>NC_133510.1:63372500-63675000 GCF_049354715.1 Callithrix jacchus | reverse complement strand
GGGACTGGACTCAGACCCTACTGGGACTGCCTATGGAGCATCCATCCCTCTGGCTCGGGCCATGGATCCTGAAGCTGAGGTCCTGCTGGCATATGAGATGAATGGGCAGCCTCTGCCTCGTGACCATGGCTTCCCTGTGCGTGTCGTGGTTCCTGGAGTGGTGGGTGCCCGCCATGTCAAATGGCTGGGCAGAGTAAGTGTGCAGCCAGAGGAAAGTTACAGCCACTGGCAACGGCGGGATTACAAAGGCTTCTCTCCATCTGTGGACTGGGACACTGTCGATTTTGACTCTGCTCCATCCATTCAGGAACTTCCTGTCCAGTCGGCCATCACAGAGCCCCAGGATGGAGAGACTGTAGAGTCTGGGGAAGTGACCATCAGGGGCTATGCATGGAGTGGTGGTGGCAGGGCTGTGATCCGGGTGGATGTGTCTCTGGATGGGGGCCTAACCTGGCAGGTTGCTGAGCTGGATGGAGAGGAACAGCGTCCCAGGAAGGCCTGGGCGTGGCGCCTGTGGCAGTTGCAAGTCCCTGTGCCAGCTGGACAGAAGGAACTGAACATTGTTTGTAAGGCTGTGGATGATGGCTACAATGTGCAGCCAGACACCGTGGCCCCAATCTGGAACCTGCGAGGGGTGCTTAGCAATGCCTGGCATCGTGTCCACGTCCATGTCGCCCCATGAGCATGGAAAGGAGCCACCTCAACCCCTTTCCCCACCTACTGGCCTCACTGCTTCAGAAAAATCTTTCCCATCTCTCGACATCTTGGATCACAACTCTGGCTTTCCTAAGCCATACCCAAATACACATATAGCACATTTCACCCAGGGACCCTCCCTCTTTGGACAGTATGTTACACACCCCTCTTGGCCTTTGAACCTGTGCCAGGAAGTGTGAGCTGTTATAGTAAGGGGCTAGAAGTGAGACAAGTAATTCTGGAGACAAGCACTATTTTGTCTTCCTACCCCACCTCCATTTCTAATGCCTACTGCCATCAAGGCCTTGTTTTGCTTTTCCTTTTGGATTCTTCAGAGAAATGTGTGTGGCATGTGTAAGAAAAGTATATATACTATTTTCTACTGCCTCTCCAGGTTGCCAGAGGGTTGTGAGGAAAGCAAGGGGTGCAACCGTCTCCTTTTATAGTTCTTTTCTAATAGTCTGTTTAAGATCATTACTCTTGGCCGGGCGTAGTGGCTCAAGCCTGTAATCCCAGCACTTTGGGAGGCCCAGGCGGGTGAATCACGAGGTCAAGAGATCAAGACCATCCTGGTCAACATGGTGAAACCCCGTCTCTACTAAAAATACAAAAAATTAGCTGGGCATGGTGGCGTGTGCCTGTAATCCCAGCTACTCAGGAGGCTGAGGCAGGAGAACTGCCTGAATCCAGGAGGCGGAGGTTGCGGTGAGCCGAGATTGCACCATTGCACTCCAGCCTGGGTAACGAGTGAAACGCCATCTCAAAAAAAAAAAAAAAAAGATCATTACTCTTGGGCCTGGAGAGTGAGTCTATTGCAGGAGAGAGGACACATTTGTACTGGGATGTATAATGAGATTAGTCCAAAACAAAACTGGGGAGGAAGAGAGGAAGCAGTCTTGTAGGTTAAAAAGTAAGGCTTCCAGCCGGGCGCAGTGGCTCATGCACTTTGGGAAGCCAAGGCAGGTGAATCACTTGAGGTCAAGAGTTTGAGACCAGCCTGGTCAACATGGTGAAACTGTCTCTACTAAAAACATGAAAAAAAAATTAGCCAGGTGTGGTGGCTCACCCTTGTAGTCTCAGCTACTTGGGAGGCTGAGGCATAAGAATCACTTGAACCTAGGAGGCAGAGGTTGCAGTGAGCTGAGATCACACCACTGCACTCTGGCCAGGGCAACAGAGTGAGACTCAGTCTCAAAAAAAAAAAAAAATTAGCTGGGTGTGGTGGCAGGCACCTGTAATTCCAGCTACTTGGGAGGCTGAGGCAGGAGAATTGCTTACACCCAGGAGGTGGAGGTTGCAGTGAGCCGATATCGCACCACTGCACTCCAGCCTGGGCGACAATGAGACTCCGTCTCAAAAAAATAAAATAAGTAGGGCTTCCTTCTCAGGTCTGGCAATATCTGCAGTGGCACCTAGGTGATGACCTCAGGATACCACAAAGGTGACCCTCCAACTCCTCTCCCAACAATTCCAATACACTTGGCAGGAAAGGTAAAGAATGCTAGGAGTTTACAATCAACATTGTCTTAAGAGGTTGTGAAAATAAAATAAATCTTGGGACCCCAGAATCACTGAGCTAAAGGGAAAAGTCAATTTGGAACTGGTTAGGGCAAACCTGCCTCCCATTCAAAGTCATCCCTCTACTCACTGAGATAAATTCGTATCTGATTGTCTCCTTTGAGAGGAATACAACCATTTGCCTCTTCTCTGCCTATGACCTGGAAGCACACCACCCCAGCTTTGAATTGTCCCACCTTTACATATATTGACTGATGTCTCTTGTCTCCCTAAAATGTATAAAACTAAGCTGTGCTAGGATTACCTAGGGCACGCGTCAGGACCTCCTGAGGCTGTGTTACAGGAGCTTGTCCTTAACTTTGGCAAAATAAACTTCCGAAATTGAGACCTGTCTCAGATTTTGGGTGTTTACATGGTACAGAGGGAAAACGTGGCTCTAGGGGCAGACGTGCCAGGCCACATAGGGCGTCCAGTATGTGCTTAGATTGCAAACTGGGCGCAGATTAAAAGCTAGTCTTTGGGCTACCTTCAGCAGGTGACGGTGCCTTTCGGACTTAAATCTTTCGGCGCTCAGCTACTCTCCCCTAGCTCCTCTCCCTTTTTCCCCAGCAGTCTCCCCGGCTTGGGGACGCTCGGTGTTCGGCCACGCCGCCTGTCGCCCGGTGGTGGGACCGGAAGTTGTTAGGGGGAGGGGGACGGCTGTAATGGGGGGGAATATTTGGGGGGGCAGGTCCCTTCTCAGGTGAAGCCGCTGATGGAGATGGAGCCGCCGCCGCCGCCACCGCCTCTGAGAGCCCGGGTCCTGGCTCCGGCCCGGCGATTGCCGCCTCCTCAGTGACCTCACTCCCCCCGCACTGGGCCGCCCGGGCCAGAGTGGGGGACCCCTGCCGCCCCGCCTCCCTTTCCCCCAACACCGTCCCCTCTCCCCAACCCTTCACAGCCGGCGCGCGCGCGAAGACGCCTCAGGTGAGTGAGGGGCGGGGCTTGGGGGGGGGCAAAGCGGGGGCGGGGCCTCGGTTGCCGGGGGCGGGGCCTGAGGGGCTCGGCCGTTAAAGGAGGGGGGAGACGTGGACGAGGGAAAGGGCCAGGCTGGGCGAGGGGCGCGGGTTGGGTAGGGGGTCTGAGGGGTGGAAGATGGCCGGAGGAGTTTGACCCAAGGCCCCAGTATTAAGAGAGTGGTAACAAGGACTTAGGGGTCCTAAAAAGGCGGGAGACGGATCAAGACAAGGGTCTGAGGACAGGCAGGAGCTGGCAGGCGCGGGGCTCCTCCGTGGGGATGTGGCTTGGGTATACAGCAGAAGGACAGAGAGGAGAGAGGAGCAGCAGATAGGGTAACAAAAAAAGCGAGGGACCCGGGTGTTGGGTCGAGGAATGCTGAAGACAGGAGTCTGGAGAGAAAGATGTAGGCCTAAGTAAGAAGATCTGGGAGGTAATGAGCATATTATTGGGAGAAACCTGTAGAGAAGAAACTTAGGATGGAGTGAGAAGTGCACAGCGTAGGGTGAGAGGTGTAGGGAACTTAGGAAACAAGTCTGGGAAGGAAGAGATTCACTTCCTAAGAGCCCTAAGAAAGAAATGCAGCAGAGGAAGCCTGAGGGCAGACATCCAGATGGGAGCTGCAAACTTGGGAAGCAGGCTGCCTGCTTCCTGTACCAAAACAGCCCTCCCTGTACCTCCTCACACAAACCGCATCCCGTTATTTTCTTACCTCTTGTCTGCTAGAGTTGTAGGTTCTCACTTTTTAAAGTTTCTATGTTATTTCTATGCCTTTAATATATATATATGACTAGTCCTGTCTGGGAACAGTGGAATGTCTAATGGAACGTACCCCATTCCCCCTCCAAGGTCAAGAGCTTCCAGGAATTTTTTTGTTTTGTGAGACCGAGTTTTGCTCTTGTTGCCCAGGCTGCAGTGCAGTGGTGGGATCTCGGCTTGCCGCAACCTCCGCCTCCCCAGTTCAAGCGATTCTCCTGCCTCAGCCTCCTGAGTAGCTGGGATTACAGGCCACTATGCTCAGCTAGTATTTTATAATTTTAGTAGATATGGGGTTCCACCATGTTGGCCAGCCTGGTCTCGAACTCCTGACCTCAGGTGATCCACCCACCTTGTCTCCCAAAGTGCTGGTATTACAGGTGTGAGCCATCACACCTGGCTGGAAAATATTTTTGCATACCTTATTTTGCCTCATTCCCTTCTCACATAAACAAAACTGTCTACTATTGTGACTTATCAACCCTCACTTGTATGTCTAGGAGCTCCTACTGTGCCTCTCTCCCCAGCATCAATGGTGGGCTTGGTATGTTCCCAACATGCTCACATGTCTACTTTAGGTGTTGCATCATCATGGTTAACCAGATGACCACTGATGCCTGTCTCCCCTTACTGACACTTGCTCAGTTTGCCTGGGTGAAGATACATGTTCATGTCCTTAAGGAAGCATGAAAATGTTGTCTGACTACCTAGAATAGTTCCATTTAAGATAACTCATTCTGAGAACAAGGCCAGATAAAAGGCCAAATCAGACAATCTTTGAAAGCATAGCGTTTCGTTTGGTTGGGGTGTATGAAATGCCCAGCTGGTAATCCCTCACCTCCTCATGGGCCTGCCAGTAGGTCAGTAAATCTTGCTCTGTGGTTTGCAGAAGGACTTCAGCTTTCCCTAACAGCCTAAAGCCAGAGAGTCCAGACAGTACCTTAGGTCATGAGAACAGTCAGATGAGTAGCTCCTGAGATAAAAATAAAATCTTAAAAGAAGAAAATAGCCTTACCATTGGGAAGCAGGAGAAGTTTCACTGGAGCTGCTGGGGTGGGCTTCAGGGTGGTGCGAGCTGCCCTCATTTTGGCAGCTTCAGAATTATACCTTGCCGTTGTCAATGGAAGTTGATGTCTCAAACACAAAATATAATGTCTTTGTTGCCCACTGAGTGCAGTTAGTTAGCTGAATTGTAGCTTCTGGGCAATCCCCTTCCTCTGAGAAGGTTAAGGGTAAGGCATATTTCAGGACTTGGCTCAGAAATAAGTCCTGACTTTTTTCCAGTGAAAATGCAACTGAAAGTCTCTTCATGTCCTCTTAGTTTGAAATCTGCAGCTTGAACTTCCCAGCATGGGAGAAACTTATCCCACCTTTCACCCTGCTCCCTCACAACACACACATACCAGTATCCACAAAGGAATTATTTTTTCCCCAGCTGACCATCTCTCTTTCTCTCTCTCTCTCCACACACACACACACACACACACACACACACACACGCCAAAGAAAAAGAAAGATAGGTATTTCTAGCTTCATTTTACTCTGTAGGAACAAATAAAAGTGGGACCCTGTGAGTGTGGACAATGCCACAGGCAGAGAGACTCCCTTTCTTTATTAGTCTGTTGACTCTGCTGGAGAAAGCTTTGAATTCCAGGCTTTGATTTGCTTCCTCTTCTTAGAGTTATGGACTCTGTTCTGGAAACAGAAATAAGTTCAAAGTTTATCAGACAAAAGCATCTAAGAAAGGGTAGTGCTGATATGAATGACCTGGTCCACCTGGGGGTAGGATCCACATTGTAGGCTCTGATGCAATACATATGCTGCGGTAGTCCTCAAACTAAGAGACCCTGTTTCTACCTTAAAGAGACTTAATGACCATCTAGTTTGGTGTTTTCCTCAGGTCCAATATCTCTGAAAACAGAGACATAAGAGGAAGAGGATTATTTATCCTCCCATCCATAAGCCTGTGTTTCCAGTTCAAGGATTTAGGTCACCAAGACGCAGACCCAAAAAACTGTTCATTTAATAACCCAAGAAAGAAGGCAAGCAGGGTGGCCCAAATCTTCCAACTGGGGCAAGATTTAATATAGTGTTCCAGTGGAAAGAACCCTCTAATGGTAACCTGGGCTCTGCATGTCCTACTTCTGTTGTTAACCAGATGGGTAACTCTAGGCATAGTTTCTTCTGTTAGAAACCAGGAGATTGTAGATCATCTCTCAACTCCATTTCAGCTCCAGGATTCCCCAGGTCCTGGAGTACCTCTGCCCCAGACCCTCCACATGAAGAAGAGAGGCTTACCAAATTGGATTATGAGAGCAAGACTGTTAGCAGAGGAGGCTGAAAACATCTTTCTGGCCCAAGCAACAGT
The DNA here is from genome assembly GCF_049354715.1 of Callithrix jacchus. Taxonomy (NCBI): domain Eukaryota; kingdom Metazoa; phylum Chordata; class Mammalia; order Primates; family Cebidae; genus Callithrix; species Callithrix jacchus. The sequence goes on along the minus strand of NC_133510.1, from coordinate 63,668,666 downwards.
GACCTTTTTTTGATCAGCATTTACTAGGGACTTTGGGCCACAATTGCAATCAAAGGCAGTTGTTCCTCTTTTACATTTTTTTGCTACTGTACCCTAGTCAGAATAGCTGAGACTTCCCTGTAATTTCAAACTTCACTTGAGAGAGCTAACCCTGTTTTGGGCATCTTTGGCTTTAAAACTGATCGTTATAAAACTCAAATTGTATTTCCCTGCTCTACTTTCTCCACCCTTCCCTGAACATACAGCAGTGACTTCGTGGGGCCTTTCTACAAACAGAGGGCAATACTTGGGGGAATACCCCAAAACCCCAAAAAGTATCATCTCCATTGTATCATTTCTAGTGATGTAACATGTTTGGCCCTTTTCCTTAGTTCCTTATGTCCTGAAATGAGACACAAGAGGGATAGGATTGTTTCTTCTCCCACTCGTAAACCTTAGCCTTCTCTCTCTTCTACAGTCTACATGGGGAGGACAGAGAAGCACAAAGAACAAGAGAAAAGATGCATCCATCTGAGATCTAAAAGGAGAAAATGAGGTGATATTTTCCCACTGCCCAGGTGTTGTGTTTTCAGTTCGTACCCCTTTTTATTTTAGAGACTGGCCATTCCTAGGATGACCTGGGAATTCATCCCCTCTGCACTGCTCCCCAGGCACTTGGATAATGAAGCTGAGCAATCTTCAACTGTATTATATGTAGACAGAAGGTTACCATCTACAGCCTGGTGAAAAATAAGTTAGACTTTTTCACTGTAAAGACGGACATATGAGCTAAGCTAAGGTTAGTGGGTTTCCTTCAGAGAGCACTAGGTTGACCCTAAAGATTATTTCAGAGTTGCAAATTGCTCGATGTCTAGGTCATTTTCCTGGAAAGGGGCTTGCAGACAATGCCTAATTCCATACCTTTCTCTGGCCCCTTTGCCTTTTCCCCCTCCTCAATTATGCAAAGCTTTGATAGAGAGCAGAGCCAGCTATTTGACTCCAACATGTTTTTGTTCAGATTTCATTCAGTTCATGAAGGCACAGACAGTAGAGGATGATGCTGTGGGTTTGCTCTACTTGTAGTAACTGAATGGCTCACACCCAAGGCACATGGGAAGTTCTGTCTTGTTAAGAACCACGGGTCTCCACCTCAGAACCCAAGTCCTAAGGGAAAGTGGAGAAAATTTTTCCACTTCTCCCTGTTATAGTTTAGAAATAATAACTAAAAACATGGTAGGAATCCTTGCCACTCTCTCCACCTTCACCCTCTTTCCATTCTTCTCATGACCTTTTACCCCTAGGCCAGAATAAGCATGTGTTAAATGACTTTTTTTTTTTAGGATCTCTCTATGTTACTCAGGCTGGCCTTGAACTCCTGGCCTCAAACAGTCCTCCTGCCTTGGCTTCCCAAAGTCCTGGGATTACAGGCATGCGCCACCATGCCAAGCCTAAATTCCAATTTTGAAGTGTCACTGGATTAAAATGATTCTTGGTATTTGACAAGTTTTCATTAATTGTGATGTCCATTTTATTTCAGGCGTTCAGAGCCGCCACATAGAGAAAACTTTCTCACATTTTTGTCACCAATGCGTAGAGCCATGAGAATGTTTCTGGGGAAAGGGAGATGGTAGCTGATGCTTTACCTCCTCTTGGAAATCAGACACTGGATTGGTCCTCACTGCTGCCTGTCTGGGAGTCTGGTGGGAAATCTTCTGACTAGAAAGGATGCCCATTCCCATTCAAATGTTGTTGGGAGAAAGCCAGGGCCATGGAGGACTCTTGTTTATGCCAAGTAGATTCAAACAAATAGGGAACAGCTGGGCAACAGCTGGGCACAGTGGCACATGCACCTGTAGTCCCAACTACTCATGAGGCTGAGGAAGAAGCATTGCTTGAGGCTTGGAATTTGAGGGTATAGTGTAAATGACTGTGCCTGTGAACAGCCACTGCACTCCAGCCCAGACAACATAGTGAGATCCCATCTCTAGTAAATATAATAAATAAGAACAAGGAAGAAAATCTGTGTCTCCACAGGTTACAATGACCAACCTTTCCTCCCTCTTCACAGAGATATTCCTTTTGAATTGTAAGACTGATTGTTTCTAGTTGCTTTGTGTTCAGCTCAGAGCTGAATTTACAGTACATATGTGCCTACCCCCCACCACTGAGTGATGGTTATATTGCTTTATTTATTTTGTGACAGAGTCTCACTCTGTCACCCAGGCTGGAGTACAATGGCGCGATCTCGGCTCACTGCAACCTCTGCCTCCAGAGTTCAAATGATTCTCATGGCTCAGCCTCCCAAGCAGCTGGGTCTACAGGAAAATACCACCACGTCCTGCTAATTTTCATATTTTTAGTAGAGATGGGGTTTTACCATATTGGCCAAGCTGGCCTCAAACTCCTGACCTCAAATGATCTGCCCACTTCAGCCTCCCAAAGTGCTGAGATTACAGGTGTGAGCCACTGCCCCCAGCCGACAGTTATGTTGCTTTAAAGCCAATTTCCTTCCAAGATCTTCGATCCAAAACTGTCTGATGTAACTAACTTCCCTCTCCTTATACCTCCTCCTCCTGCAGTGTGTCTCCAATTGGCACTGCCTAATTTGACCTAGTTCCTCTAAGGAGACACTCAAGATCTGCCTGCCTGGTTAGGCAGGGGAGGAGGTGCTTTGAGATTGGAGAGTGGGAAGACTGGGCAGGATGTGCTGCAGGGCGACTTGAGCAAAGACTAAAAAGTACATCTACTGATTTGCTCCTGGTTCGCAGAAAATCAGGACTGAGAGCAGCAGAGTTTCAATCCAATCCTCTCTCACTTCCAGGATTACCAGCTTGGCATTAAAACCAGCTAGAGAGTTGGGCGGTGGCTCATGTCTGTAATCCCAATACTTTGGGAGGCCAAGGCAGACAGATCACCTGAGGTCAGGAGTTCAAGACCAGCTTGGCCAACATGGTGAAACCCTGTCTCTACTCAAAGTACAAAAGTTATTCAGGCATGGTGGTGCACGCCTATAATCCCAGCTACTCAGGAGGCTGAGGCACTAGAATCATTTGAACCCGGGAGGCGGAGTTTACAGTGAACCAAGATTGTACCACTGCACTCCAGCCTGAGCCACAGAGTGAGACTCCGTCTCAAAAAAAACAAACAAAAAACAAACAAACACCCAGCTGGAGGCAGCTATGATTTTGCCCAAGATGTGTCAAAGAGCACCTATTAAGAGCAATTAAGCAGGAGAGCTCAGTTTGCTGTTAGAAAGTCCAACTCAGAAAACAAGTCCTTCTAACTCTTCTGGAAATTGTTTTGGGACCATTTGGGCAGAAGCCCAAGAATGAGATACACTTCCTGAGACAGTGCTAGCTGAACGCTATGCTTCACCTGTTCTGCCCACCTAATGCTTGTCTAGCCCCTCATTCGCACAGGCATTACGCATGCTGTGCACACACACACACACACACACGATAATGTGAGCATATTGCTTCCTCAGAGCCAGCTCAACTTGTTCTTCCTTTTTAAGTAACAGACCCCACTCCCACAGGGATCATAACAAAGGGAAAAAATGTCTTACCTGATGTTAGCACCAGGAAAAAGAATTAGCCAGGCATGGTGGTACATGCCTATAGTCCCAGCTACTTGGGAGGCTGAGGTATGGCTTGAACCCAGGAGTCAAAATCGTGTCACTGCACTCCAGCCTGGGCAACAGATCGAGGCTCCATCTCAAAAAAAAAAAAAAAAAAAAGGAAAATCAAGAAGATCTATGAAGGCCTTGAGTAGCCTGGGTTTTGAAAGGTTTAATGGAAAGAGGACACCTGAGAGAGGCAGGCAACTTGTTCTTGTTCTTGTTCTGTTCTCACCATGAACCCTGGGACAAATAACGTAACTGCTCTGAGCCTCAGTTTCTCTAAACAGAAAACAAGAAAATCCTTCTCACTCTTGCCTCTCCTGCATGGGGAGGTGTATGAGGAAGGTTTCCAGTGACACTTTGAACTTCGCATTCTTTTTTCCTTTTTTTGAGATGGAGTCTCCCTTTGTTGCTCAGGCTGGGGTGCAGTGGCATGATCTCTGCTCACTGTAACCTCTACCTCCCAGGTTCAAGTGATTCTCCTGCTTCAGCCTCCTGAGTAGCTGGGATTATAGGTGTGTACCACCATGCCCAGCAATTTTTTTGTATTATTTAGTAGAGATGGGATTTCACCATGTTGGCCAGGATGGTCTGGAAATCCTGACTTCTTGATCTGCCTGCCTCGGCCTCCCAAAGAGCTGGGATTACAGGCATGAGCCACCTTGCCCAGCCTGAGCTTTGCATTCATTTTGAAAAACCCCAGCTTTAAAAAAAAAAAAGAAAGAAAGAAAAGAAAAACCCCAGCTTGGCACAGTGGCAGTATTGTAGCCAATGAGATTTATCTGAGGCTTGATTATTGCTAATTGAAAACTTTTACCAATACCCCACCATGACAACTTGCAATATAGTTGGCATTGGCAATTTTTGACAGTCTCTACGGAGATGCAATAAAAAAAAAAAAGAAAAACCCTAAAGGGCAATTATGATTTGGAAATGAAAGGGACCCTGAATACCAGACGGCCCTCCTTTATCTTTTGATCTCTATCTCAAGTTTTGTGGCTAGTTGCAGAGAGTGTGAGTTCTCTAACTACTATGGACTTGGGCTCTTCTAATCATTGTTCCTAAGGGACCCTTCAAGGAACCACTTATCATTGTGGCTTGTTCTAGTGGTGCAGTCCCAAAGTCCAGTTCATCCCAGGAAGGATGTCAAGAAAAGAGGAGTTCATAAACTTAGGCAATTTTTTTTCTCCACACCCTGGCCTCCTAGGGAAATAGGGTTGATACTAGAAATCTGTAACAAAATGTAAGAGAGAATTGTTCTGTCAAGTGAAGGTAAGCCCATGTCTCAGGTTTTCTCATGAGCCTTTTAAAGGAGTCTCTCAACTCCAGACAACAATTGGGGGAGGGGGAAGGAAAACAGATACTTCCTCTGTGTGTTTTCCTGCACCCCCTCACCCCTACCCCCACTTCTCTCAATATAGCATTACAAGGAAACCAAATTTTTATCCATCTGCCTCAGTGAGATCCTTCAAAAAGACCTAGAATCCCCAAGGAAGCTCAGACAGTTCCCTTACCTGATTCTTGCTTCTACCTCAGGCCATTTAGTTTTCATCAAATGAGTGGGGAAAGCAATTTTTTTTAGTTGGGAGGGGGGCAGGTCTCACTCTTCACCTAGACTGGAGTGCAGTGACAAGATCTGGGCTCATGGTAAAACCTCCCAGGCTCAAGCGATTCTCCTGCCTCAGCCTCTCAAGTACCTGGGATTACAGGCACGTGCCACTACTGCCCAACTAATTTTTGTATTTTAGTGGAGATGGGGTTTCACCCTGTTGGGCAGCCTAGTCTTAAACTCCTGATTTCAAATGATTCACCCTCCTCAGCCTCCCAAAGTGCTGGGATTACAGGCATTAGCCACCATACTGGCCCCAATTATACGTGTATGTACATTTCTACCAGATCTGATTTTTTTTTCCTCTCCTCTCACAGGCTTCTAAAGAGATAATTCATTGCAACAAATTATCACTTTTAAGTGTTCTCAGTTCCTGATTGTTCTCTACTGCCAGTTACTGCTTGCCTTCCCTCAAATAGACTAACTTTCATTTTAAATTCAGACTCTCCCCACTTCCTTTTTTAAAATAAGCATTGCAGAGTAATTGATGAAAGGGTGGGGATAACCACTTACAGCTTTGATTTGTTTATTACCCCTTCAGTAGAGGACTTATCACTGAACCCTGAGTGGGCTGCTCTCCTCCATCTTCTACTTTTCCTGTCACCCTCCCTCACACCACACATCCAAGACAGAATGCCTTGAATGACGGAATCCAGTTTCTTCTTATTACTACCCCATCTTTTAACTAAGGTATAGAGCCTCTAAAGGGCTGTTTTGCCTTCTCAGGACTGAGGAATAACCTGTCACCTACCACCTTAACTCCATCTACATACACTGTCTAATCTCAAAATCCAGGACTACGCTGGATTAAGATAGTGTTTCCACCTCAGAGGCTGGGGAGCCCAGCAGAAGTTGTAAATTGGAGTAAATATTGGGGTTTATAAATCAGGGTATGTTGTCTTTCACCAGGACAAAGTGTAAGCTTTTTCTTCCTTTTTTTTTTTTTTTTTTTTTGGAGTGCAGTGGTGAGATCACAGCTCACTGCAGCCTCGACCTGGGCTCAAGTGATCCTCCCACCTTAGCCTCCTGAATAGCTGGGACTACAGGCACATGCTACCATGCCTGGCTAATTTATTTTTATATTTTGTAGAGATGGGATCTCCCTATATTGCCTAGACTGGTCTCAAAGTCCTGGGCTCAAGTGATTCTCCCACCTTCTTCCCAAAGCACTAGGATTACAGGCATTGAGCCACAGTGCCTGGCTAAGTTTTTTTTCTTTAAGACAGTATCAGACCATGCTTAAGTACTCCTTTAGGTTTCTGGCTAACTCAAGAAGTTAAAGAAAAGCCTCCTCCCTTCCCAGATCTATCTTCTAATAGCAGCTATTTTCTCTTTCAGCAGAATCTCTTTAAAATGGACATAGAAGACTGCAATGGCCGCTCCTATATGTCTGGTATGCCTTCTGTGTGTTCTTTTTGTTAGGGGCTGAAAGCAGACCCTCTCCGGTAGAGCAGAGAGCCTTCAGCCGAGGCACATGGCCTCTAAATGTCCTAGTCACACAGCTAACACTCATGCTTGGTGGCACTTGATAGTGTGCAATTATTTTGGTGATTTTACATTCCCTAAATAGTAATTCTCTTTTCCAGACTTCTTGGGGGATAAAGGAAGGGAATAGGAGGGCAATACGAGTGGACATCATTAGAAGAATGATTTGAAGCAAATGATGGAAAGAAAATATGGTTCCTTCTCCTATTCTCTGAAGTCACCAGCCAAACATGAAATTCTGTTCTATCCGGATATAGAGTGGCACAAGGTTTTAGACCTCAAAGACATGCAAGGGCCAGGTGGGCATGTGAATGAGTGAAGTAAGGTTAAGATAATAAGCAGAAAAGAATGGTGGGGGCTGTCATGAAGTGGAGAACACATGTCCCACTTAAAGGGACAGCAGCTTTCAGTTTCACTAGTCCTTGTCATGCAGGAATGTGTATCTAGTGTGGCCAAAATTTCTAAATTTTTTTTTTTTTGAGGGGAGAAGATATTCATGAGGCACTTGTACAAATTTTTTTTTTTTTTTTTTGAGACAGAATCTTGCTCTGTTGCCCAGGCTAGAGTGCAATGGCATGATCTTGGCTCACTGCAACCTCCACCTACCGGGTTCTAGCAATCTCCCACCTCAGCCTCCTGAGTAGCTGGGATTACAGGCACCCATTACCATGCCCAGCTAATTTTTCTATTTTTAGTAGAGATGGCGTTTCACCATCTTGGCCAGTCTGGTCTCGAACTCCTGACCTCGTGATCCACCTGACTCAGCCTCCCAAAGTGCTGGGATTACGGGTATAAGCCACCGCACCCGGAAAGAAATCCAATTTTATATGAAATGTCTCCATTTTAAAATAATGACTCAAGGTTGGGCGCAGTGGCTCACACCTATAATCCCAGCACTTTAGGAGACAGGCAGATCACCTGAGGTCAGGAGTTCAAGACCAGCCTGGGCAACATGGTAAAACCCCATCTCTACTAAAAATAGAAAAATTAGCTGGGCATGGCGGGGTGTGCCTGTAATCCCAGCTACTTAGGATGTTAAGCAGACATCACGCCACTGCACTCCAGCCTAGGCGACAGAGCCAGACTCTGTCTTTAAAAAAAAAAAAAAGGCTGGGCCGCGGTGGCTCACACCTGTAATCCCAGCACTTCAGGAGGCCAAGGCGGGCAGATCACGAGGTCAGGAGATCAAGACCATCTGGCTAACATGGTAAAACCCCATCTCTACTAAAATATAAAAAATTAGCCAGGCATGGTGGCACAGGTCTGTAGTCCCAGCTACTCAGGAGGCTGAGGCAGGGGAATCACTTGAACCTGGGAGGTAAAGGTTTCAGCGAGCCAAAATTGCACCACTGCACTCCAGCCTGGGTGATGGAGCAAGACTCCATCTCAAAAAAAAAAAAAAAAAAGAAACCAAAATTCAGTTTTGATGTGATGAGTATCCCTATCAGAAACCCAAGCACCATTGTGGAAATGACCTATAGCTTATTTTTTACTCTAAAGTAGGACCAATGAAGGAATTATTGGCATGCACTAAAGGAGATAGCAAGATGGGTCAGAAACACATATGAGAGTCATTGGCAACACCCGGGTAATGTAAGGTAAGATGTTGACTCTGACCCCTTTCTTGTTTAAGGAGGGAAGGAGTTGGAATGGGTAAAGGCATTCAATACCTGCTACATGCTTGACAGAATGACAGGGATCAGGTAGACTCATTTAATTAGAAGAGACTTTATTAGAACAAAAGTCATGGCCCTTGTGAGGAACGAGCCAGTCCTCCTACCTCCTCCTTAGTTAAGCCTATTCAGAAAACCACTACTGAGCAACAAGCACACTTGGGACCCTGTTTAGTGCTGGGGAACACTCAGATGGATAAAATCCAGTCCCTGCCATAAAGCAGGCAAATAAGAAACTACAAATCCCGTGGAGCTCTTTTCAGACCTGTTCATGGAGAATATTGGATGCTCATGGAAAACTTCTGAGGTGATTTGCTTCACTGTGCTATGAAACCAAGCTTTCCCTGCTTTCAGCAGATTGGCATTTCCTAGATAAGAAGTGGCCTCTGCACAGGATGGTTTTTGAATGGAAGTGGAGGCCAGGAACTCCTCATCTGTACTCTGAGAATTCTAGATGTCAGCAGCTACCTTAGGGAAAAGGGAAAGTCAAGGTAGGGCTACCATTAGCTCTGAAAAGTACCCCTCTTAGGACTGGGCATAGCTGCCCTCATCACTGACCCCTCTCTCCTGGAAGGGTCATATGGAAGCAGAGGGAAAGGCTGCAGCACGTAGCTCTCCTGAAGCACACTGCGGGCCTCCACAGGCCATCACAGCTCTTCTGCTCCACGCCAGGTGACCTTCCTGCATCTGGCCACTTGATGAAAAGGGTATCTCTCTTGCTCTTCCAAGAGATTCGAATTCCTCCAGAATCTGATTCAGAAAATCCATCTTTTCTCCCTTTTTCTCTTTTTAAAGGTACAGATTATTCCCTTCTGGAGCAGGGAAAAGGGGGAGATAAGCAGGAGTCTATTTTATGGCACAGATAACCACTCCTCCATTTCCCTATCTTTCAAGCAAAATAGAGTTGCTCAAACCTGGCTCATGCCGTTAATCGACTGAGCAGTGAGTTTTCTGAGACTATGAAATGCTTAAGAGAACTTTAGTAGAAAGGGATTCAGGGGTAGGCAGCCCAAAGTTTCACAGCCCCGCCCACCCTCAAATTCTTGGAATCAGAAAATGTAGTCTTCCAAAGTAGGTCAGTTTGTCAGTGAGCAGCTCCTCTGAAAGGGAAGGGAGCAGAGGCCTTATCCTGATAGAGGGTGGATTCATCCAGGGCTTTCGGCTGCTGGGGCCCCAGGGGCACAGGAGGGAGGGGAGGTGGGGAGCCTTTTTGCATTGGATCTGAAAGGTCTCAGGGCCCTAGAGCAACACTAGCCTGACACCAGACTGTGCTGGGCTCTCTCGATGCTGGAAAGGAGGGGGCTGTCAGTCCCCAGATCTAGAGAGCAACCTTCCTCCTGGAGGATGAGGGAAAGAGTTTGGTGGGGGAGGGGCTTTCTGCCCAATCTGAGAGCCTTGAAGCTGTCCGTGTCCTGGGCCCCATGACCTCTGGGGCCTTGGCTTCCCCAGCTGGCACAGGATTGGGCCTTCCCTGGGGCCCCCCTTTTCTCCCTCCCACCCGCAGGCCCATCCATCTCTCTCTCTCTCTCTCTCTCTCTCTCTCTCTTATACACACTCTTGCCTCTCTCAGGCATTTGTTGTGCAGTTCCTCTTTGTCTGCTGGGCACGAGGGCAACGGCATCTGCCTTTCCCTCCCTGTGCACACACCCACCCCTTATCCCCTTCAATGTCTTGGAAAAGGGATGCTGTAGCCTAGCATCTCCCCCACCATACACACATATACATTCTCTCCAGCCCCCTCCCCAAGCACATCCAAGCGTGCTCTCCCCTCTCCCTCTCCCTCTCTCTGTGCCTCTCTCCCTCTCTTTCTCTCTCACACACATACACACACACACACACACACACACACTCAACACACATACACCCCGGGCTGAGCTGCTCTTGCTGGCTGCAGCCGTGGGCCTCTGCTCACCGTGCTGCTGCTGCTGCTGCCTGCGAAATGACGGCGGTTCCCCTCACTTCCAGGAATCCACGCTTCCTGGAAGGTGAGTGGCTGGGCTCACCCCTGCCTGCCACTGAGACGCAGACATGCATACACCACCCGCACTCCCTCGCCGTTTCCAAGGCGGCGGCCGCGTTCGCACCCCAGGGTCTCACCGGCAAGGGAAGGATAATGTAAGTTCAGGCAGAAGGCGGCTAGTGGAGGGAGGAAGGGGGGTGCTGGGGCTAGGGAGCCAATTCAGTAACAACTCCCAAGCCTGAGGAGATGGAGAGGATGGGGGCTGTGTGTGTGTGTGTGTGTGTGTGTGTAGCGGGGGAGGGGGCGTTCCTCCTTATACTTGCGGAGGATGGGAAAGGGTGTTTGGTGTTGCTAAGCAAAGACAGCGACTTGGACAGTGGGAGCCTGTGGTGACATCTTTATTAGGCCTTGGGGATAGAGGTAGAGCTGCCTGGGGTGAAATGCCGAGACAGGCCTGGGTGGGAAGGGGTAGTGGAGAAAATCAAGGTAAGGAAGAGGAGCCTTGGCAAGCAGATGCCTCAGCCTGGAACAGAGATCTGAGGGGCCTCAGCCTCCTCCCCACAAAAGAGCTGAGGATGGGCGTCTTTCTTTGCTCTTGTACCCACTATTCCCTGCTGGCAGGCTAGGATCCTGCCACCCTGGAGCCCATGGTCAAGAAAGGGAAAGCAGTTATGATGAGGTCCCTTGCAGGGCAGTGTGGAGGTTCTCCAAGCTCATGGCTATTCCCTAGAGGTAGCCACTATTTGAAGGTCTCAAGGAAAGGCAGCAGGAGTGGAGGGCTAGTCTCCTTTAACATGTGAAACACCTTTAGCTTGTGGCCTGTTTCCCAGTTCCTTTCTCTCCTCCTGCTTTTCAGCCTTTACCTACCTCCCAGTTCCTCTGATGTGAACCTCATGATTTGGCTTTGCCCTCTCAGGGTTCAGCCAATCTCTGATGACTTTGAGCAAGAAAATTTCTCAGAGACCTAAGAACAGCCTTAATTCTTGGCTTTGACAGTCTGGGATTTCTTGGGAGTCCCAGACTTTGAAATTCCCTCTCTGGGGTTTCTGGAGCTGACAGAGGAACTGTTAAACTTCCTAAATCTTACTCTAGTACCTTTCACCCCTGAGCTAGAATTCAAACTCCTTGGTGTCCAAGAAAGACTTTCTGATTCCTGAAACAGATTCATTATTATATATTAGCCCCATGAAAGTAGACTTGAGCCTGTTTTTCCTCTTACCTTAATCTTAGGGAGGGCAATAGCATCAAAGAGCCTCTTGAATTACTGGTATGACTCCTGCTCCTCTTCCTGTTTCTGGGCCTTAATTGGGAAAGCCACAAAGGATGCTTTCCCCTCAGTGTTTCTAAGTGTACTTTAAAATATATTTTCCTCCATATAGCAAATTCCTGGCCTCAAGAGGTAGCCTCAGCCAAATAAGCTGGGACCAGCGATGGATTTCCAACAAGCTCACTCATCCTTTTAGGATGAGGCTTTTAGCCTCAAAGCCCAGTGTCCTTTTTTCCCTGATTAGTAACATCAAGTGATTTAGGGCAAGTCAGCACTAACATTTGAAAGGGAATAAGAAGATACCCTTTTCAGCCCTTCTAACCCTAGTAAATTCTACACTTAGTTGAAAGGACATATTTAAAACTGGCTCTGAGTCTACAAGTCTTAACCCACAATCCTGAAATACTCACTTCATGATATGTGTGTGGTTCTGATTTCGGTCAACATTTTCAGGTAACCGTGGTTCACCTAAAGAGCCCCAGCTGGGAAAACTCAGATTCAAGCCATAAGGCTTTTTCTATAGATAGTGAACAAATTTCCTCAGGCTTTGATGGGATACAATGGGGGAAATGGGACTTTAGGAGAGGATATGAATGGGAAATGGTCCCAAAGTCCTGAGTGGTTGTTTTCTTCCCACTGACCAAAGCTGGAGAGGGATCCCTCAGGAGGGTGTGTTCCGGATTTCTTGCCTCAGGCCCAAGACTCCAACCATTTTATAATGGAATCTTTATTTTGTGAAAGTAAGTATGTGCATAGCTGCGCAATTGGGTAAAGTACTAATAGGTGGACTTCAGGGATGAATTTTAGGCTTTCTCTCCTGCTCTCTTGCTGTCTCTCTTGCTCTCTCTCTCTCTTCCATATTTAGGCCTGTGTGCACACATCCATGCATGTTCATGTTAGCAGATAATGTAGAAGGCTACCAGTATGTTTATCCCAGTAGGTATGTTCTCTTTATATGTATCTACATATGTGCTGTGTCTGTGTGTGTGTTTATCTACATGTATTTTTATTTCACCTATATATTTGTGCAGAAGATTGTGGGGAGGAGGGATTTTTTTTAAAAAGGCATTCATATCTTTCTTTAGGTGTGTTATCTGATTTTGAAAAACGTCATGAAACCCTCAAAAAGCATTTTTACAAAGCAATTTATCAAAAAATTAAAACAAATATACTGAGAATAAATTGATCACTTAACTGTCAAGGAATATAAAATAGTAAACATGTGATTGGAATCAGATCAGTAGGAGGCTTTCTAGAGCAGTCAAATTTTTGCTGAATTTAGAAAGTCTAAGGGGCCCAATTCTTCCCTACTAAGATGGTGACCCCCAATTGGCTCCATAGGACATGGACACTTATTTTCTGTGATCCCAGTTCCACAATAGCAGCTATGTAACCTTAGACAAGGAACATAACCCATAACCTTTTTTGTACCTCAGTTGCCTCATCTGAAAAAATGAAGATATTAATAGCACCTACTTCATATAGTTGTGAAGATTAAATGAGATTATTTCAAATGCATAGAATAAAACCAGCACTCAATATTAACTGCTGTTATTATTACTAATATTATCATTAGATTCAGGGACAATTCCAGTTACCTTTCCTGCAGATCCTGAACCTGGTTGGGGTCCCGGAGAGGAACAGTAGGGAAAAATGTCTGTCCTGAACATCTGTCCCTTCTGTGGCCCCCATTTTCCTCTCCGCCCTGGCGCACCCAACCCCAGCCCTGCTTCCTGTGGACGTCAGGCAGTGATGCTCTTCCCCTCAGGCCTAGATAAAGGTAGGGTAGGCAAGGCCCAGCCACTGAGCTCACGGAAGGCAGCACCAGGCATCCAGACTGGCGGGGGCGCAGGCGCAAGGTATGGTGCCCAGCATACAATACTGCCTTGTACATGGCTATGAAGGAAATGTTTGTGAAATTTAACTTAATTTTTTTTAAAGATTAGGCACTGAACAGTAGATAAATCCAGCTTCAGCTTTACCTGCCCTCTTGTTCTCTCCTCCAAGGTAGCGGGGACTCATCTCTGGAGAAGGAGTTCCTTGGGGCCCCAGTGGGGCCCTCGGTGAGCACCCCCAACAGCCAGCACTCTTCTCCCAGCCGCTCACTCAGTGGTAAGTGTAACCTCCTACCACCTCCTGGCAGTAGGCACCCCCATTTGCATTTGGCCTTCAATGTATCTTCTACTGGCAACCATTTCCCCATCATCTCCTCCAGCTAGTCTCCTGCTCAGTCTCTAAGAGCAATAAGGAGCCCAGTGTCTAGGGTTTTTCTGGCTTCTGAAAGGAGAGTGAATAGTCACCGGCAGACTAGGGTAGAATTAAAAGAAATATGGGTGGGATTGAGATAAAGGTTTGAAAGAGAAATTCCGTAATTAGAGAAGCAGGTAGATAGAAACAGTCATCAAGTGGAGTTAAATAGGAAATAGAGGGTAGAAGGACCTTTCCATCTCCTCAGACCCCATTCGCCTACCCAGACAGGGTCCCCATGACTGCCCCTCCCCAGCTGGCCCTAGATCTGTGACATTCTCTAAATGGTTGGAATAGCCAGGAATGTAGGTCGGAGCTAGAGCCAAAGCCTTCTCCTCACTGTTTCCTCCTTCCTTTATCCCTCCTGCCCTGCCTCAGCATTTTATGGAGATGAAGTGGGTAGAGGGGTTCAGTCTAATGGTGTGAGAGGGAACTATAAGCATGTCTGTCTTCCAGTTTGGCTCTCTTTGGCCTGTTGTCTCCCTCAGTCCTCCTAGGTCTGTTTTCCCGCCACTGTTAACTTGCTGGCTTCCTGCCCAAGGCCAAAGCCAGACATCTTTCTTAATGACAAGAGAGTGGAGAAAAAGGCTCCTCTTAGTCCTCTCCTCTCCTCAGTGACAGAGGACATCCTATGTACCCTTAACTTTTTTCTCTTTTTTTTTTTTTTCTTGAGATGGAGTCTTGCTCTGTTGCACAGTCTGGAGTGCAGTGGCACAATCTCAGCTCACTGCAACCTCTGCCTCCCAGGTTCAAGTGATTCTCCTGCCTCAGCCTCCGAAGTAGCTGGGATTATAGGCATGCACCACCAGGCCCAACTAATTCTTGTAATTTTAGTAAATATGGGGTTTCACCATGTTGGCCAGGCTGGTCTCAAACTCCTGAACTCCAAAAAATCCACCCACCTCTGCCTCCCAAAGTGCTGGAATTATAGGTGTGAACCACTGCACCCAGCCCAACTTTTTTCTCTTGACACCTATTTGCCTGGTGGGTGGGATAAAATTTTGTCTCAGGTTCCAGAAGGACTCTGATATCACCAGCAGGGATATTAGAGTATCGGCCCCATTTAAGGCTTGAATGTCTCAGGGTCTAAAGAAACTCTCTTAAATTTTAAGAGTGCCAGTGCCATTCTGGGTTGGGCGTGGTGGGTCATGCCTGTAATCCCAGCACTTGGAGAGGCTGAGGCAGGTGGATTACCTGAGGTCGGGAGTTGGAGACCAGCCTGACGAACATGGAGAAACCATCTCTACTAAAACTACAAAAATTAGCCAGGCGTGGTGGTGCATGCCTGTGATCCCAGCTACTCGGGAGGCTGAGGCAGGAGAATCTATTGAACCCAGGAAGTGGAGGTTGCAATGAACCAAGATTGCACCACTGCACTCTAGCCTGGGCAACAAGAGTGAAACTCTGTCTCAAAAAAAAAAAAAAAAAAAAAAGAGTCCCATTCTGGCCTGGGAGCAGCTTCCCCTTTGCCTCTCTTTCTCTTCTAAACACCATCCCACCCCTCAGCCAACTCCATCAAGGTGGAGATGTACAGCGATGAGGAGTCGAGCAGACTGCTGGGGCCAGATGAGCGGCTCCTGGAAAAGGATGACAGTGTGATTGTGGAAGACTCATTGTCTGAGCCCTTGGGCTACTGTGATGGGAGTGGGCCAGAGCCTCACTCTCCTGGGGGCATCCGGCTGCCCAATGGCAAACTCAAGTGTGACGTCTGCGGCATGGTCTGCATTGGACCCAACGTACTCATGGTGCACAAGCGCAGCCACACTGGTGAGTAAGCCAGAGGGGCTCTGGGAGGAGCTCCCAGGGTGGGGTTGAAAGGCATGGGCAGTGCTAGGACAATAGCAGGGATGGGGCTGGAGGAGGCCCTGCAAGGGGTGGATGTCCTCAGAAAGGGAAGGGTCTCTCCCAGCACATTTTTTAGCTGACAAAATGAGGCAGGCTTGCGGGGGCTGTGTAATTTGAATTCCCCTTAATACCTGTAGTCTCCTGGCACTTTTCTCAACTGCTGTTAGGAAAAAAAAAATGCTGATATGTTTCTCAATATACGAGGGAGGGAAAGGTGTGGTAGCCTCAAGGATGAACCAGTGGTCCGATAGGGGTAAGCCTCCTGGGTATTCTTTGGGCCCTCCCATCTCATAATTAAAAAAAAAAAAATTGGCCAGGCACGGTGGCTCACACCTGCAATCCCAGCACTTTGGGAGGCCAAGGCTGGCAGATTCCGAGGTCAGGAGTTCAAGACCAGCCTGACCAACATGATGAAACATGTCTCTACTAAAAATACAAAAATTAGCGGGCATGGTGGTGTGCGCCTGTAAAGCCAGCTACTCAGGAGGCTGAGGCAGGAGAATCGCTTGAACCTGGGAGGCAGAAGTTGCGGTGAGCCAGGATTGCGCCACTGCACTCCAGCCTGGGCAACAGAGCAAGACTCCATTTCAAAAAAAATTCAATTAAAAAACCCAGAAAACCTCCTCTTCTCAGATTCCTCAGGCTTTGGGCTCCTAGGGCAGAGTGTAGCCTGTGGGGCTTAGTTTTTGGTAACAGTCTTTTGGCCTCGTGTTCCAGGCCCCTCTCCCTGCCACACACCTCTCATCCACACCTTCCCCAAGGTAAGACTATTCCCAAGGGATCTTAATAAAGCAGGATTTGTGTGCATGGGACTTCTGCCCATCAGCAATGTGTTCAGAGCACCTCTCTTTGGGCAAGGTAGGGTAGAGGGTGGGGGGATAGGTTCATCCTTCAAAGTTCTTCACATGCAGTCCTCTGGGTTTGTTCTTTCACTTGCAGGTGAAAGGCCCTTCCACTGCAACCAGTGTGGTGCCTCCTTCACCCAGAAGGGGAACCTGCTGCGCCACATCAAGCTGCACTCTGGGGAGAAGCCCTTTAAATGTCCCTTCTGCAACTATGCCTGCCGCCGGCGTGATGCACTCACTGGCCACCTCCGCACACACTCAGGTCAGTGACTGTCCAGTGGGAGGAGGGAGTGAGGCTCCAGCACACCCAATATGTAGAGCTCAGTGATTTATCTTATATTTGGCGAGTTACAGTATCTGTCATTGAGGAGGGGAGAGCATTTACAGAGCAGATAGGGCCCCCTGTCTCTCTCATCCATCCTCTAGGCAGCAAAGCCCCATCGGGAATTTGGGAGACACCTTGATGGTTTATATCTACCATAGTCTGTGACTTGGAACAAAATAAATATGGGCAATATTCTTTTGCTTTTTTAATTAATTAATTTATTTATTTTTAAGAGATGGGGTTTCACCATGTTGGCCAGGCTGGTCTTGAACTCCTACCCTCAAGCAATCCACCCACCTCGGCCTCCCAAAGTGCTGGGATTACAAACGTGAGCCACCTCACCTGGCCATATGGGCAAGACTCTTGGCTGTTAACAGTCAGCCTTCCCTGACTTTTGTTTGTTTGCTTTTTCAAGACAGGATCTTGCGCTGTTGCCCAGGCTGGAGTATAGTGGGGCAGTCTTGGCTCACTGCAACCTTGATCTCCTGAGCTCAAGCCATCTTCCTACCTCAGCTTCCTAAGTAGCTGGGACCACACTCGCCACTACACCCAGCTAATTTTTGTATTCTTTTTTAGAGACAGGGTCTCCCTATGCTGCCCAGGCTTATCTTGAAGTCTTGATCTCAAGAGATTGGCCCACCTCAGCCTCCCAAAGTGTTGGGATTACAGGCATGAGCCACTGCGCCTGGCCTTTTCTAACTTGTTTTAGATTGTTGATGCTGCAATCCATGCCCTATTACCCCCAACATCTTTTTTTTTTTTTTTTTTTTGAGACAGAGTTTCGCTCTTGTTACCCAGGCTGGAGTGCAATGGTGCGATCTCGGCTCACCGCCACCTCCGCCTCCTGGGTTCAGGCAATTCTCCTGCCTCAGCCTCTTGATTGGCTGGGATTACAGGCACGCGCCACCATGCCCAGCTAATTTTTTGTGTTGTTAGTAGAGACAGGTTTTCACCATGTTGACCAGGATGGTCTCGATCCCTTGACCTCGTGATCCACCCGCTTCAGCCTCCCAAAGTGCTGGGATTACAGGTTTGAGCCACCGCGCCGGCCCACCCCCAACATCTAAGCTCCTGGGAGATCCCTACTCTCATTCCCGTTTGCCCCAGGCCTCACACCTGTCATCATCTTTACCCTCCTTCACTCTACACCACTAGAGGTCTTAGGCAACCAGTCTGTCCTCTTCTTTACTTCCTGATGGCTCCTGAAAATATCCATGGGCCTCTCAAACTGGAAAAAAGGGAGCCTAGGACGTCCAAATAGGAAAAGAGTATCCTATTTCTGTTCTCTATCCCAAGAGGTTGTCACCTTCCCAGATGCAAGATTAAGTCTAGAGGGTGCCTAGAGATCAATGTTTTGAAGAGTGCTGGGAAACTGGATTAACAAGGTTTTCTAGCCCAGTAAGGACTGTTTGAGTCAGTATCTGTCTGAATCAGCTGGACAGATAGCACTTTTTAGGTGTTTTACTAAGCTTTAGGCTTTTGACTTGGACTTGGGAAGAGGCCAGGAGCTGAGCTGGCAGGAAGGAGGAAGCTCAAGATTGGGAAAAGGCAGGAAAAAAGGAAAAGGGGAAAGAATTAGTAGGGTCTGTCCTTGGAAACTTTCCTGGCTATTTTTCTCTTTTCTTAAACTCTCCTGAGCCAGGATTTAAAGGGACAAAGGAATAATTTCACCACCCTTTACTTTCTCCATCCACTTACCTTGTTCCAGGTTCTCCCACCTTGTAACTGGGACCTCTTTATCTCTATGTATGTGGAGAAACAGGGAAAAAGATCATCATTGATTCATGCTTTATATCTACAGAGCATTTCACTTGTGTTTCTTCATGTGATCCTCCTAACAGTTCCAAGGTAGATGTGATTATCCCTATTTTGTTGACAAGGAAAATAAAGCTGTTGGGGGGAATAATGACTTGGAGTCACATAGCTATTCTGCAGCCTATCTGGAACCCCATCAAGGTCCCGTGCCAGAAATATGTACTCCTTTTCCTCAGAAAAGGGCCTGCTCCCCCTGCTGGTTTGGAAAAAGGATAGCTTGGCCCCTAGAATTCCTACCAACTACACAGTGAGGTCAACTGGGTAGATTTTGGATGTTGTTCTGTAGACTCTTAACAACAGAAGCAGAGCCAGGGTCAGTGGCTCATGCCTGTAATCCCAGCACTTTGGGAGGCTGAGGTGGGCAGATCATGAGGTCAGGAGTTCAAGACTAGCCTGGCCAACATGGTGAAAGCCCATCTCTACTAAAAATACAAAAAATTAGCCAGGCGTGGTGGCGGGTGCATGTAATCCCAGCTACTTGGGAGGCTGAGGCAGGAGAATCGCTTGAACCCAGGAGGTGGAGGTTGCAGTGAGCTGAGACCGAACCACTGCACTTCAGCCTGGGCAACAGAGCGGGACTCCGTCTCAAAAAAAAACCAGAAGCAGACACAGATCTACTGTTGCATTCCATCTCTGTGAGGTGCTTTCTGTTGTAACCCATATAATAAGAAAAAAGAGACTAGATATATGTTCTCACTCATGTGGGAGCTAAAAAAGTTGATCTCATAGAAGTATGGAGTAGGCTGGGCACGGTGGCTCACACCTATAATCCCAGCACTTTGAGAAGCCAAGGCCAGTAGATCACTTGAGCCCAGGAGTTTGAGACCAGCCAGGGCAATGTAGTGAGACTTCATCTCTATACAAAAAAAAAAAAAAAAAAGTTAGCCAGGTGTGGTGACACACACCTGTAGTCCCAGCTACTCGAGAGGCTGAGACAGGGAGGATAACTTGAATCTGGTAGGTGGAGATTGCAGGGACCTGTGATCACGTCACTGCACTCTAGCCTGAGTGACAGAGTGAAACTCCATCTTGGGGGAAAAAAAAAGAAGTAGAGAGTAGAACAGTGGTTACCAGAGGGTGAGAAGGGTTGGGAGTAGGTGGATAGGGAGAGGTTGGTAAATGGGTATAAGCTTACAGTTAAACAAGAGGAATAAGTAGTAGTGTTACACAGCATAGTAGAGTGATTGTAGTTAACAATCATTTATTGTATATTTCAAAGTAGCTAGAAGTGATGATTTTGAATGTTCCAAACACAAAGAAATGATCAATGTTTGCTGGGCATGGTGGCTCACGCCTGTAATCCCAGCACTTTGGGAGGCCAAGGTGGGCGGATCATGAGGTCAGGAGATCGAGACCATCCTGGTCAACATGGTGAAACCCCATCTCTACTAAAAATAACAAAAAATTATCCAGGCATGGTGGCAAATGCCTGTAATCCCAGCTACTCAGGAGGCTGAGGCAGGAGAATCTTTTGAACCCAGGAGTTGGAGATTGCAGTGAGCCGAGATCACGCCACTGCACTCCAGCCTGGGTGACAGAGCGAGACTCCATCTCAAAAAAGAAAAAAGATAAATGTTTGAGGTGAAAGATATGGCAATTACCCCAATTTGATGATTATACATCATATACATGTATAAAAATATCATCTGTACCTCATAAACTTGTATAATTATTATGTGTCAATTAAAATTTGAAAAAGAAAGAGAGGCTGGAGGATCATTCCTCTTCCAGATGTTAAACCATTTCCCCAAGGGTCTTTGGGTGGATAGGGACCATGGTGTTCATCTCATCCCTAAAATACAAGGGTTTACAGAGCCTGAGCAAAATGCAGTAGATTGATAGAATCAAGGCCTAGCTTTGGCATGGCAGAATTAGGGGTGACTAGTAAATACCAGCTTCCTAGAGATAACTTCTCCTGTCTCCCTGCATAAAATATATGTATATCTTGTTTCTCTTCACTTTTTTCTCTTCTCTCACAAATATCTCTTATGAGTTATCTTTAGGCTGGGTGTGGTGGCTCACACCTGTAATCCCAGCACTTTAGGAGGCTGAGGCGGAAAGATCACGAGGACAGGAGTTCAAGACCAGCCTGGCCAAGATGGTGAAACCCCGTCTCTACTAAAAATACAAAAATTAGCCAGGCATGGTGGCGGGCACCTGTAATCCCAGCTACTCAGGAGGCTGAGGCAGGAGAATCGCTTGAGCCCGGGAGGTGGAGGTTGCATTGAGCCAAGACTGTGCCACTGTACTCCAGCCTGGGTGACAGAGTGAGACTCCTTCTCAAAAAAAAAAAAAAAGTTATCTTTAAATGAAGTACCACTCTGTTTTCCAATTTTTTACTTCAGTAGAAATAAGATCTTTATGACCTGTTCTTTATTACAAGCACATAAACAAACTAACTTGGTGTTCTCTTCTTTTTAACTCTTCTCTGTTCTTTTATTCTTTTCCTCTTTTCAGAATTACTGTATCAGTGATGGGCTTTCTAGGTCTCTCTTGGTATCTCAGTGTAGAGAGACAGAAAGGCAAAATAATCAGTAAACCAGGCTAGGGCTGGAGGTCAAAATACAAATAAAGGTCAATGAAAACTGCCCCCTCCCCACATTGGGGAGATCTAAGGGCTCTCATTTCTGTCATGCCAGCCCACCAATTTCCCCCAAACCAAAGCAGATAGTTCGTAAGCAAAAAGTCCCCTTGTCTGATAAACAGCACTTACATCCGCTTGCCAAATGGAAAGGTTAAACCACAGTCTGGGCCCCAGACTCTGAAATCCTGCATTGGGGCCTGCCTGCCTGCCTGCTAGGGATGATCCCCTACAAGGTCCCTGGGTCTTCACTTCCTTTGAGCAGCAATTTGAACATCCTGAACAAGCCCACCACCAGTCTGAATCCACATGCCCTGGGATTCCCTTGCTCCCATAACTGTACATTTTCCCTCATCACCAAATATGGTTATCTGTCCATGGTTGCGGCTCAAGTTGGGGAATGAACAACAAGCAGAATAACTCAATTTAGCAACATCCTTTCCTCCCCATACCAGTGTATACTTGCTCCTGGCTGAATGTGCAGAGCCAGGGCACAATAAGACATAGCTCTGATGTCATCTTTCTTCTTTCCTCCACAGTCTCCTCTCCCACAGTGGGCAAGCCCTACAAGTGTAATTACTGTGGCCGGAGCTACAAACAGCAGAGTACCCTGGAGGAGCACAAGGAGCGGTGCCATAACTACCTACAGAGTCTCAGCACTGAAGCCCAAGCTTTGGCTGGCCAACCAGGTAGGGCTATTGATATAGTACTGGCGAATGAAAGGGGGTGGTGAGAGGGAGTGATGGACAAGGGTGACTCCAGCATCTCCCCCACCGAGGAATGAAGTCTGTGGAACAGGGGATAACCCTGTAAATCTGCCAAGCACCCCATTCCAGGTACCCCAGTTGGTGCACAGCCTTGTCTGTGGTGGGTGCCTTAGGGAGATGGAGAGGTAGAGGAAGTTTGGGTCTATATCCTTAGTCAATTGGGAGAGAGAAAACCCAAGAAGTATAAAACCAAGGGCCAAAGCTGGGCGCAGTGGCTCATACCTGTAATCCCAGCACTTTGGGAGGCCAAGGCAGGCAGATCATGAGGTCAGGAGTTCAAGACCAGCCTGACCAACAAAGTGAAACCCTGTCTGTACTAAAAATACAAACATTAGCTGGGCATGGTGGCGTGCACCTATAGTCCCAGCTACTCAGGAGGCTGAGGCAGGAGAATTGCTTGAACCCAGGAGGTAGAGGTTGTGGTGAGCTGAGATCACGCCACTGCACTCCAGCATGGGCAACAGAGCAAGACTTCATTCAAAAAAAAACAAGGGCCAGATGTGTATTATTGTCCCCAAATGATCTGAAATGTTGCTGGGGTGAGCTTTAGGTAGGGTAAAGTAAACAGAGCCCAGTTTCCCAGGCATCTGGTATGACCTTCCTTGGCTATTGACCTGCTGGTTTTCTCCAGGCAAAGATTGCTGGGCCAGTGCTACTCCTACTCAACTACTACTACCTGTCCCCACCTCCTTCCCACTAGGTGACGAGATACGTGACCTGGAGATGGTGCCAGACTCCATGCTGCACTCATCCTCTGAGCGGCCAACTTTCATTGATCGTCTGGCCAACAGCCTCACCAAACGCAAGCGTTCCACACCCCAGAAGTTTGTAGGTAAGAATCCAGTTGGAAAGAGATACCAGCTTAAAGACACAGCTCAAATACATCTGAGCTGTATGGTCTGGAGATTTGGTTTAGGGAAAGAAAGCAGTCTGGTGGCCTCTGATACTCAAATCTATCCTCAGTACAGGAGGGAAGTAAAGAGGGAGAATGTACTCAAAGAGAGTGGAGAGGGGTTGGCACTGGACTCTTGTGGTGGTTGTAAGGGACAGAGGTTGAGGGATCAGGCTGTCTCTATTTTTGAGAATAACAAGAACTTCAGTCTGTCTGTGTAGGCCCTTAGAGAGTGAGAGAAAGGAAATGAGTATGTGGTTCCCCCACTCCCCAGCACTAGTCATTAGCTCTCTAAGGACCTGGAGCTTTATGGAGCGTAATAAAATGAAGTATTAAACATCAGTGGGCTGGAATTGAGTCCTTCTCTAAGGTTACAACCTAGAGTCAGGGAGCAGTCCCACAGAGACCCTGGAGAAAGTAAAGTAGTAAATAATGTTACATCCAGCCCCACAGGTAAAAAACAAAGAAGTAATCCTGAGGAGAGTGTAGGAATTCTTCAAACCCAGCCCTGCTGAGTTCCTCTTCTCCACAGGCGAAAAGCAGATGCGTTTCAGCCTCTCAGACCTCCCCTATGATGTGAACTCGGGTAGCTATGAAAAGGATGTGGAGTTGGTGGCACACCACAGCCTGGAGCCTGGCTTTGGAGGTTCCCTGGCCTTTGTGGGCGCAGAGCATCTGCGTCCCCTCCGCCTTCCACCCACCAATTGCATCTCAGAACTTACGCCTGTCATCAGCTCTGTCTACACCCAGATGCAGCCCCTCCCTGGTCGACTGGAGCTTCCAGGATCCCGAGAAGCAGGTGAGGGACCTGAGGACCTGGCTGATGGAGGTCCCCTCCTCTACCGGGCCCGAGGCCCCCTGACCGACCCTGGGGCATCCCCCAGCAATGGCTGCCAGGACTCCACAGACACAGAAAGCAACCACGAAGATCGGGTTGCCGGGGTGGTATCCCTCCCTCAGGGTCCCCCACCCCAGCCACCTCCCACCATTGTGGTGGGCCGGCACAGTCCTGCCTACGCCAAAGAGGACCCCAAGCCACAGGAGGGGTTATTGCGGGGCACCCCAGGCCCCTCCAAGGAAGTGCTTCGGGTGGTGGGCGAGAGTGGTGAGCCTGTGAAGGCCTTCAAGTGTGAGCACTGCCGTATCCTCTTCCTGGACCACGTCATGTTCACTATCCACATGGGCTGCCATGGCTTCAGAGACCCTTTTGAGTGCAACATCTGTGGTTATCACAGCCAGGACCGGTACGAATTCTCTTCCCACATTGTCCGTGGGGAGCATAAAGTGGGCTAGCAACCTCTTCCTCTTCCCTCAGTCCACCACTCCACTACCCTGCCTGTAGGCATCTATCCCTGTCCCCACCATTTCCCAAGGAGTTTTCCTTTGTAGCCCCCACTACTGGCTACCTGACCTCACACCTGATCCTGACTCCTCCTCACCTATTCTCCTCCTCTATCCTGACCGATTTAAGCATTGTGATGAAATAGGTCTTTTGCTTATGTTTTTCTTTTTTCTCTTCTCTTATCCCAGCATACAGAGTTATTTATTAAATTGTTGATTTTTTTTTGCCTTTTTTTTTTTTTTTAACTTATATCAGTCACTTGCCATTCCCCTACCCTCCTGCCCACAGCTCCTTTCTACTTTAGGCCAATTTTTCTCTTAGATCTTCCAGCAGCCCCAGGGGTAGGAAGCTCCTCTTAGTACTAAGAGATTTCAAGCTTCTTGCTTTAAGTCTTCACCTTTTACATTATCTAATCCTTCAGTTTTGATGCTGATACCTCCCCCTGGTCCTACCTTAGCTCTGTGGCATTATATCTCCTCTCTGGGACTCTTCAACCTGGTACTCCATACCTCTTGTGCCCTCTCACTTTAGGCAGCTTGCACTATTCTTGAATGAATGAAGAATTATTTCCTCATTTGGAAGTAGGAGGGGCTGAAGAAATTCTCCCCAGGCACTGTGGGACTGAGGGTCCTCTTGATGTTCCTCTAGTAATATGAGTTCCTCAAAGCCTATATTCAGGATCTCCCTCTAGGATGTGATAGATCTGGTCCCTCTCCTCGAACAACCTCTCCACACTGCTCTAGTCCCTTCAACCTACGGGTCTATTCAGTGGTGGCTTTTCTCTCCTTGGAGTGCCCCAATTTTATATTCTCAGGGGCCAAGGCTAGGTCTGCAACCCTCTGTCTCTGACACATTGGGAGCCACAGGTGCCTAATTAGGAACCAGGACACGGGAAAGGGGTGGGTCAAAATTCTTCTCTTTCTCCTCCACCCCTCAAACTTCTTCACTAGTGACCTTCCTAGGCTCTCAGGGGCCCCTTCAGTCCCCATTGTATGAGAAACTAGTGGGTTGCTGCCTGATGACAAGGGGTTGTCTCAGCCCCTCAGTCATGCTGCCTTCTGCTGCTCCCTCCCAGCAGGATTCACCTTCTCATTCCCGGGCTCCTGGACCCTGTTCTTAGGATCAGTGGCAGGGAGAAACGGGTATCTCTTTTCTCTCTTCTAATTTTCAGTATAACCAAAAATTATCCCAGGATGAGCATGGGCATGTGCCCTTCACCCCATTCCACCCTTGTTCCAGCAAGAATGGGATGGGTACAACTGAACTGGGGTCATCCTTTACTGTCCCCTTCTGCACTCAGCTCCCAGACACAGGGTAGAGGGGGTACTTCTCCTGGCTACTGCAGAGACCCCTGGCTATTTGAGTAACCTAGGATTAGTGAGAAGGGGCAGAAGGAGATACAACCCCACTGCAAATGGAGGTCTCTTCCTACAAGAGTTTTCTGCCCGAGGCCACAGCCATCCCACTCTCTGCTTCCTTGAGATTCAAACCAAAGGCTGTTTTTCTATGTTTAAAGAAAAAAAAAAAAAAGTAAAAACCAAACACAACACCTCACAAGTTGTAACTCTTGGTCCTCTCTCTCCTTTTCTCTTTCCTTCCGTCCCCTTTCAACTTTCTTTCCACATGTCCTTTCCTATTGGCTCTTTTGCCTCCTACTTTTCTCACTCCCTATCAGGGATATTTTAGGGGGGATGGTAAAGGGTGGGCTAAGGAACAGACCCTGGGTTTGGGGCTCCTAAGGGCTCTGAGAGGAGTCTACCTTACCTTCTTATGGGAAGGGAGACCCTAAAAATCTTTCTCCTCTTTGTCCTCCTTTTTCTCCCCGACTATGAGGTTTCCCCAAGAGAACCAGATTGGCAGGGAGAAGCATTGTGGGGTGACTGTTCCTCCTTGACAATGTAGCAATAAATAGAGGCTGCCAAGGGCAGAGAATGGGGAGGTTAGCTCAGAGAAGAGTGGTCTCTAGAGAAAGGAAAAATCCTCAACAGCACCCAGGGGTGCTAGCTCCTTTTCAGAATGTCAGCAGAGCTTAGTATCTGGGCTTTTCCTGAACTATTCTGGTTATTGAGCCCCTTCCTGTTAGATCTACCCGTCCCACCTCTTCTGTGTCTGCTGTGTATTTGGTGACACTTCATAAGGACTAGTCCCTTCTGGGGTATCAGAGCCTTAGGATTCCCCCATCCTCTTCCCCAGTCAGCTGTGGCACCTGTAACCTCCCGGAACATGAAGGACTATGCTCTGAGGCTATACTCTGTGCCCATGAGAGCAGAGACTGGAAGGGCAAGACCAGGTGCTAAGGAGGGGAGAGGGGGCATCCTGTCTCTCTCCAGACCATCACTGCACTTTAACCAGGGTCTTAGGTACAAAATCCTACTTTTCAGAGCCTTCCAGCTCTGGAACCTCAAACATCCTCATGCTCTCTTCCAGCTCCTTTTGCATTAAAAAAAAGGTAAAGAAAAGAAAAAAAAAAAACCCACACACTGAAACCCACATGGAGAAAAGAGGTGTTTCCTTTTATATTGCTATTCAAAATCAATACCACAAACAAAAAACTTTCTAAATAGACACTTTTCCAGACCTTTGTTTTTTTGTGTCAGTGTCCAAGCTGCAGATAGGATTTTGTAATACTTCTGGCAGCTTCTTTCCTTCTGTACATAATATATATATACATATATATATTTTTAATCAGAAATTATGAAGAACAAAAAGAAAAAATAAACACAGAAGCAAGTGCAATACCACCTCTCTTCTCCCTCTCCTAGGGTTTCCTTTGTAGCCTATGTTTGGTGTCTCTTTTGACCTTTACCCCTTCACCTCCTCCTCTCTTCTGATTTCCCTTCCCCCTCTTTTTTAAAGAGTTTTTCTCCTTTCTCAAGGGGAGTTAAACTAGCTTTTGAGACTTATTGCAAAGCATTTTGTATATGTAATATATTGTAAGTAAATATTTGTGTAACGGAGATATACTACTGTAAGTTTTGTACTGTACTGGCTGAAAGTCTGTAATAAATAAACATGAGTAATTTAACACCTCTGGTTGTTTTCGCAGACTTCCTTGTATTGCTTTTCTACGAAGAGGGAGGGGTCCTCCTTGCAGCTTCTTGTACCAACTACTGAACAGTTTAGAAGGTTAACCAAAACAGAAGAATTTTCAGCCTAGAATGGGAAATGTAGGAGATTTTCCTACCAGGAAAGAGTGCCTTCAGGATAGGAAAGGAAGTCTGACTTGCCTGTCTGCCCAAAATAGAAATTAATCAAACATTTGTTGAGTACCCACTATGCAAAAAATATTTTTTACTGGTGAAAAAATAAAAGCCCAAGAGAAAATAAATACCTTGTCCAAGGCTCGTCAGCCAGTAAGTGACAGAACCAGAATTTGAACCCAGGGTTGTGTAACTCCAAAACATGTGCTTATCTCTTTATGCCAGGGAATGCAGCCAGTGAAATGTTTAAGCTAGAAAAATCAGAAGTAGCAACATCAATTTGTTTCTGTCTTGAATATTAACTACTTTGTTTCCTTCACTCTGAACTTTTTTCTGTTCTCTTCCATCTACCTCATTGCTATTCCATACACTAATGTCTGCCTTCTGTTTTCCAAGAGACTACAGTGAAGTGAAAATTAGACACTCCTATCTAGAGTATATCATTTTACATATCCCATTGAAACTGACAAATTCAAAGTTAAAACTGACAGAGAAGCTGGACTGGTGGAGCACACTTGTCATCCCAGCTACTTGGGAGGCTGACTTGGGAGGATCACTTGAGCCTAGGAGTTCAAGAACAGCCTCAGCAACACAGGGCAACACCATCTCTACAAGAAATTTTAAAATTAGCTAGGCATGGTGGTACATACCTGTAGTCCCAGCTACTCAGAAGGCTGAGACAGGAGGATCACTTGAGGCCAGGAGGTTAACCCTGTACTGAATTTTGATTGTGCCACTATAGCCTCCAGACCCATCTTAAAAAAGAAAAAGAAAAAAAAAAAGGCCAGGTGCAGTGGTTCACACCTGTAATGCTAGCATTCTGGGAGGCTGATGTGGGCAGATACCCTGAGCTCAGGAGTTAGAGACCAGCCTGGGCAACATGGTGAAACCCCATCTCTACTAAAAATACAAAAATTAGGTCGGGCACAGTGGCTCACGCCTGTAATCCCAGCACTTTGGGATGCCAAGGCAGGCAGATCACGAGGTCAAGAGATTGAGACCATCCTGGCCAACATGGTGAAACCCAGTCTCTACTGAAAAAATACAAAAATTAGTTGGGTGTGGTGGCATGACCCCTGTGGTCCCAGCTATTTGGGAGGCTGAGGCAGGAGAATTGCTTGAACCCAGGAGGCGGAGGTTGCAGTGAGCCAAGATCGGACCACTGCACTCCAGCCTGGCACCTGGCAACAGAGCGAGACTGTCTCAAAAAAAAAAAAAAATACAACAATTAGCCAGGCATGGTGGCTCATGCCTGTAATCCCAGCCACTCAGGAGGCTGAGGCACAAGAATTGCTTGAACCCAGGAGGTGAAGGTTGCAGTGAGCCAAGATTGCACCACTACACTCCAGCCTAGGCAAGAGAGAGAGACTCTGTCTCAAAAAAAAGAAGAAAAAAAGTAAGAAAACAGATTTTAGCTCCAAAAAGTGGGTTAAAGGTTAAAAGAAACCATGATGGGTTGCTGGAGGAAAGGTGAATCTTGTGTGCTCAGACTCTAGAGTGAGTCATGAATGAACAATGGTTTCCATCTGTACCATCTTGGGTGTGAATGCTAAGAGGCCCTCTTGCTACCCTAGTGTCTTCAACTTTGAAGACAACGGGTGGTTGACAGCCATTCCTGCTCAAGACTTAAGCTTTCACCGGGCGCGGTGGCTCAAGCCTGTAATCCCAGCACTTTGGGAGGCCGAGGCGGGTGGATCATGAGGTCAACAGATCGAGAGCATCCTGGTCAACATGGTGAAACCCCGTCTCTACTAAAAATACAAGAAATTATCTGGGCATGGTGGCGTGTTCCTGTAATCCCAGCTACTCAGGAGGCTGAGGCAGAAAAATTGCCTGAACTCAGGAGGCGGAGGTTGCGGTGAGCCAAGATTGTGTCATTGCACTCCAGCCTGGGTAAGAAGAGCGAAACTCCGTCTCAAAAAAAAAAAAAAAAAAAAAAGACTTAAGCTTTCTTTTGCCCAAGGGTTAAGCTTTTTTTTTTTTTTTTTTTTTTTTTTTTTTTTTTTGAGACAGAGTCTCACTCTGCCATAGCCCAATCTTGGCTCACTGCAACCTCTGCCTACTGGGTGCAAGCAATACTCCTACTTCAGTCTCCCAAGTAGCTGGCGTGCACTACCAGTCCCGACTAATTTTTGTATTTTTAGTAGAGAGGGGTTTTCACCATGTTGACCAGGCTGGTCTCAAACTCTTGACCTCAGCTGATCTGCCCCTCCTCGGCCTCCCAAAGTGATGGATTACAGGCCTGAGCCACAGCACCTGGCCTAAGGCTTAAATTTTTCGGATGGCTTTTCAGAGGTAAATGAAACTTATACATATGAATCTTTCAATTAGGGGTCAGAATCACTAATGGGTGATGAAATAACTTTCGTGGTTTATGATCAGCATTTGTTAAAATACGGAACAGAAAAAAACAAATAAAATAGAGAAAAGAACATACCAGTGTACCTTATGACATTTTTTCATGAAGCTTGTGTTTCAGTTTTGTATGTGCAGGTAATTGTGCTTGTGTGTGTAGTGGGTACCAATGTAAAATGTATTCGTGCGATGGATCTGGGTGAAAAACGTTTAAGTCATTAGTCCAGGTTATTCCTCCATCCATTTGTTAGGTGACATACAGCATAGTACAGTGGAGCCAGAATACATACTGCATCTCAGTTCTTCAATCTTTATTTTTTTAATTTTGTTTTTGTTTCTGGGTTGGTTGGTTGTTTTCGTTTTTTTTACGGAGTTTTGCTCTTGTTTCTCAGGCTGAAGTGCAGGGGCTCAATGATCTTGGCTCACCGCAACCTCTGCCTCCCGGGTTCAAGTGATTCTCCTGTCTCAGCCTCCTGAGGAGCTGAGATTACAGAAGCCCAACACTATGCCTGGCTAAATTCTTCGATCTTTTTTTTTTTTTTCTTTCTTTCGAGACGGAGTTTCACTGTTGTTACCCAGACTGGAGTGCAATGGCACGATCTCGGCTCACTGCAACCTCCGCCTCCTGGGTTCAAGCAAATCTCCTACCTCAGCCTCCCAAATAGCTGGGACTACAGGCACGCGCCACCATGCCCAGCTAATTTTTGTATTTAATTTTTGTATTTTTGGTAGAGATGGGGTTTCACCTTGTTGACCAAGATGGTCTCGATCTCCTGACCTCGTGATCCACCCGCCTCGGCCTACCAAAGTGCTGGGATTATAGGCGTGAGACACCGCGCCCGGCCATTCTTCAATCTTTAAAGTGAGGATAATAACAGTACCTACCGGCCGGGCGCAGTGGCTCACGCCTGCAACCCCAGCAATTTGGAAGGCCGAGGCGGGTAGATCACGAGGTCAGGAGTTCGAGACCACTGCGGCCAACATGGTGAAACCCCATCTCTACTTCAAATTTAGTTGGGTGTGGTGGCAGGCGCCTAAAATCCCAGCTATTCGGGAGGCTGAAGCCGGATAATTGCTTGAACCTGGGAGGCAGAGGTTGCAGCGAGCCGAGCCGAGATCGTGCCACTGCACTCCAGCCTGGGTGACAGAGGAAGCCTCCGCCGGCAGGTGGTGGGGTGGGAGGGACATAGCACTTACCTATAGGCTTGCTGAAAGTTAAATGGGTTAATATTTATAAAGGCTCTTACCACAGTGCCAGGCATTGTGCCCACGGGTCCAGAGATAAAAAGACGAATGAGAAATAGCCCCAGCCTCAATGCACTTCGTTGTGGGGTTTTCTCCTTATTGGAAGGAGGGATTCACAAAATGTTTCTCTCATGTTTTCCTCTTCGTAATCCTACACCTACCTAGTAGCAAGACTGTCAGAGAAATGAGCCGAGGGCGTCCCCCGGTGGCGCAGCGTCGCCTTCGGTCTAAGGACTTGGGGCCAGGGGGGCCTCTTGGCTTCGCACTACAACTCCCACCAGGCATCTCTCCTTCTCTGGCCTCTAATAGGGAGTGCGTCTTGTAGTCCAGCGCCGGGCAACTTCCGCGCCTACCGTCGCGTAAACCGGAAAAACTGCACCGCTCAGAATTGTGTCCGGGTCGACGCGGCGCGAGGCTTGTTGGGAGACGCATAACACCGATTTTCTTCCGCCAGCCGGCTAAATAGTCCCATGTGCACGTTGTTCCACGGATAAGTAAACGCTAGGAACGCCTTCCAACCCTGTATTTCAGTAGAAATGCTAAACGTAAAGGAATATTTGAGTAAAGTGAGTTGCCATTCTTGACGCCTGTCACCTACGGTGTGCGCGTAGGGATCTCTCAATATATAAGAGGGCCCTGCCGCTTGTCGCATTCTTTCTCCGCTGAGAGCTTCCAAGATGGTGAGTCCTACTGCGTGGTAAGCGTGGGGGTCGGGTGCGGACTCTGGGATTGTAGAGATTGGAGATCCTCGAGCACGGCTGAGGAGTGGGTAGAGTGTACGTTTGCCCCGGGGCTTGGTGGGATTTGCGGAGGAACAGGAGATCCGAGCAGCGCCTTCCTGGAGGCTCCCAGTGCGGCTTGTAGCCAGAAAGAGCATGAGGCTGGGTAAGTTGCGCGGCCTTCCTAACAGGTTTTCCATCCTGATGTAGACAAAGAAAAGAAGGAACAACGGTCGTGCCAAAAAGGGCCGCGGCCATGTTCAGCCTATTCGCTGCACGAATTGTGCCCGATGCGTGCCCAAGGATAAGGCCATTAAGAAATTCGTCATTCGAAACATAGTGGAGGCCGCAGCAGTCAGGGATATTTCTGAAGCGAGCGTCTTTGATGGTAAGTGAGCCACTGGCGAGAACTGCGTGAGGCTCTCAGTATCTAAAAGCCTTTCCCGAACCTCGACTTATTTACAGGCTCCGTTCGTTGGAGCCTCTCAGGCAATTTCCACGTATTTAAGGTGGTTGCTGGTAGAAGAGAACAGTGTAGTATATTTTCTTGTTTGTTGTTTTGATTCTTCTCTGGGCAGGGGGTGACTTTTTGTGATACAGCACACAGCCTTTACTGTGAGGTAAAAGTTCGCCTGTTTCGGGTCTGAGGTTCCAAAAAACACTAGGAATTTGGTAAATTTGACAATTCTTGTATTATTGATTATTTGTAGAGAGCAAAGTTCAGGGTAGGCATTAGGGCTGGTGTAGCTGTTGAAGGAACTGGATTCTCGGTTTGTTGCATTCAAAGTGTCAGTCTGGTCCTTGTAGTGTTAAGATGAACTCACGTGGGATGTTACTCATTTGTAAAACTTAGGGTTGTACGTCAGCTGCTTTGGGGGTACTTTTGTGTGCCTGACAGGCATTTAAATAAGTTTGGCTTTACTTGATGTAAATATGGCAGATGCTGTTGGTTCGCGTAACAAAAAAGCAATGTAGGTATATGATACCAGTATAACTATTTTCTATTCCTTAGCCTATGTACTTCCCAAGCTCTATGTGAAGCTACATTACTGTGTGAGTTGTGCAATTCACAGCAAAGTAGTCAGGAATCGATCTCGTGAAGCCCGCAAGGACCGAACACCTCCACCCCGATTTAGACCTGCGGTGAGTATTTTAAAAGGAGACTGGAAGCCAGGGCAGTGATGGTTTAAATTAAGATCTTTGCCTCAGGTTAAGGTGTAGGCAGATGAGACCCACGCCTAAACATGCTTATTAGAGACACTGCAAAGCAGTGTTAGAATCAGAATTGGTTTTCAGTGTTCTGCCTCCACCTCTACCAGCTTCCAATGCATTTGTAGCTTGAATACATTGAGAGGATGGTGTCAAGTTATTTGAGGGAAGGAAGTCTTGGATTCATGGTTTTTAATTTATTCTTTTGTTTTTGCTTTTTTTCTTCGCTGCAGCACAGAACAAATTCACTCTTCTTTTTGTCTTTCAGGGTGCTGCCCCACGACCCCCACCAAAACCTATGTAAGGAGCTGAGTAAAAGACTGAAGATAACTATTCTCTGGAGAAAAATAAAATGGAAATTGTACTTGATATTGCTTATTAAGTGTATCTGTGCCAGATAGGGTGGGGATTTTGTGTGTGTTAGACCAAGTGTGAAATAACAAGCAGTATTTTCGTGGGGAAGAAAGCTTATTTATGTAATCAATTTTTTGTTGTTGGTGGTGGGGAGGGGTGGGAGATGTAGTCTTGCTCTGTTGCCCAGGCTGGAGTGCAATGATGCTATCTCAGCTCGTTGCAACCTCTGCCTCCTGGGTTCAAGCGATTCTCCTGCCTTGGCTTTCCAAGTAGCTAGAATTAGAGACATGTGCCATCACACCCAGCTAATTTTTTGTATTTTTAGTAGAAATAGGGTTTTACCATATTGGCCAGGCTGGTCTGGAACTCCTGACCTCAGATAATTAACCCCTTAGGCTTCCCAAAGTGCTGGGATTACAGGTGTGAGCCATCTTGCCTGGCTATTCATTTAATAAACCTTGTTTGCAGTCATATCCTTGGCTTCACAACTTGCTGTGTGAAATAAAAAGTTGAGGCACCTGTGACTGTTGCATTCATTCAACTGCGTCAATTTTAAGTTGACATTCTAAAACTGGGTACAAATTAGGAGAATAAGGAAAAACAGTTGAGAGAGGAGCATATTGTGAAGTGACTGAAAATTGAGGTGTTATACCCCTGGAGGGGGACTTGAATAGTAGGTGGCTGTCTTAAGGATAGCGTCAGAGCCTAAAAGGATTCATGTTCAGATCCTTACTTTCCTACCTTGGAAAAAGTCACTAAAGACAGTTGTAGAAACCTGAGACATCCCAGGAAGTATAGAGATGGTGTGTGACAACAGTTTTGTCCTTGAATTCAGGGAAAAATAATCTATTTGGGAGTAAATCGTTCTTACTGCCAGTAAAAGGTTAAACCTATATAGTGTGGAGATTTTAAGACACTTGGGAGCTGCCTGCACTCCTGTCCCCTTTCACGCAGTTCTACCTCAACCTCCCAAATTGCTGGGATTACGTGCATGTGCCAGCTAATTTATTTTTTTGGTAGAGATGGGGTTTCACCATGTTTGCCAGGCTGGCCTCAAACTCCTGACCTCAAGTGATCCACCTACCTTGACCTCTCAAAAGTGCTGGTGGTGTAAGCCACCACACTCAGCCTAAGAAGGGTAGAGTAAGTGTGGAGGTTGTCTTGTTAATTGAATGCACTCCTCCACAAAAGTTCTAGACAGGAACTGCTGAGCTGACTTGATTATCAGTGTACCAGTGCATGTACTGGAATACCTGTGGCAAATCTTAGAGTTTTGTAAGCACATTAAATTTGGCAATATAAATCCTTTAGGGAGACTCAAGTTATCACTGTCCTTCCTTTACACTTACTACACTGTAATAACTTCATCACACCAAGGGTAAACAGGAAGTGACAAGAAAATTAGAGGTCCAAGGCAAAAATGGGTGCTGAATCTGATCCTAAATTCCAGCTTGCTCTGTATGACCAGATTCAAATACTAAATCATGGCTGTAGTTGTACTTCGAGAACTGATCAAGATTTCTCTTGAAGTGTAGAGGCACAGCCTGTCACATGGGTTCTAAACCTTTTCTGAGTTTACAAACTCAAAACATACTCTTGGTTCTAAGTACAGAGTATGCTGTTTGATTCTGTCTCCAGGAATCTCACTCTGTTGCTCAGGCTGCAATGCAGTGGCGTGATCTCAGCTCACTGCAGCTTTTACCTCACAGGTTCAAGCAATTCTGCTTCAACCACCCAAGTAGCTGGGATTACGGACTCCTGCCACCATGCCTGGCTAATTTTTTTTTTTTTTTGAGACGGAGTTTTCGCTGTTGTTACCCAGGCTGGAGTGCAATGGCACGATCTCAGCTCACCGCAACCTCTGCCTCCTGGGTTCAGGCAATTCTCCTGCCTCAGCCTCCTGAGTAGCTGGGATTACAGGCACGCACCACCATGCCCAGCTAACTTTTTTTGTATTTTTAGTAGAGACAGGGTTTTACTATGTTGACCAGGATGGTCTCGATCTCTTGACCTCGTGATCCACCCGCCTCGGCCTCCCAAAGTGCTGGGATTGCAGGCGTGAGCCACCACCCCTGGCCCGCCCGGCTAATTCTTGTATATTTAGTAGAGACGAAGTTTCATCATGTTGGCCAGGTTGGTCTTGAACTCCTGATCTCAAGGGATCTGTCCGCCTCAGCCTCCCAAAGTGCTGGGATTACAGGTGTGAGCCAGTGCGCCTGGCCAGGAATCTGCATTTTAATAGTTTCCCAAGTGACTGTGATGCAACTGGTCAGCAAACCATACTGCAGAGCAAATGTGAAGGGATTGTTGACTTTTTTTATTGATGGTGAATCCTGGGTTCCAGAAACCTGTGAAGGGGTTTCAGGAGATGGGTAAGAGTGCAAATGGGGTCAGAAAGGGCTGCATGGGAATTCGAATCTGAGAGATGTGGATTGAGCTGCAGTCCTGGGCTTCTGGTGACTGCACGAACAGGTGCAACGGAGTCCTGGTGAGCATCAGGCTCACAAGCCAAGTGTGCAGTGTGATCTGGAGTCCCAAGTCACGCTACCTACAGATCCAAGGACCCTGACTTCACAGCTGCCTCCAAAAGCTATTTTCCTACCCTTTTCTCTCTGCTCTCTTGTCTCAGATCAGTGTTGCATTCATCATTTTTGAAATATGAGAATGTGTGGGAAGGGAGCAAGGTGAGATAGGCCCAGAAACATTGGGAGGGGTGTGGGGAGCAGTTGGAGAGAAGCGATAGATTGGGGTGGGGAGGAAAAACAAGTCTCCCTCCCACATCCCCGGACCCCAAAAAGAAGTTCTTAGGACACATCCATTTTTCTAGGGTAATGTACTATTTACCCTGATCCAGGCACTCTGGATGAAAGTTAGGTGGGTGGCTTCCTGGCTGTGGCTCACGCCTGTAATCCAGCACTTTGGGAGGCCAAGGCAGGTGGATCACCTGAGGTCAGGAGTTTGAGACCATCCTGACCAACATCGGGAAACCCTTTCTCTACTAAAAAATGCAAAATTGGCCGGCTGCGGTGGCATGTGCCTATAATCCCAGCTACTTGGAAGGCTGAGGCAGGGGAATCGCTTGAACCCGGGGGCAGAGGTTTCAGTGAGCCAAGATTGCGCCACTGCACTCCAGCCTGGCAAAAGAGCAAAATTCCGTCTCAAAAAAAAAAAAGGTGAGTTCCTTAGTTAACAGTTAAAGATGATCTCACGGGTAAGAAGTCTGCCAGGCGCGGCGGCTCAAGCCTGTAATCCCAGCACTTTGGGAAGCCGAGGCGGGTGGATCACGACGTCAAGAGATGGAGACCATCCTGGTCAACATGGTAAAACCTAAAAATACAAAAAATTAGCTGGGCATGGTGGCGCGTGCCTGTAATCCCAGCTACTCAGGAGGCTGAGGCAGGAGAATTGCCTGAACCCAGGAGGCGGAGGTTGTGGTGAGCCGAGATCGCACCATTGCACTCCAGCCTGGGTAACGAGCGAAACCCGGTCTCAAAAAAACAAAAAATAAATAAATAAAAAGAAGTCAGGCCTCACTGATGTTAGTACCTCGGGAAGACCATAGAGGGCAGTATCATGCAGCAGTTAAGAGCCCAGC
This sequence comes from Callithrix jacchus, assembly GCF_049354715.1. NCBI lineage: Eukaryota > Metazoa > Chordata > Mammalia > Primates > Cebidae > Callithrix > Callithrix jacchus. The sequence continues at coordinate 63,631,738 of NC_133510.1, read as the reverse complement.
TTCAGAGTCTGACAGACCTGAGTTTGAATCCTTCCTTCACTCTGGTAGCTTTGTGTGTAGCCTTAGGTAAGTTACTCTATCTAAACCTCCAAAATTTCATTTAAAAACACTTCACAAGACCATTTTGAGAACTAAATGAAATAATCTATGCAAAGGACTTTGCAAAGAAAGTGCCAGATAATGCAACATTACAAATGGCAGGGGTTACTATTTTGGGCCCAGCTTTATGCTTTGTAAGTCTTTTTTTTTTTTTTTGTGAGATAGTCTCGCTCTGTTGCCCAGGCTGGAGTACGGTGGCACCATCTTGGCTCACTGTAACCTACACCTCCCAGATTCAAGCAATTCTCCTGCCTCAGCCTCCCAAGTAGCTGGGACTAGAGGCATGTGCCACCATGCCTGGCTAATTTTTTGTATTTTTAGTAGAGATGGGGTTTCACCATGTTAGCCACGATGGTCTCAATTTCCTGACCTCGTGATCCACCCACCTTGGCCTCCCACAGTGCTGAGATTACAGGTGTGAGCCACTGCACCTGGCTGCTTTATAAGTCTTAAAAAATCAAATTTTTTGTTATAGATTTATTGAAAGTAATTGAAGTACAATACATTGTAGGTATTTAAAGTGTACAATTTGAAATTTTTTTGTTTTTTTTTGTTTTTTAGAGACAGAGTCTTGCTCTGTCACCCAGGCTGGAGTGCAATGGTATGATCTCAGCTTACTGCAACCTCCACTTCCTGAGTTCAAGCGATTCTCCTGCCTCAGCATCCAGAGTAGCTGAGTTTACAGGCATGTGCCACCATGCCTGGCTAATTTTTGTATTTTTAGTAGAGACAGGTTTCACCATGTTGTTCAGGCTGGTCTCAAACTTCTGACCTCGTGATCTGCCCGCTCTGGCCTCCCAAAGTGCAGGGATTACAGGCATGAGCCACCTTGCCTAGCTGAAAAGTTTTGACAAATGTGTATACCCATGAAACCATCACTATCTATACTCAAGATAATGAACATACAGGTCACCCCACAAATTGCCTCTTACACCTTTGTAATCTCACCATCCTGCCACTCCCAGCCCTGTCCCCAAGCAACCACTGACCTGCTTTCTGCAACTATAGATTAGTTTGCATTTCTAGAATTGTAGAATTATACGTAAATGGAATCCCACAGTGTATATGTGTGTATACTAAAAATATGTAAATTAGCCAGGCATGGTGACAGGCACCTGTAATCCCAGCTACTCGGGAGTCTGAGGCAGGAGAATCGCTGGAACCCAAGAGGTGGAGGTCGCAGTGAGCTGAGATTATGCCACTGTACTCCAGCCTGGGCGACAGAGTGAGACTCCATCTCCAAAAAAAAAAAAAAAAAAAATTCAAATAACATTTCTACGAACATTTGTGTACAAAGTCTGTGTGGACATATGCTTTCTTTTCTCTTGTGTAAATAGAGTCATGTGCCCTCAAGCACAGGGATATGTTGTGAGAAATTCATCCTTAGGCAATTTAGTCATACAAACATCTTAGAGGTACTTACACAAACCTAGACAGTATAGCCTACTACACACCAAGGCCATATGGTAGAGCCTCTTACTCCCAGGCTACAAACCTGTGTGGCATGCTACTGTACTCAACTCTGCAGGCAATGGTAACACAATGGTATTTATGTATCTAACCATATCTAAACATAGAAGAGTTACAGGCCAGGCACTGTGACTCACACCTGTAACCCCAGAACTTTGGGAGGCCAAAGTGGACTAATTACTTGAGGCCAGGAGTTCAAGACCAGCCTGGCCAACATGGTGAAACCCTGTCTCTACTGCAAATACAGAAATTAGCCAGGCGTGGTGGCAGGTGCTTGTAGTCCCAGCTACTCAGGAGGCTGAGGCAGGAGAATCGCTTTAACCCTGGAGGCAGATGTTACAGTGAGCCAAGATTGCACCATTGCACTCCAGCCTGGGTGACAGAGCGAGACTCCATTTTGAAAAAAAAAAAGAAAGAGAAAAGGTACAGTAAAAACATGGCATTAAAGATTAAAAATGGTCTGCCTGTAGGGGGCACTTACCGTAAATGGAGTTTGCCGGACTGGATGTTACTCTGGGGGAGTCTGAGTAGTGAGTGAACATGAAGGACATTACTGCGCACTACCATTGACTTTATTAACACTGTACACTTAGGCTGCATTAAATTTGTTTTTAACATATTTTTCTTCAATGACAAATTAATCTTAGCTTCCTATACCTTTTTAAAATTTTCTGAGATAGTGTCTTGCTCTCATCACCCACGGTGGAGTGCAGTGGCACAATAATGGCTCATTGCAGCCTCCACCTGAGTGACTGGAATTACCTTTTGTAATAACACTTAGTTTAAAACACAAAAACATTGTACCTCTGTACAAAAATATTTTTTTCTTTATGTCTTTATTCTACAAGCTTTTCTCTATTTAAAACATTATTTGTCTTTTCTTCTTTTTTTTGAGACCGAGTCTTGTTCTGCCACCCAGGCTGGAGTGCAGTGGTGCAATCTTGGCTCCCAGGTTCAAGCAATTCTCCTGCCTCAGCCTCCTGAGTAGTTGGGACTACAGATGCCCGCCACCATGCCTGGCTAATTTTTATATTTTTAGTAAAGATGAAGTTTCACCTTGTTGAAGCCAGGATGCTCTTAATCTCTTGACCTCATGATCTGCCCATCTCGGCCTCCCAAAGTGTTGGGATTACAGGCGTGAGCCACTGCACCCAGCCAACTTGTTTCTTATAAGTAGAAAAAATACACTCAAGGCCGGGCATGGAGGCTCACAACTATAATCTCAGCACTTTGGGAGGCCAAGGCAGATAGATCACGAAGTCAAGAGATCGAGACAATCCTGACCAACATGGTGAAACCCTGTCTCTACTAAAAATACAAAAATTAGCTGGATGTGGTGGCATGTGCCTGTAGTCCCAGCTACTCGGGAGGCTGAGGCAGGAGAATTGCTTGAACGCAGGAGGCGGAGGTTGCAGTGAGCTGAGATCGCGCCATTGCACTCCAGCCTGGGTAACAAGAGTGAAACTCCGTCTCAAAAAAAAAAAAAAAAAAGAAAGAGTACACTCTAAAATAACAATAAGAAATAGAGTAAATACATAAACCAGTTACAGTCATTTATCAAGTAGTATGTACATAACTGAATATGGCATACTTTTATACAATCAGCAGTGCAGTAGGTTTGTTTACACCAGTTTCACGATAAACGTGAGTAATGCATTGTGCTATGATGTTATGATGGCTACGTCTCTAAGCCATAGGAATTTTTCAGCTCCATTATAATCTTATGAGACCACCATCATTAATATGGCTATTGTCAACCAAAATGTCATCATATGGTGCAGGACTTTATCTAGGAGTGGAATTACTGACTGGGTGAGTCATATAGTAGGCACATACTTAACTTGTTGTTTTTTCTCTGAGTCTGCTTGCTAGGGAATATACTTTTTAAGAGACCACTGCCAGTCATGGTGGCTACACCTGTAATCCCAGTGTTGTGGGAGGCCGAGGTGGGGGGATTGCTTGAGGCCAGGACGTGGCGGTTACAGTAAGCCAAGATTCTGCCACTGCATTCCAGCCTGGGTGACAGAGCAAGACTCTGTCTCAAAAAAAAAAAAAAAAAAAAAAAAGAAGCTAACATCAGTCACTCTCTTGGGATAGTTCCTCCTGCCCAGGAAGTTAACTCAGGAGACCAAACTATAAAACTAAGACTCGTTTAATCAGCACAGGATTAGGGCTGGAGTAGTAAATTGCTCCTCTACTCCAGGGACAGTTTTATCTAGGAAAGATAATCATTTCTGTATAAACACAACATACTCTCTATGACTCTATAAACAATTTCTAGTAATCTTTCTTTTTTGTTTTTGTTTCTTGGGTTTTTGTTTTGGTTTTTTTTAGGGTTTTTATTTTTTATTTTTTTTGAGATGGAGTCTCTGTTGCCAGGCTGGAATGCATCTCGGCTCACTGCACCCTCTGCCTCCTGTGTTCAAGCAATTCTCATGCCTCAGCCTCCCAAGTAGCTGGGACTACAGGCATGTGCCACCATGCCCAGCTAATTTTCCAGTAATCTTTCTACATTCTCCTCTTAAAAAGCAACGACAAATGCATTTGCTGTGTTCATGCATGGAATATTTCCAGAATGATTCTCAAGAAACTGTTAACAGTTGTTGCCTCCAGGGAAAAGAACTAGGTGACTGGAGGACAAATGGAAGGGAGAGTCTTTTTCAGTGCTGTGGTACTAGTCCAAGCCACGATCATCTCTCACCTATCAGGGCCTCCCTCCTGGCATTCTTGACTCTATTCTTGTCCACCACAGTTCTTTTACCACAAAGCAACAAGACTGATTATTTTATCATTTTACTTTATTTTTTGAGACAAGAGTCTCATTGTATCACCCAGGCGGGAGTGCAGTGGCACAATGTTGGCTTAGTGCAACCTCTGCCTCTCAGGTTCAAGCGATTCCTCTGCCTTAGCCTCCAAGTAGCTGGGACTATAGGCATGCACCACCATGCCTGGCTGATTTTTGTATTTTTGTTTTTTTTAGTAGAGACAGGGTTTCACCATGTTAGCCAGGCTGGTCTCTAACTCCTGACCTCAAGTAATCCATCTACCTTGGCCTCCCAAAATGCTGGGATTATGGGCATGAGCCACCACTTAAACTCATTATGGGCATGAGTTTAAGACCTGGCCAAGACTGATTGTTTTATTTGTTTATTATTTATTTATTTATTTTCAGACGGAGTTCCACTCTTGTTACCCAGGCTGGAGTGCAATGGCGCGATCTCGGCTCACCGCAACCTCCGCCTCCTGGGTTCAAGCAATTCTCCTGCCTCAGCCTCCCGAGTAGCTGGGACTACAGGCGCGCACCACCATGCCCAGCTAATTTTTGTATTTTTAGTAGAGACGGGGTTTCACCTTGTTGAGCAGGATGGTCTCGATCTCTTGACCTCGTGATCCACCCGCCTCAGCCTCCCAAAGTGCTGGGATTATAGGCATGACCCACGGCGCCCGGCCGACTGATTGTTTTAAAAAACAAACCACTGCCAGGTGCGGAGGCTCACACCTGTAATCCAGTGCTGTGGGAAGATCCCTTAAACCCAGAAGTTCTAGACCAGTCTGAACAACATTGTGAAACCTCGTCACTACAGAAAAATTTTTATAATTGGCCAGGCGCAGTGGCTCATGCCTGTAATCCCAGCACTTTGGGAGGCCAAGGCGGGCAGATCACCTGAGGTCAGGAGTTCAAGACCAGCCTGGCCAACATAGTGGAACCCCATCTCTACTAAAAAAAAAAAAAAAAAAAAATATTAGCCAGGCAGCCGGGAACGGTGGCTTATGCCTGTAATCCCAGCACTTTGGGTGGCTGAGGCGGGCAGATCACCTGAGGTCAGGAGTTTAAGACCAGCCTGACCAATATGGTCAAACTCTGTCTTTATTTAAAAAAAAAAAATTAGCAGGGCATCAGGGTGGGCACCTGTAATTCCAGCTACTCAGGAGGCTGAGGCAGGAGAATGGCTTGAGCCCAGGATGTGGAGGTTGCAGTGAGCCGAGATTGTGCCACTGCACTCCAGCCTGGGAGACTGAGCAGGACTCCATTTCAAAAAATAAAATTAGCCAGGTGTGGTGGCATATGACTGTAGTCCCAGCTACTGGGAAGGCTGAGGTGGGAGGATCCCTTGAGCCTGGGATATAGAGGCTGCAGTGAGCCAAGATAGTGCCAGTACACTCCAGCCTGCACAGTGGCCCATGCCTATAATCCCAGCACTTTGAGAGGCGAAGGTGGGCGGATCACCACAATCCCGGCCAATATGGTGAATCCCCGCATCTACTAAAAATACAAAAGTTAGCTGGGCATGGTGGTGCATGCCTGTAGTCCCAGCTACTTGGGAGGCTGAGGCAGGAGAATTGCTTGAACCCAGGAGGCAGAGGTTGCAGTGAGCCCAGATCGAGCCATTGCACTCCAGCCTGGGTGACAGAGTGAGACTCCATCTCAAAAAAAAAAAAAAAAAGGCCCAGTGAGGGAATCTGTGGGGATCGCTCCCGTGTGAGGCCCCTGGGAAATGGGCCTCGCCATTCGATGAGCTTGAGCCCGGACACAGATCCCCGGTTGGGGGAGTCGAGCTGAGGGAAAGCAGGAACTGAGAGAGGGACTATGTTATTCTAAATGGTTAACAGACATTACTTTATGAATACAAGGTCTTGGGAGTCAATGTGTCCACTTTCGGCTTCTTATGGTTTATTGCTTGTGTTCATTTTGGAATTTTGGACCCTTGTTACCTTCATTGTAAAATATTAACTTAAGTATTTACACTTGGTAACTTACTTACCGTAACTTACTGGGTGTAACTGTAACTTACTTCCCATAGCTTACTGGGCGTGACTGTAACTTACTTACATTGATCTATTGGACATAACCTAATTACTGAAAGTAACCTACTTACTGGGTGTAACCTACTTAATGGGATTAACTTACTTACTGGGCGTAACTTAGTGGGCGTAACTTGCTTACTGTAACTTAAGTAAGTTGATCTGTTGTAAACAACTTTGACTTCAGAAAAGTATATAAGGAAACATATTGCAAAAATAAAATTGCTGCTTGGACATAGCCTAAGCCAGCCCTCCAGACTCCGCTTTTCTATTTCCTTTCACTTCCGCGCACTCTCTCCCTCAGGTTGAACGAGACGTCTACGTTGGCGGTCTTGGGGACTCCTGCAGGTCGGTAGTCCCCCGGCAGACGTGCCGGACCCCGACAGCCCAGCATAGTGGCTCATGCCTGTAATCCTAGCACTTTGGGAAGCTGAGGCAAGTGGATCACTTGAGGTCAGGCGTTCAAGACCAGCCTGGCCAATATGGTGAAACCTCATCTCTACTAAAAATACAAAAATTAAACAAACAAACAAACAAAATACAAAAATTAGCCATGTGTGGTGGCAGGCACCTGTAATCCCAGCTATTTGGGAGGCTGAGGCAAAAGAATCGCTTGCACCCAGGAGGTGGAGGTTGCAGTGAGCAGAGATCCAGCCACTGCACTCCAGCCTGAGTGACAGAGCAAGACTCCACCTCAAAAAAAAAAAAAAAAAAAAAAAGCAAATAGAAAAAATACAATCTCGTCACTCCCCCACTTAAATTCTTTCATGGCTTCTCTCTGTAATTAAAATGTACACTCCTTACTGTGGTATATACATTCCTGCATGGTCTGGCCCCTTCCTTCCCCTCTAGCCTCCTCCTCTCCCACGGCCTCTCCATTATTCTCTCTGTTCCACCACACTGACCTCCTTTCTGTGCCTCAGACTTTCCAAGTTCATTCTTCCCAGGCCTTGTGCCCTCACTAGTTGCTCTGTGAGGAATGCTCTTCTTTCTGGTCAGCACACAACTGGCTCCTTTTCCTTATTCAAAGCTTGGTACAAACGACACTACTTCAGAGAACCCCCTTCTGACCCCTCTGTCTAAATTAGCTCCTCCAGGTGCACAGCCATGATCACCTTCCCAGTACTTTGTTTTGTTTTCTTTATGCCACTTACTACTCAATTATTTTCTGAGTTGTTCATTGGCTATCTACCCTCTCTAGAATGTAAGCCCCTTGAAGGCAGAGACCTATCTCTTGTTTTTCTCCTGTGTCCTCAGTGTTTGGAGCAACATGTGGCACTGAATGAATGAATGAATGCATGCATGTATAGGGGCACATGGAAAGGACGCAGGTGGCAGGCGGTTGTATTCATTGCCTCTCCCAGCTATAACAAATTACCACAAGGCCGGGCCCGGTGGCCACGCCTGTAATCCCAGCACTTTGGGAGGCCGAGGCGGGTGGATCACAAGGTCAAGAGTGGAGACCATCCTGGTCAACAAGGTGAAACCCCGTCTCTACTAAAAATATAAAAATTAGCTAGGCATGGTGGCGCGTGCCTGTAATCCCAGCTACTCAGGAGGCTGAGGCAGGAGAATTGCCTGAACCCAGGAGGCGGAGGTTGCGGTGAGCCGAGATCGCGCCATTGCACTCCAGCCTGGGTAACAAGAGCGAAACTCCGTCTTAAAAAAAAGAAAAACAAAACAAAACAAAAACAAATTACCACAAACAATTTTATTATCTTAGCGCTCTAGAGGTCAGAATCTGAAATGGGTCTTACAGGACTACAAGGTGTTGGCAAAGCTGGGTTCCTTCTGGAGGCCGCAGAGGAGAATCCATTTCCTTCCCTTTCCTTCCGTTTTCAAGCTTCTAGAGGCTGCCTGAATTCCTTGGCTGGGGGCCTCTTTTTCCAGGTTAAAGTCAGCCTCATCACATCTTCAAATTTCCCTGTCTGACAGTTCTACCTCCCTCTTACGAGGACCCTCGGGATTACATTGTGGCACTCGGGTAACCTATGAAACTTTTCCCATCTCAAGATTCTTATTTTAACCACATCTAAGTCTCTTTTGCCACATAAGGTAACCGACTCACAGGTTTTTTTTTTTTTTTTTTTGAGACGGAGTTTCGCTCGTTACCCAGGCTGCAGTGCAATGGCGCGATCTCGGCTCACCGCAACCTCCGCCTCCTGGGTTCAGGCAATTCTCCTGCCTCAGCCTCCTGAGTAGCTGGGATTACAGGCATGCGCCACCATGCCCAGCTAATTTTTTGTATTTTTAGTGGAGACGGGGTTTCACCATGTTGACCAGGATGGTTTGGATCTCTTGACCTCGTGATCCACCCTCCTTGGCCTCCCAAAGTGCTGGGATTACAGGCTTGAGCCACCGTGCCCGGCTGACTCACAGGTTTTGTAGACGAGGATGTGGGCATCTTTGGGGGCCATGAATCTGTCCAGCACAGTGATAAACCTCTGTCCTGGAAGTCTACCCTGGCCACCGTAACTCAAGTATTACTTCCTCCCTGAATTCTTTTCAGAACTTGTCACCTGCAGACGTAGATGGCCAGTCCTTCTTTTGCACCTACATGGTACTTGAACTCTGTAACCGCACTTACCACACCCCACAGAAATTGCTGAATTTACTTACCTGCTTGTCTCTTCCATTAGGCTCGGAGTCTTTCAGGGCAAGGTCCAGGGCTTTTTTCATCTCTGCATATTCAACATCAATTTATTTTTTTTAAAGAAATCAATTTATGTAAAAAAAGAAATTGCCAGGCATGGTGGCTCACCCCTGTAATCCCAGCACTTTGGGAGGCTGAGGTGGGCAGATCACCTGAGATCAAGAGTTCAAGACCAGCCTGACCAACATGGAGAAACCCTGTCTCTACTAAAAATAGGAAATTAGCTGGGTGTGGTGGCACATGCCTGTAATCCCAGCTACTTGGGAGGCTGAGGCAGGAGGCAGGAGGCTGAGGCTTGAACCCAGGAGATGGAGGTTGCAATGAGCCAAGATCCTGCCATTGCACTCCAGGCTGGGCAACAAGAATGATACTCTGTCTCAAAAAAAAAAAAAAAAAAAAAAAAAAATTGATCTGGGTGCACCAATTTTATTTTATTTATTTATTTTTTGAGATAGAATTTCACTCTTGTTACACAGGCTGGAGTGCAATGGCGTGATCTTGGCTCACCGCAACCTTCACCTCCTGGGTTCAGGCAATTCTCCTGCCTCAGCCTCCTGAGTAGCTGGGATTACAGGCACACGCCACCATGCCGAGCTAATTTTTTGTATTTTTAGAAGAGATGGGGTTTCACCATGTTGACCAGGATGGTCTCGATCTCTTGACCTCATGATCCACCCGCCTTGGCCTCCCAAAGTGCTGGGATTACAGGTGTGAGCCACTGCGCCCAGCTGGGTGCACCAATTTTATTAGTCCCTGGATGTTTCAAAGATAAATCAGTGCAGGCCAGGTGGCTCATGCCTGTAATCCCAACACTTTGGGAGGCTGAGGTGGGAGGATCACTTGAGGACAAGAGTTTGAGATCAGCCTGAGCAACATAGCAAAACCCTTTTCTCTCTCTTTCTTTCTCTCTCTTTCTTTCTTTCTTTCCTTTCTTTCCCTCCCTCCCTCCCTCCCTCCCTCCCTCCCTTCCTTCCTTCCTTTCTTTCCTCTCTCTCTCTTTCTTTTTTTTTTTTTTTTTGAGATGGAGTTTCGCTCTTGTTACCCAGGCTGGAGTGCAATGGCGTGATCTCGGCTCACCGCAACCTCCGCCTCCTGGGTTCAGGCAATTCTCCTGCCTCAGCCTCCTGAGTAGCTGGGATTACAGGCACGCGCCATTATGCCCAGCTAATTTTTTTTGTATTTTTAGTAGACATGGGGTTTCACGATGTTGACCAGGATAGTCTCGATCTCTTGACCTCGTGATCCACCCGGCTCGGCCTCCCAAAGTGCTGGGATTACAGGTGTGAGCCACCGCACCCAGCGGAAATCTTGGTTTCTTTAATGAGAAATGACAGTTAGCATTGGGCATAGTGGCTTACACCTGTAATCCCTGTGACTTTGGAGGCTGAGGCAAGATGATCACTTGAGTCCAGGAGTTCAAGACCAGCCTGGGGAATAGTGCCCAATAGTCTCTACAAAAATAAAAAACTTGGCCATGGGGCCATGTGCGATGGCTCACACCTATAATCCCAGCAATTTGGGAGGCCAAGACAGGTGGATCACCTAAGGTCAGGCGTTCGAGATCAACCTGGCCAACATGGTGAAACCCCACCTCTACTAAAAATACAAAAATTAGCTGGGTATGGTGGCAGGTGCCTGTAATCCCAGCTACTCGGAGTCTGAGACAGGAGAATCACTTGAGCCCAGGAGGTGGAGGTTGCAGTGAGCTGAGATCATGCCATTGTACTCCAGCCTGGGCAACAACAATGAAACTCCATCTCAAAAAATAATAATAATAATAACTTGGCTAGGCATTGTGGCATTTACCCATAGTTCCCCTACTTAGGAGGCTGAGGCAGGAGGATTGCTGCAGTGAGCTATGATTGCACCACTGCACTCCAGCCTGAACAACAGAGTGAGACCCAACTCTAAAAGAAAAAATAAGGTACCATCTCTGCACTACAATGCTTATTACTATTGAAGATGCTCATGACTACTGGGTTGGTCAAATTTGGGAGTACGAAACTGTAGAAAGTCTGTGTTTTCTTTCTTCTGTCAAAAGTCATGGTTCTGTAATCCCAGCACTTTGGGAGGCCAAGGTGGACAGATCACGAGGTCAGGAGATCAAGACCATCCTGGCTAACACAGTGAAACTCCTTCTCTACTAAAAATACAAAAAATTAGCCAGGCATGGTGGCACACACCTGTATTCCTAGCTACTTGGGAGGCTGAGGCAGGAGAATCGCTTGAACCTGGGAGGTGGAGGTTGCAGTCAGCTGAGATCATGCTACTGCACTCCAGCCTGGGAAACACAGCGAGACTCCATCTCAAAAAAAAAAAAAAAAGGAGTCATGGTTCTTATGGACACAGAAATGAGAGAATTAGAATAGTCCATATTTCCTCATTTGTTTTATCCTACATGATTTGTTAAACAGTCTCAGAATAACTAGTAATACTACCTTCATCATTATGATTACTAAAAACATATTTAAACTTTTTTGTAAATGCTATTCCCTTTCTTTTATTTTTTACGGTTATGTCTGTACATTATCAGATCATGAGGCCATTACATACTATATCTTCTCTTTTGCCTTCGTTTAGTCTCATTTCCATGAGTAACTAATATACAGTACTAACCCTCAACCCTTATGTTGACGTCTCTCCAGCCAGCTGGTCTCCAGTGCATTCTCCAGTGGATGTCTCAGGATGAGTCCCTGCATGTTGGTAACAATTTGTCTGTGCCCATTATAGTTGAAGGTTAGCTTCCTTTTTTTTTTTTTTTTTGAGACAGAGTCTCGCTTTGTCTCCCAGGCTGCAGTGCAGTGGCATGATCTCGGCTCACTGCAGCCTCCACCTCCTGGGTTCGAGTGATTCTCCTGCCTCAGCCACCTGAGTAACTGGGATTATAGATGTGTGCCACCACATCCAGCTATTCAATATACATGCTTTTTTTTTTTTTTTTTTTGGTCTTTTTCCTTTTTGTGGAGAATGGTGTCTTGCTATATTGCCTAGGCAGGTCTTGAATTCCTGGGCTCAAGCTATCCTCCTGCCTCTGCCTCCCTAAGAGCTGGGATTACAGGCATGAGCCACAGCACCCGGTCGATTAAAAAAATATATATATACATATATATATATATGTGTATATTTTTTAATTAGAGACGGGGTTTCACCATGTTGGCCAGGTTGTTCTCCAACTCCTGACTTTAGGCAATCTGCCCGCCTCAGTCTCCCAAAATGCTAGAATTACAGGCATGAGCCACCACCCCGGCCTGTTCTTCCTTAAATATTTAAAATACGTCAGCCAGGTGCGGTGGCTCATGCCTGTAATCCCAGCACTTTGGGAGGCCAAGGCAGGTAAATCACTTTGAGATCAGAAGACCAGCCTGGCCAACATGTGGAAAGATAGACCCCTCATCTCTACCAAAAACACACAAAAATTAGCCAGGTTGGGTGGCAGTCGCGTGCTATATTTTTCAGATTACAATATTTGTCATTTTGAACAAATGAGATCACTTTATCAGTTTGGATCACTTGAGTTCAGGGGTTCAGGACCAGCCTGGCCAACATGGCAAAACCCCATCTCTACTAAAAACACAAAAATTAGCTGGGTATGGTGGTACCTGCCTGTAATCCCAGCTACTCGGGAGGCTGAGGCATGAGAATCACTTGAACCTGGAAGGTGGAGGTTGCAGTGAGCCAAGATTGCACCATTACACTCCAGTCTAAGCAACAGAGTAAGACTGTCTCAAAAAAATTATGTATTCATTAACTTATTTATTTATTTATTTTAGAGATGGGGAGGGTCTCACTCTGTTGCCCTGGCTAGAGTACAGTTACAAGCCACAGCGCCCAGCTTCTTTCATGTCTCTATTTTATTTTTTAAGACGGAGTCTTGCTCTGGAGTGCTGGAGTGCAATGGCATCATCTCAGCTCACTGCAACCTCCACCTCCCAGGTTCAAGTGATTCTCCTGCCTCAGCCCCCAAGTAGCTGGGACCACAGGCACACACCAACATGCCTGGCTAATTTTTGTATTTTTAGGAGAGATAGGACTTTGCTATGTTGGCCAGCTGGTCTCAAACTGCTGACCTCAAGTTATTCACCTGCCTCAGACTCTCAAAGTGCTGGGATTACAGGAGTGAGCCACCACACCCGGCCTTACATAAATTTCTTTTTTCTTTTTTTTTTTTTTTAGACAGAGTCTTGCTCCGTCACCAGACACCAGGCTGGAGAGCAGTGGCACAATCTCGGCTCATTGCAACCTTCCCTTCCTGATTTCAAGCAATTTTCCTGCCTCAGCCTCCTGAGTAGCTGGGACTACAGATGCTCGCCACCATGCCCAGCTAATTTTTGTATTTTCAGTACAGACGAAGTTTCACCATGTTGGCCAGGATGGTCTCGATCTCTTGACCTCGTGATCTGCCCTCCTCGGCCTCCTAAAGTGCTGGGATTACATCTGTGAGCTACCTCACCCGGCCTTATATAACTTTCTTAATGTCTTTTAGCTCATTTTAAAATAAAATGTTATGATTTTCATCTGTTTTGTTAGCAGCTCTCTGGCATGAATATTTTGCTGTCCTCATTACGTTTTCTTCTTCTTTTTTTCTTTTTTTTTAACCGACCTATTCTAAATTCTCTTTTCTCTTATGGTAACTTTGTGTGGAATTTAACATATACTCTTCTGTTGCTCATATTTACATAAATTTAATTTTTCTGAAGGATCTGTTCAGATGGCTTTCCTACCTACACCGAGCTCCTTCTTCTGTCTGTCGTCTTCTGGTAGTGTTCAAAAACATGATGTCTTAAAAAAAAAAAGAAAAGAAATAAAAACATGATATCTTGCTCTCTACTCCTACCCCACTTTTGTCTGAACCTACTCTTTCTTTGTCTCTATTGTCCATGTCCTACTAAGTTTTTGTTTGTTTTTTGAGACGGAGTTTCACTCTTTTTGCCCAGGCTGGAGTGCAATGGCGCAATCTTTGCTCACCGCAACCTCTGTCTCCTGGGTTCAAGCGATTCTCCTGCCTCAGCCTCCCAATAGCTGGGATTACAGACATGTGCCACTACCCCCAGCTAATTTTGTATTTTTGGTAGAAATGGGGTTTCTCCATGTTGGTCAGGCTGGTCTCAAACTCCCGACCTCAGGTCTCTACAAAAATAAAAAACTTGGCCGCCTGCCGTGGTTTCCCAAAGTGCTGGGATTACAGGTGTGAGCCACCGTGCCTGGCCCATGTCCTGCTACTTTTTTTTTTTTTTTTGAAACAGAGTTGCTCAGCCACCCAGGCTGAAGTGCAGTGGTGCAATCTTGGGGCTCACTGCAACCTCTGCCTCCTGGGTTCAAGTGATTCTTGTGCCTCAACCTCCTGAGTAGCTGGGATTTCAAGTGTAGGCCAGCATGCCCAGCTAATTTTTATATTTTTAGTAGAGAGGTGGTTTCACCATCTACTAAAAATACAGAAAAACAAAAAGGCTGGGTGCGGTGGCTTGTCCCTGTAATCCCAACACTTTGGAAGTTCGAGTCGGGCAGATCACAAGGTCAAGAAATTGAGACCATCCCAGCCAACACAGCGAAACCCCGTCTCTACTAAAACTACAAAAATTAGCTGGGCGTGGTGGCAAGGGCCTGTAGTCCCAGCTACTGAGGAGGCTGAGGCAGGGAATTCCTTGAACCTGGTAAGCAGAGGTTGCAGTGAGCTGAAATCACACCACTGCTCTCCAGCCTAGGCAACAGAGCAAGACTCAGTCTCAAAAAAATAAAATAAAATAAAACAAAATTAAATTAATTAGAAAGAAAACTAAAGGGGAAAAAACACTTTCAAAGATCTGAAGGGTTGTTATATAAAAGAGGGATTAACCAGAGGAGATAGAATTAGACCCGCTTGGTAGAAGTTACAGAGAAATGTGGGGTGCAGAGGCTCATGCCTGTAATCCCAGCAGTTTGGGAGGCTGAGGCAGGTGGATAGCCTGAAGTCAGGAGTTTGAGACCAGCCTGGCCAACAGAGGGAAACCCCGTCTCTACTAAAAATACAAAAAATTAGCTGGGCATGGTGGTGGACTCCTGTAATCCCAGCTACTAGGGAGGCTGAGGCAGGAGAATTGCTTGAACCTGGGAGGCGAAGGTTGTAGTGAGCTGAGATTGTGCCATTGCACTCTAGCCTGGGCAACAGAGAAACACAACTCATCTAAAATTTTTCTTCCTTCCTCCTTTCCTTTCCAATTATTTTATTTTTGATCACATCAAACATGAACCAAAATATAAAAGGTACAAAAGAATGTAAAGCCTTGCTTTCAGTTCCTAGAGCCAGCTTTTGTGTATCCTTCAAGCTATATTTTAAGCATAAATAAGGAGATTTTTTTAATTTTTTAAAAGGAATTTAATATGCTTTTAGATAATGAAAGTATTTCTTATTCTTGTAGCAGCAGCCTTGCAATGACTGTCTCAGGCATTTCCTGTCCTGGGGCTATTCAGGGGAAATAAACAAGAAATCATCTGGGCATTTTTTTTTTCTCTATTTGTTTATTTATTTATTTTTGCGACAGTCTCGCTCTGTCGCCAGGCTGGAGTGCAGTGGCATGATCTCGGCTCACTGCCTCCTGGGTTCAAGCGATTCTCCTGCCTCAATCTCCTGAGTAGCTGGGACTATAGGCACCCACCACCACACCTGGCTAATTTTTGTTTTTTTGTTTTTTTTAACGGAGTTTCACTGTTGTTACCCAGACTGGAGTGCAATGGCACAATCTCGGCTCACCGCAACCTCCGCCTTCTGGGTTCAAGCAATTCTCCTGCCTCAGCCTCCCGAGTAGCTGGGACTACAGGCACGCACCACCATGCCCAGCTAATTTTTGTATTTTTAGTAGAGACGGGGTTTCACCTTGTTGACCAGGATGGTCTTGATCTCTTGACCTCGTGATTCACCCGCCTCGGCCTCACAAAGTGCTGGGATTATAGGTGTGAGCCACTGCGCCCGGAAATTTTTGTATTTTTAGTAGAGACAGAGTTTCACCATATTGACCAGACTGGTTTCAAACTCCTGACCTTGTGATCCCCCTGCCTGAGCCTCCCAAAGTGCTCACAGGCATGAGGGGGCCCACATGCATGATCACCTCTGTAACCGAAGCACTTTGGGAGGCCAAGGTGGGTGGATCACAAGGTTAGGAGAATAAGACCATCCTGGCTAACATGGTGAAATCCTATCTCTACTAAAAATACAAAAAATTAGCCAGGCATGGTGGCACGTGCCAGCTACTTGGGAGGCTGAGGCAGGAGAATCACCTGAACCCAGAAGGCAGAGGTTGCAATGAGCCGAGATCGCACCACTGCACTCCAGCCTGGGCGACAGAGCAAGACTCTGTCTCAAAAAAAAATTTAGCCAGGTATGGTGGCAAACAGCTGCTGTCCCAGCTACTTGGAAGGCTGAGATAGGAGGATCACTTGAGCCCAGAAGGTCTAGGCTGCTGCAAGCTGTGATTGAACCACTGCAAAGAATAGGAGATAAAGAAGCAGAAGTATGGACCAGTGGTCTCCAAAATGAGGACCACCTACATTAGGAGGTGTGCGAGTAAATCCATTAGGGTGGGAGGAGAAAATATTAGATATTTAATTTATATTTATCTAATAAATGTTTACTAATATTTAATTTGTGAATTGACAAGGATGTCTTCAACCAACACAAAAGAACAGTAGTCACATCTTAAAATATGGCACAAGAGGCCAGGCGGGGTGGCTCATGCCTGTAATCCCAGCACGTTGGGAGGCGGAGGCAGGCAGATCTCCTGAGGTCAAGAGTTCAAGAGCAGCCTGACCACTGACCAACATGGAAAAACTCCATCTCTACTAAAAATACAGAAATTAGCCAGGCATAGTGGTGAGCACCTGTAATCCAGCTACTCGGGAGGCTGAGGCAGGAGAATCATGAACCCAGGAGGCAGAGGTTGCAGTGAGCTAAGATCGCGACTTTGCACTCCAGCCTGGGTAACAAGAGTGAAACTCCAAAAAAAAAAAATACACACACACACACACACACACACACACACACACATGGCACAAGAAGTATGCTGACCCAGGCCGTAGCATTGTCATCTATTAACTGGTCTTAAAATTAAAAAAAAAAAAAAAAAAGAAGTATGCTGAGGAAACAGGTAGGCAGTGGTATTCTCTCATTACTCTCTTGTTTTTCTTCTGTTTATCTCTGCTTTAGTATTTATTATTTCCTTCCTTCTGCTAGTTTTGAGTTTAGTTTGCCCTTCTTTTTCTAGTTTCTTGAGATATAAAATTGAATTTTTGATTTGAGCTATTTATTTTTTTGTTTTATTTTATTTTTATTTTTATTTTTATTTTTATTTTTTTTAAACGGAGTTTCGCTGTTGTTACCCAGACTGGAGTGCAATGGCAGGATCTCGGCTCACCACAACCTCTGCCTTCTAGGTTCAAGCAATTTTCCTGCCTCAGCCTCCGAGTAGTTGGGACTACAGGTGTGCACCACCATGCCCAGCTAATTTTTGTATTTTTAGTAGAGACGGGGTTTCATCTTGTTGACCAGGATGGTCTCAATCTCTTGACCTCGTGATCCACCCGCCTCAGCCTCCCAAAGTGCTGGGATTATAGGTGTGAGCCACTGTGCCCGGCCTGTTTTATTTTTTTATTATTATTATTGAGACGGAGTTCCGCTCTTGCAGCCCAGGCTGGAGTGCAATGGCACAATCTCAGCTCACCACAACCTCTGCCTCCCGGGTTCAAGCAATTCTTCTGCCTCAGCTTCCCGAGTAGCTGGGACTACAGGCATGTGCCACAGCACCCAGCTAATTTTGTATTTTTAATAGAGACAGGGTTTCTCCATGTTGGTCAAGCTGGTCTCTAACTCCTGACCTCAGGTGATCAGCTCACCTCAACCTCCCAAAGTGCTGGGAGCCACTGCACCTGGCCGTTTGTTTTATTTTATTTTTTTTGAGACGGTGTTTCATTCTTGTTGCCTAGGCTGGAGTGCAGCGGTACCATCTCGGCTTACTATAATCTCTGCATCCCGAGTTTAAGTGATTCTCCTGCCTCAGTCTCTCAAGTAGCTGGGATTACAGGTGTGTGCCACCCCAACTGGCTAATTTTTGTATTTTTAATAGAGACAGGGTTTCACCATGTTGGCCAGGTTGGTCTCAAACCCCTTTCCTCAGGTGATCCGCCCGCCTCAGCCTCCCAAAGTGTTAGGATTACAGGCATGAGCCCCCACACCTGGCCAATTTCTTCTTTTGGAAAGTAGGCATTTACAGCTACAGATTTTCCTCTGAGCACTGCTTTCACTGCATCCCGTAAGTTTTGATATGCTGTGATTTCATTTGCATTCGTCTCAATGTATTCTAATATTCTTTGTGATTTCTTCTTTGACCCACTGGCTTTCAGCAGATTGAAAACACAAAACCAAAAGTTGGTTATTTGAAAAAAGTCAATAAAATTGACAAACTCTAGCACTGAAATGTCCTTTGAAAAACAAATGAAAAAAAGAAATAAAGGAGAAAATTGACAAACTCTTAGGTAGTCTAAGAAAAAAAGAGAGAATACAAATAATTAAAACCAGAAATAAAAATGAAGCCCCTGGGCATGGTGGCTCAGGCCTGTAATCCCAGCACTTTGGGAGGCTGAGGCAGGAGGATCACTTGAGCTCAGGAGTTGGAGACCAGCCTGGGCGACATAGTGAGACCATGTCTCTAAACTCCAAAAATAAAAAATAGTAGTAATAAAATTAATAAAAATGAAGACATTACTACCAACCATACAGAAATAGAAGGGGCTATAAGAATACTATGAGTAATCCTAGACCGACAAATGAAACCCTGATTTCAGCACTCCAGGATGCCATCACCTAGTGCCATGGGGGTGAAGCTGCCACCCCAGTGGCTCCAGAGGATGAAGCATCAAGCCAGAGAGGATTATTCTCAAGGCTTGCGATCTAATGGAGTTTGCCTTGCTCGATTTTTTTACTTGCATGGGATTCATCACCTCCTCCTTCTTTCTGATTTCTACCTTTTGGACTGGGAATATCTATCTCATGATTGTCTCACCAGTGGATTTTGGAAGCACACTGACTGGTTTCATAGATTCACAGCTAGAGAGAAATTTTACCTCAGTATGAATCATTTCTAGTGTCTCACCCATATGTAATCGGAGTTAGATATTTAGATGAGACTTTGGACTTGGAACTGATGCTGAAATTGTTTTAGCCTTTAGAGAGTGTTGGGGGGTGATAGAGTGAATGTATTTTGTATACCAGAGGTACATGAATTTGGAGGCGGCGGAGAGCAAAATGTTATGGAGTGAATTGTGTTCCCCAAAATTCATATGCTTAAGTCCTAACTCCCAGTGTGACTATATTTGAAGATGGGGCCTTTAAGTGGTTAATTAAGGTTAAATGAGATCATAAGGGTGGGACCCTAATACAACAGGACTGGTGTCTATAAGAAGAGGAAGGGGCTGGGCGAGGTGACTCACACCTGTAATCCCAGCACTTTGGGAGGCCAGGGCAGGCGAATTGCAAGGTCAGGAGTTCAAGATTAGCCTGGCCAACATGGTGAAACCCTGTCTCTACTAAAAATACAAAAAATTAGCTAGGCATAGCAGTGGGCACCTGTAATCCCAGCTACTTGGGAGGCTGAGGCAGGAGAATTGCTTGAACCTGGGAGGTGGAGGTTTCAGTGAGCCGAGATTGAGCCATTGCACTTCAGCCCTGGTGACAAAGTGAGACACTGTCTCAAAAAAAAAAAGAAAGGACTCCAGACCTCTCGCCATGTGTGAGCAGAGAAAAGGCCATGTAAGCACACACAGAGAAGCTGCCATCTGCAAGCTGAGGAAAGAGATCTCACCAAACCCAACCCCATCAGCACCTAAATTTTGAACGTCTAGCCTCTAGAACTGTGAGAAAACAAACTTCTTTGGTTTAAGTCGCCCAGTCTGTGATATTTTGTTACAGCAACCTGAGTAGACTAAAATTGTATATATAGGAAATTCCAAAGAATTTATAAGAAAGCTATTAAAGTTGTCCCACAATTCCTCTCGCTCTTCCTTTCCAAGTCGGACCCAACAGAATGGCTCCCGCAAAGAAGGGTGGTGAGAAGAAAAAGGACCGCATTCTGCCATCAATGAGGTGGTGACCTGAGAATACACCATCAACATTCATGAAGCGCATCCATGGAGTGGGCTTCAAGAAGCGTGCCCCTCGGGCACTCAAAGAGATTTGGAAATTTGCTATGAAGAAGATGGGAACTCCAGATGTGCACATTGAGACCAGGCTCAACAAAGCTGTCTGTGCCAAAGGAATAAGGAATGTCCCATACCGAATCCGTGTGCGGTTGTCCGGAAAACGTAATGAGGATGAAGATTCACCATATAAGCTCTATACTTTGGTTACCTATGTACCTGTTACCACTTTCAAAAATCTACAGTCAATGTGGATGAGAACTAATCACTGATTGTCAAATACATCAAATAAACTTATAAAATTGCCTTTAAAAATAAAAAAGAAGGCTATTAGAGTTAAATGAATTCAGCAAAGTTTCATGTTATAACATTGCCTAAAAGGAAGAAGCCATCAACCTAAAAGGAAGAAGCCAAGGCAAAATTAATGTAGGTAGAGAGTTTGTGTGCGCCAGTCTTAAGGACTACAGTCAGGAGCACAGATTCAAGTTGTCCTGAATACACACTCTGATTAGCAGCAGTTACAAGTGGATTTTTTTTCTTTTCAAAAATTTTTTAAAGACAGTATGTCACTATGCGTCCCAGGCTGGTTTTGAATGCCTAGGCTCAAGTGATCCTCCTGCCTTGGCCTCGAAAAGTGCTAGGATTACAGGCATGAGCCACCTGTGCCCGGCCAGCAAGCAGATTCAAGAGACTCATACACAGCTCAAACAGGGGAGTAGGACATGATTGTTCTCCTTTTTTTTTCTTTTGACAGAATCTCGCTCTGTCACCAGGCTGCAGTGTAGTGGTGCAATCTCGGCTTACTGCAACCTCCGCCTCCCAGGTTCAAGCAATTCTCTCTCCTTCAGTCTCCTGAGTAGCTGGAATTACAGGCACCCACCACCATGCCTGGCTAGTTTTTGTATTTTTTAGTAGAGACGGAATTTGGCCATGTTGTCCAGGCTGGTCTTGAATTCTTGAGGTGATCTACCCGCCTTAGCCTCCCAAATTGCTAGGATTACGCCCGGCCTGTTGTCTCATTTTAATGTATCTCAGGGGACCTCATAATTAAAAGAACTTGCATTCCCCAGATAAAAGTTATTTTCTTTTATCATTTATTTTCTTTCTTTTTTTTTTTTTTTTCCAGACAGAGTCTTGCTCTGTTGACCAGGCTGCTTTCAAACTGCTAAGCTCAAGCAATCCTCCTACCTCAGCCTCCCAGAGTTCTGGGATTACAGGTGTGAGCCACCGTGCCCCAACCATAAACCACTCTTTGAGAAGAATCAAAGTAAAACAATAATTGTCTATGAATGACAAAAGACTTTTGGCTTGACTATTCTAGCCTTTTTTTTTTTGAGACGGAGTTTCGCTCTTGTTACCCAGGCTGGAATGCAATGGCGCGATCTCGGCTCACCGCAACCTCCGCCTCCCGGGTTCAGACAATTCTCCTGCCTCAGCCTCCCGAGTAGCTGGGATTACAGGCACGTGCCACTATGTCCAGCTAATTTTTTTTTGTATTTTTTAGTAGAGACGGGGTTTCACCATGTTGACCAGAATGGTCTCGACTCTTGACCTCATGATCCACCCGCCTCGGCCTCCCAAAGTGCTGGGATTACAGGCTTGAGCCACCGAGCCCGGCCTTCTAGCCATGTTTAATGACACGATTAGTAAAGAAATATAGTGATCTCTGTAATACATATCAATTTAACATAATAACCTTAATTATTATTGATAACATATATTAAGACATATCAGAATTTTAGGAATTTCAGACAATTTTGAAACATATATATTAATAACATATTTATACAAATATGACCCAAAGAAAGTTAAACACTATTTCTTGGCCAGGTAGCTCACTCCTGTAATCCAAGCACTTTGAGAGGTTGACATAGGAGGATCACTTGAGGCCAGGAGTTCAAGACCAGCCTGGGCAATGTAGTAAGATCCCATCTCTACAAAAAAACTTTGAAAAGAAAATATTCGTCAACCTGGTGGCACACACCTGTAGTCCTAGCCACTCAAGAGGGTGAGGCAGAGGATACCTTGAGCCTAAGGAATTTAAGGCTGCTGTGAGCTGCAATTGCACCACCTCACGCCAGCCTGGGAAACAGAGTGACATCCTGTCTCAGAAAAAAAAAAAAAAGCCAGGCATAGTGGCTCTTACCTATAATCCCAGCACTTGGAAGGCTGAGGCAGAAGAACCACTTGAACCCAGAGGTTGCAGTGAGCCACTGCACTCCAGCCTGGGTGACAGAGCAAGGCTCCATCTCAAGACAATAAAAATTAAAAAAAAAAGGCCGGGCGCGGTGGCTCAGCCTGTAATCCCAGTACTTTGGGAGGCCGAGGCGGGTGGATCACGAGGTCAAGAGATCGAGACCATCCCGGTCAACATGGTGAAAAACCCCGCCTCTAGTAAAAATACAAAAAATTAGCTGGGCATGGTGGCGCGTGCCTGTAATCCCAGCTACTCGGGAGGCTGAGGCAGGAGAATTGCCTGAACCCAGGAGGCGGAGGTTGTGGTGAGCCGAGATCGCGCCATTGCACTCCAGCCTGGGTAACAAGAGCAAAACTCCGTCTCAAAAAAAAAAAAGGCTTCTCTTCCTGGAGTCCGGAAAAGCTGGGTTGAGAGAGTGGAAAAAAGTAAAAAAGTATTTTGGTTTATTTACTTAATACATGAGCACTCTTTTTTTTTTTTTTTTTTGAGACGCAGTTTCGCTCTTTTCGCCCAGGCCGGAGTGCAATGGCGCGATCTCACCACAACCTCCGCCTCCTGGGTTCAGGCAATTCTCCTCCCTCAGCCTCCTGAGTAGCTGGGACTACAGGCGTGCACCACCATGTCCAGCTAATTTTTTAATTTTTGTATTTTTAGTAGAAACAGGGTTTCACCATGTTAGCCAGACTGGTCTTAAACTGCTGACCTCGTGATCCACCCACCTTGGCCTCCCAAAATGCTGGGATTGTAGGCGTGAGCCACGCGACTGGCCACATTTTCATTTTTCATTGTTTCTGTTAAAAAAATTTTTTTTTTAACTTGGATGGCTTACTTAACATTTTTGCAAGAGAAATAGAAATATATGAGGACAGTATTTTGGTTAGTTTATGAAATGCAGATGATTTGTCAGAGCTCATTCAACAGTTAAAACTATTGTTTAAAGAGTCTGGACATGGTGGCACCGGCCTGTAATCCCAGCATTTTGGGAGGCTGAGACTGGCAGACTGTTTGAGTCCAGGAGTTCAGGACCAGCGTGGGCAAAATAGAGAGACCCTGTCTCTACAAAAAAGACAAAAATTAGGCCGGGCGCGGTGGCTCATGCTTGTAATCCTAGCACTTTGGGAGGCTGAGGCGGCAGATCACGAGGTCAAGAGATCAAGACCATTCTGGCCAACATGGTGAAACCCCGTCTCTACTAAAAATACAAAAAAATTAGCTGGATGTGGTGGCACGTGCCTGTAGTCCCAGCTACTGGGGAGGCTGAGGCAGGAGAATTGCTTGAACCCGGGAGTTGGAGGTTGCAGTGAGCCGAGGTCATGCCACTGCACTCCAGCCTGGCGCCTGGTGAAGGAGTGAGACTCTGTCTCAAAAAAAAAAAAAAAAAAAAGTATATATATACAAAAAATAGCCAAGTGTGGTGGTGGGCACCTGTTCCCAACTACTCAAGTGAGGTGGCCTCATTTGAGCCTAGGAGATTGAGGCTGCAGTGAACTCTGATGGTGTCACTCTACTCCAGCCTGAAAGATAGGGCAAGACTCCATCTCAAAAAAAAGGGGGAAAAACTGTTATGGCTTTTTAATTTAATTTTTTTTTTAATAAATTTATTTTTTTTTAATTTTATTTATTTATTTATTTTTTTGAGATGGAGTTTCACTCTTGTTTACCCAGGCTGGAGTGCAATGGCGCAATCTCGGCTCACTGCAACCTCCGCCTCCTGGGTTCAGGCAATTCTCCTGCCTCAGCTTCCCGAGTAGCTGGGATTACAGGCACGCGCCACCATGCCCAGCTAATTTTTTGTATTTTTAGTAGAGATGGGGTTTCACCATGTTGACCAGGATGGTCTCAATCTCTTGACCTCGTGATCCACCCGCCTCGGCCTCCCAAAGTGCTGGGATTACAGGAGTGAGCCACCCGGCCCGGCCAATACATTTATTTTTAATTTAATTTAATTTTTTTTGAGACAGCTCTGTTGCCAGGCTGGAGTGCAGTGGCATGATCTTGGCTCACTCCACCTTTCGGGTTCAAGCGATTCTCCTACCTCAGTAGGAGAATCCAAGTAGCTGGGATTACAGGCATGCACCACCATGCCCAGCTAATTTTTATACTTTTAGTAGAGACGAGGTTTCACCAAGTTTATCAGGATGGTCTCGATCTCTCGACCTTGTGATCTGCCGGCCTCAGCCTCTCAAAGTACTGGGATTACAGGTGTGATCTACCATGCCTGGCCTGTTTTTTTGTTGTTTTTTTTTTTTCTGAGACAGAGTCTCACTCTGTCCCTCAGGCTGGAGTATGGTGGCGTGATCTCAGCTCACTGCAACCTCCGCCTCCTGGGTTCAAGTGATTCTCCTGCCTCAGCTTCCCAAGTAGCTGCTGGGATCACAGGTGTGTGCCACCACGCCTGGCTAATTTTTGTATTTTTAGTAGAGACAGGGGTTTCATCATGTTGGCTAGGCTGCTCTGGAACTCCTGACCTCAAGTGATCTGCCCGCCTCGGCCTCCAAAAGTACTGGGATTACAGGCATAAGCCACCGCGCCTGGCCATGTTATGGATTTAAATCACAATTTATTTTGACTAGAATAAATACATGAAAGAAAAAAAATGAAAAATAGGATAGCTAGATTCATGTTGGGAACACTGTGGACCCCTGGGTGGTGACTGAGCAACCCCAGGCTTCTGGAAGAATTGGCAAAACCGGAGCTATCTGAAATAAGAAGAAGAAATTGTTGTTGATTTTTAACCTGTAAATTCTCTTAGAACTTGGTTTCCCTGAAATGAGTTATTTGCTTTGTGATGCTTGTTACTTACTCTATCAACTATATTTGAGAAAATGAAGAAGAATGTGAAAAGTTAAAATGTAGCTTGTAAGTTTGGCTCTGCTGAAGCTGTAACTTCTAACTTTGGCTCTGCTGAAGCTGTAACTTGTAACTTTGGCTCTGCTGAGCCTTTCTTGTAAAAACAGGAACTCCGTGAAAGGAACAAACCACACAGCCTGACTGCCGGAGAGAGATGACAGGACGCAATAAGCTTCTCATTGCAGAAAGCCTATAAACGGACGTGTAATGGAGAGACTCATTACCCAGATTCCTTTCCCAGGAAAGTCATATCGATTAAGGCCCTGGAAAGGGAATGCGACCCTTATGGAGAGCCTATAAACAGATGCATGAGGGGCGTCTGTCGTGAGGAAAAACTTCTGTGGTCGAGATAAGGATGTAAAGTCTTTCTTCTCCCGCTGCTCCTCCAGGCCTGCATGGAGCCCCCTCCTCTTGCAGTTTTGTGGTCAGGCTGGTTGTCCTGTGTCAGATCCTGTTCCCCCTGCAGCTGTGAGCCCAATATATTCTTGCTGATAATTATAAGTTTATGTTTAACCTCTATTCTTGCTAAGGTGTATGGTTTCTATGCTGACACACAGAAAGTTATCTTTATGTTGTTCTGCTTTTATAATACCGTGTTGTGATTTTTGTGCACCAGTTTTTGCAAATGTATTCTTTTTGTATGATCATTTCTACACTGTTATGTAGCCTCACTCCCCCTCCCCTATTGAAAGAGTCTAATAAAAAACTGTGGTTTTCAGGGGAATTTTAGACATCCACGGAGCAGCATTATGTGGTATCTCCCCAGGCCCAGCTTTAAGGAAAACTTTGTCCTTGTCTCTCTTTTTCACTGACCACTTGATCACTTTGAGAGATCTTGAATCCATGTTGATGTATTGGGAGCTGGTCTTCCATTAGATTCAAACTATGCCTTTTTTTTTTTTTTTTTCTGAGACCAAGTCTCCCTCTGTCACCAGGCTGGAGTACAGTGGCGCCATCTTGGCTCACTGCAACCTCTGCCTCCCAGGTTCAAGCGATTCTCCTTGAACGGGGTTCAAGGGGAGAGACAGGTTTTCACCATGTTGGCCAGGATGGTCTCAATCTCTTGATCTTGTGATCTGACTGCCTCACCTTCCCAAAGTGCTAGGATTACAGGTGTGAGCCACCACGCCCAGTCCCAAATTATGCCTTTGTAAAAGAGACAAGTAAAACGTTTTTTGTCCTACATGGTCTAAGCACTTACTGAGTTTTAGAGAAAGCAGGGTAGCAATTTACATCTCAAAACACAGAGAGAGAATTTAAGCTTTTCCAAGAAGGAGTTTAGGTGTGTCATAGGAAGATTAAAAATGGATGACAGGGGCCAGCCTCACGCCTGTAACCCCAGCACTTTGGGAAGCCAGGGTAAATCCCTTGAGTTCTCTACTAAAAATACAAAAATTAGACTGGTGTGGTAGCATGTGCCTGTAATCCCAGCACTTTGGGAGGCTGAGGCAGAAGAATCACTTGAACCAGGGAGTTGGAGGTTGCAGTGAGCCAAGATTGAGCCACTACACTCCAGCCTGGTGACAGAAAGAGACTCCATCTCAAAAAAAAAAAAAAATCCTGGCCAGGCGCAGTGGCTCACTCCTGTAATCCCAGCACTTTGGGAAACTGAGGTGGGTGGATCACTAGGTCAGGATTTCAAGATCAGCCTGGCTACCATCTCTACTAAAACTACAAACAAACGTTAGCCGGGTGTGGTGTAATCCCAGCTGCTAAGGAGAATCACTTGAACCCGGGAGGCGATGGTTGCAGTCAGCCGAGATCATGCCACTGCACTCCAGCTTGGGTGACAGAGCGAGACTCCATCTCAAAAAAAAAAAGTCCTACAATAAATTCCCATCTTCATTTTTCGTTACCTGTTATCCTTTTATCTTTTTATTCTTTTCTCTTTTTTTTTTTTTTTTCCCCGAGACGGAGTTTTGCTCTTATTACCCAGGCTGGAGTGCAATGGCGCGATCTGGGCTCACCACAACCTCTGCCTCCTGGGTTCAGGCAATTCTCCTGCCTCAGCCTCCTGAGTAGCTGGGATTACAGGCACGCGCCACCATGCCCAGCTAATTTTTTGTATTTTTAGTAGAGACGGGGTTTCACCATGTTGACCAGGATGGTCTCGATCTCTTGACCTCATGATCCACCCGCCTCGACCTCCCAAAGTGCTGGGATTACAGGCTTGAGCCACTGCGCCCGGCCCCTCTTTTTTTGTTCTAGCAGGGTCTCACTCTGTCACCCAGGCTGGAATGCAGTGGCATAATCATGGCTCGCTTCAGCTTCAACCTCCCAAGACCTAGTGATCCTCCTCCTTCAGCCTTCTGAGTGTGTGGAACCACATGTGTGCACCACCAAGCTCAGCTAATTTTTAAATTTTTTTGTAGAGATGGAATCTCACTGTGTTGCCCAGGTTGGTCTCAAACTTATGGTTTTAAGCAATCCTCCTGCCTCAGCCTCCCAAAGTGCTGAGGTTTCAGGTGTGAGAAACTATGCCAGCTAACCATAAGATTTATAAGGATACCAGTTTCATTTATTTGCTTTTGTTTTGTTTTTCCTTTTTGAGACTGAGTCTCCCTCTATTACCCAGGATGGAGTATAGTGGCGAAATGTCAACTCACTGAAACCTCTCTCTCCCGGGCTCAAGCGATTTTCATGCCTCAGCCTTCCAAATAGCTGGGACTACAGGTGTGTGCCACCATGCCCAGCTAATTTTTGTATTTTAGTAGAGACGGGTTTTGCCATGTTGCCCAGGCTGATCTCCAACTCCTGGCTTCAAGCAATCTTCCTGCCTCAACCTCCCAAAGTGCTAAGGTTACAGGTATGAGACACCATGCCCAGCTAACATAAGATTTATAAGGACACCAATTTTATTTATTTGCTTTTGCTTGGTTTTTCCTTTTTGGGACTGAGTCTCACTTTACCACCCAGGATGGAGTATAGTGGTCCAATGCCGGCTCGATGCAACTTCTGCCTCCCGGGTTCAAGCAATACTTGTGCCTCAGCTTCCCGAGTAGCTGGGATTACAGGTGCCCGCCACCATGCCCAGCTAATTTTTGTATTTTAGTAAAGACAGGGTTTCGCCATGTTGGCCAGGCTGGTCTCAAAACTCCTGACCTCAAGTGATCTGCCCGCCTTAGTCTCCCAAAGTGCTGGGATCACAGGTGTGAGCCACCACTCCCGGCCCCAATTTAATTAGACAGCTTTTAGTTGAGTCTGTATTTTCCACCTGGACCACTGAGCTCAGGGCAGAGCCTATTAAGGAACAGGGCCAACAAGGCCTTTGCAGGTTGTAGGGCTTAATCATTTAAACGTGTGAAAGGAAGGTGGCATTGGAAGGCAGAGCATTTAGACCTTTAAAAGACAAGGAGATGGGAAGGGGAGCAAAAAAAAAAAAAAAAAGATCAAGGATTCAACTTTTACCTTGAATCCCAGGTCCCCAGAAAGAGGGAAACAGTTTCTTTTGCTGCCTGACCGCCACCATCATGTGTCACCTGCATGCTCCTGGGAAGGGCCTGTCCCAGTCGGCTTTGCCCTATCGCTGCCTCAGCGTCCCCATGTGGCTGAAGTTGACATCTGATGATGTGAAGGAGCAGAATTACAAACTGGCCAAGAAGGGCCTAACTCCTTCACGAATCGGTGTGATCCTGAGGGATTTGCGTGGTGTCGCACAAGCAGGTTTTGTGACAGGCAATAAAAATCTTAAGAATTCTTAAGTCTAAGAGACTTGCTCCCGATCTCCCTCAAGATCTCTACCATTTAATTAAGAAAGCAGTTGCTGTTCAAAAGCATCTTGAGAGGAACAGAAAGGATAAGAATGCTAAATTCCATCTGATTCTGATAGCTGGATTTACCGTTTGGCTCAATACAAGACTAAGTGAGTCCTCCCTCCCAACTGGAAATATGAATCATCCACAGCCTCTGCCCTGGTTGCAATAAAATGATTATTTAACTTAAAAAAAAAGGGGGGGGGAACAGGTACAATACCCTCACTGTGCACTTCACTACAAAGACATTTTTCTGAGAGTTTAAACCACACATTTCTAAACACTCAAGAAACAAGTAGCGCCTGTAGTAATAACTACTTACTGTAAACAGCTGCCCTCAGCCACCTCCAAAACTACACTTCTTGAGAGTCAACACAAACACGCACCAATGCCAAATCCCCTTTCACAGTACAAAGTAATCTTTGGTACCACCAAAAGCCAAGACATCAGGTAATGCAATACAAAAAAAAGTAGAGTTTTAGACCTGAGAGGAATCTGTCCATGACTCTGACTCTTTAAATTCCTCAGGAAGACAGAAGGCCCTCAAAAGGGGTCATTGGCACCTTCTTCTGTTTTCCTGAAGAGGTGTTGGCCAGGTTGGAGTACAATGCTGTGATCTTGGCTCACTGCAACCTCTGCCTCCTGGGTTCAGGCGATTCTCCTGCCTCAGCCTCCTGAGTAACTGGATTTGTAGATTTTTTGTGTGCTTTTTTTTTTTTTTAGTTTATCGGCTATTGTTACTGTTAGTTTATTTTACCTGTGGCCCAAGACGATTCTTCTTCCTCCAGTGTAGCCCAGACAGAGACCAAGCCCTTATTCTTAAAGAGAGGGTTTGAGGCCAGGTGCAGTGGTTTACACCTGTCATCCCAGCACTTAGGGAGTCTGAGGTTGATGGATCATAAGGTCAGGAGATCAAGACCAGCCTGACGAACATGGCGAACCCCTATCTCTACTAAAAATACAAAAATCAGGCTGTGCGTGGTGGCTCACGCCTGTAATCCCAGCACTTTGGGAGGCTGAGGTGGGGAGTGGGTGGGATCGCGAGGTCAGGAGTTCAAGACCAGCCTGATCAAAATGGTGAAACCCTGTCTCTAAAAATACAAAAGTTAGTCAGGTGTGATGGTGGGTGCCTATAGTCCCAGGTACTCAGGAGGCTGAAGCAGGAGAATTGCTTGACCCCAGGAGTAAGAGGTTGCAATGAATTGAGATTGAGCCATTGCATTCCAGCTTGGGTGACAGAGCAAGACTTTCACTCAAAAAAAAAAAAAATTAGCCAGGCATGGTGGCGAGCACCTGTAATCCCAGCTAATCAGGAGGCTGAGGCAGGAGAATCATTTGAACCCAGGAGGTGGAGGTTGCAATGAGCTGAGATTGCACCACTGCACTCCAGCCTGGGTAACAGAGTGAGACTCTGTCTCAAAAAAAGGGAAAGTT
This sequence comes from Callithrix jacchus, assembly GCF_049354715.1. Taxonomy (NCBI): domain Eukaryota; kingdom Metazoa; phylum Chordata; class Mammalia; order Primates; family Cebidae; genus Callithrix; species Callithrix jacchus. Next base: position 63,601,320 of record NC_133510.1, on the reverse strand, counting down.
TGAAAAAACAACCCATGGCTGAGCATGGTGGCTCACGCCTGTAATCCCAGCACTTTGGGAGGCTGAGGCAGGTGGATCACGAGGTCAAGAGATGGAGACCATCCTGGTCAACATGGTGAAACCCCGTCTCTACTAAAAATACAAAAACTTAGCTGGGCATGGTGGCACGTGCCTGTAATTCCAGCTACTCGGGAGGCTGAGGCAGGAGAATTGCCTGATCCCAGGAGGCGGAGGTTGCGGTGAGCTGAGATTGCACCATTGCACTCCAGCCTGGGTAATGAGCGAAACTCCATCTGAAAAAAAAAAAAAAAGAGGCTGAGGTGGGCAGATCACCTGAGGTCAGGAATTTGAAACCAGCCTGGCCAACATGGCAAAACCCCATCTTTACTAAAAACACAAAAATTAGTTGGGTGTGGTAGCATATGTCTGTAATCCCAGCTACTCGAGAGGCTGAAGCAGGTGAATCGCCTAAACCTGGGACGAGGAGGTTGCAGTGAGCTGAGATCGTGCACTGCACTCCGGCCTGGACGACAAAGTGAGACTCCATCTCAAAAACAAAATGCTAAGAAAGTTTATGAATTTGTGTTGGGCTGCATTCAAAGCTGTCCTGGGCCACATGCAGCCTGTGGCCTCAAGTGGAACAGCTTGTCCTAGCTTCTTGGGAGGCTTGGGACAGGAGGATTGCTGCAACCTCTGCCTCCCAGGCCCAAGCAATCCTCCCACATCAGCCTTCCAAGTGGAGGGATTACAGGTACATGCCACCATGCCTGGCTAACTTTTTATTTTTTGTAGAGACCTGGTTTCGCCATTGTGCCCAGGCTTGTCTTGAACTCCTAGACTCCAGTGATCTACCACCTGCCTCAGCCTCCCAAAGTGCTGGGATTACAGGCTGAACCACCATGCCCAGCCTAAAGTCTAGACTTTCAACTAAAGACTGAGAGGTACAATTTGGGGAGAGCTTACCTGAAACACCTGATGGAACATTTGAAGACAGAATGTTCCTGCTGGTACCAAGTGCTGTTTTCAGAGAGAAACACTGGGTGGGGTGGGGAGGGGAGTGGGGGTAGTCACTCTGAATCCTGCCAACTATGCCAGGTATGTTGACCTAAAAGGAAGAAGGTGAGACAAAATTAATCTAAGTGGAGTTTATTTGGGCCGAGATTGAGGATTGCAACCCGTGAGCATAGACTCAAGTTAGCCTGAATATATACTCCAACTAACAATTACAAGTGGATTTTTTTTTTTTTTTTTGACAGAGTCTCGCTCTGTCACCAGGCTGGAGTGCAGTAGCACTTGGAGTGCAGTGGATTTTTTTTTTTTTTTAATGGCCAGGAGCAGTGGCTTACACCTGTAATCCCAGCACTTTGGGAAGCTGAGGCAGGAGGCTCACTTGAGCCAAGTTTGAGACCAGCCTGGGCAACAAACAGTGAGATACCATTCCCCACAAAAAAATAATAATAAATAAATAAAATTTTTTTAATTGGCCGGGCATGGTGATGGATGTCATAGTCCCGGCTACTCAGGAGGCTGAGGTGGGATGATAACTTGAGCTCAGGAGTTTGAGGTTATAGTGAACTATGATCAGGCCACTGGACTCCAACCTGGCCAAAAAAGACCCTATCTCAAAAAAGAGAAAGAAAGAAAGAAAGAGAGAGAGAGAGAGAGAGAAGGAAGGAAGGAAGGAAGGAAGGAAGGAAGGAAGGAAGGAAGGAAGGAAGGAAGGAAGGAAGGAAGGAAGAAAAGAAAACAGGTATTCAAACAAATATAAATATTTTTCACTGTAGCACCATTCACCATAGCCAAAAGGTGGAAACAACCCAAATGTCCCTCTATGGATGAATGGATAAACAATTTGCGTAGGCCAGGTGCTCATGGCTATAATCTCAGGCTGAGGTGGTGGGATTGCTTGAAGCTGGGAGTTCAAGACCAGCCTAGGCACCAAAGCAGGACCACATCTCTACAAAAAAAAAAAATTAGCTGGGCATGCTGACATGTGCCTGTAGTGCCAGATACTTGAGAGGCTGAGGCAGGAGGATCACTTGAGCCTAGGAATTCAAGGCTGCAGTGAGCTATGATTGCACTACTGCATTCCAGGCTGGATGACAGAGCAAGACCAATATCCCATCTTAAAAAAAAAAAAAAGCACAATTTGTGGTATTACATCCAATGGAATGTTATTCAGTAATAAAAAGGAATGAAGTACTAACTCATGCTACAACACACATAAACCTTGAAAACATTATGTTAAGTTGAAAGAAGCCAGGCACAAAAGATTACACGTTGTATCATTCCATTTATATAAATCCAGAATAAGTAAATCCATAGAAATAGGAAGACTGGTGTTTGCCAGAGGCTAGAAATAGGGGGAGATAGAGAGTAACTGTCTAACAGATATAGGGTTTTATTTTGGGATGATAAAAATGTTTTGGGCTAGGCGCAGTGGCTCACGCCTGTGATCTCACACTTTGGGAGGCTGAGGCGGGCGGATCACCTGAGGTCAGGAGACCAGCCCGGCAAATATGGCAAAACACGGTCTCTACTAAAAATACAAAAATTAGCTGGGCTTGGTGGTGCTTCAGGCCTATGTTAACTCTCTTGCCCTCTATCATAAAACAATCTGAAGCTGGGTGTGGTGACTTATGCCTGTAATCCCAGCACTTTGGGAGGCCGAGGCGAGCAGATCATGAGGTCAAGAGATCGAGACCATCCTGGCCAACATGGTGAAACCCCATCTCTTCTAAAATACAAAAATTAGCTGGGTGTGGTGGCGCGCTCTTGTAGTCCCAGCTACTCAGAAGGCTGAGGCAAGAGAATTGCTTGAACCCACGAAGTAGAGGTTGCAGTGACCCAAGACTGTGCCACACTGTACTCCAGCCTGAGCAAGAGTAAGACTCTGTCTCAAAAAAAAAAAAAAAAAAACCGCCAGGCACAGTGGCTCATGCCTGTAATCCCAGCACTTTGGGAGGCCGAGGTGGGCAGATTGCCTGAGGTCAGGAGTTCGAGACCAGCCTGGCCAACATGGAGAAACTCTATCTCTACTAAAAAAATTAAAAATCTGGGCCAGGTGCAGTGGCTCATACCTGTAATCCCAGTACTTTGGGAGGCTGAGACAGGCAGATCACGAGGTCAGGAGTTTGAGACCAGCCTGGCCAACATAGTGAAACCCTGTCTCTACTAAAAATACAAGAATAAGCTGGGTGTGGTGGCACTCGACTGTAGTCCCAGCAACTTGGGAGGCCGAGGCAGGAGAATCACCTGACCCTGGGAGGCGGAGGTTGCAGTGAGCCAAGACCATGCCATTGCACTCCAGCCTGGGTGACAGAGTGAGATTCAGTCTCAAAAAAAAAAAACAACATGAATAGCTAAAGGTCTCTCACTATATTGATCTGCTACATTGATAACATCATGCAAAGTGGAATGGTTGCGCAGGAAATGACAAGTACATCAGATGCCTTGGTAAGACACTTGCCCTCAGGCCGGGTGCAGTGGCTCACGCCTGTAATCCCAGCACTTTGTGAGGCCTAGATGGGTGGATCACCTGAGGTCAGGAGTTCGAGACCAGCCTGGCCAACATGGTGAGACCCCATCTCTATTAAAAAAAAAAAAAAAAAACTCACCCTCCAGAAGGTGAGATATTAATACACTTTAATTCAGAGTTATTTTCAGGATTAGCTGAAGTCTTTTTTGGGGGGTAGGGGCGGAGACAAAGTCTCACTCTGTTTCCCAGGCTGGAGTGCAGTGGTGCAATCTTGGCTTGCTGCAACTTCCACCTCCCGGGTTCAAGTGATTCTTCTGCCTCAGCCTCCTGAGTAGTTGCGATCACAGGTGTCTGCCATCACACCCGGCTAATTTTTGTATTTTTAGTAGAGACAAGGTTTTACCATGTTGGCCAGGCTGGTCTCAAACTCTTGCCCTTAAGTAATTCACCTGCTTGGTCTCCCAAACTGCTGGGATTATAGGTCTGAGCCACCACACTTAGTTTTGTTTTGTTTTTTGTTTTTTGTTTTTGATACAGTGTCTCACTTTGTCGCCCAGGCTGGAGCGCATGGTACGATCACAGCTCACTGCAGCTTCAGCCTTCTGGGATCAAGCTATCTTCCACTTAGCCTCTGGAGTAGCTGGGACCACAGGTCCACACCACCATGCCTGGCTGCTGGTACGGTGCCTACTCTGCAGCCAAACTTCTCCTTTTGTCCAGTCCTGCTTCCCGCTTTCTTTCCTAGGAGTATTGATACCAAGTCCACTCACTCATAAGTTTCCCACATTCTAGTTTCCACCTTAGAATTGGCTTCTATGGAAACTCACGATCAAGGGGCAAGCTTGACCAGACAAAAACAACCCAAAAGATGAGATTTTTTTTTTGTGCGATGAACTCTTGAACTGTCTCCCAGGTGCCATCTCCACTTACTGCAACCTCTGCCTCCTGGGTTCAAGCGATTCTCCTGCCTCTGCCTCCTGAGTAGCTGGGATTACAGGTATGTACCACCTCGCCCAGCTAACATTTTTGTATTTTTGGTAGAGACCGGGTTTCACCACATTAGTCAGGCTAGTTGCAAACTCCTGACCTCAAACGATCCACCCACCTTGGCCTCCCAAAGTGCTGGGATTACAGGCATGAGCCACTGTGCCTGTTTGTTTTCTGAGACGCAGTCTAGCTCTGTCACCCAGGCTGAAGTGCAGTGGCATAATCTCAGCTCACAGCAACCTCCACTACCTGTGTTCAGATGATTCTCCTGCCTCAGCCTGACTAGCTAGAATTACAGGCATGCACCACCATGCCTGGCTAATTTTTGTATTTTTAGTACAAACAGGGTTTCATCATGTTGGCCAGGCTGGTCTCAAACTGATGACCTCGGCCAGGCGCAGTGGCTTGCACCTGTAATCCCAGCACTTTGGGAGGCTGAGATGAGCAGATCACCTTACTTCAGGAGTTCAAGACCAGTTTAGCCAACATGGTGAAACCCCATTTCTATTAAAAATACAAAAAAATGGCCAGGCTTGCTGGCTCACACCTGTAATCCTAGTACTTTGGGAGGCTAAGGCAGGTGGATTGCCTGAGCTCAGGAATTGGAGACCAGCCTGGGCAACACGGTGAAACCCCATCTCTACTAAAACACAAAAAATTAGCCGGGCATGGCGGTGTGCACCTATAATCCCAGCAACTCGGGAGTCTGAGACAGGAGAATCACTTGAACCTGGGAGACAGATGTTGCAGGTTGCAGTGTGCTGAGATCGCCCCACTGCACTCCAGCCTGAGTGACAGAGCAAGACTATATCTCAAAAAAAAAAAAAAATCAGCTGGGTGTGGTGGTGGGCACCTATAATTCCAGCTACTTTGGAGATTGAGGCAGGAAAATTGCTTTAACCAGGGAGATGGAAACACACACACACACACGCACACACACACACACACAAATTAGCTGGGTGTGGTGGTGCCCACCTGTGGTCCCAGCTACTCAGGAGGCTGAGGTGGGAGGATCACTTGAGTCCAGGAAGTCAAGACTGCCGTGAGCCATGATTGTGCCACCACTGTACTCTAGTCTGGGCGACAGAATGAGATCCTGCCTTAAAACAAAAAGAGTAGTATATTTTTACAGTTTTTTCTTTTCTTTCTTTTTTTTTCTTTTTTGAGATGGAGTCTCACTCTGTCACCCAGGCTGAAGTCCGGTGTTATGATATCAGCTCACTGCAACCTCTGCCTCCTGGATTCAAGTGATTCTTCTGCCTTGAATTTTTCTGTGCAATAAACAATATTATTGACTGAGTTAATGCACCACTACGCCCAGCTAATTTTTGAATTTTTTTAGTAGAGACAGGATTTCATCATATTGACCAGGCTGGTCTCGAACTTCTGACTTCGTGATTCACCTGCCTTGTCCTCGCAAAGTTCTGGGAGCCTACTACAGACGTGAGCCACCGGACCTGCCATTTTCTTTTCATTGTTTTCCACACACATTCTGTTTATGTATGATCTGTCAGTTTCTAAGAGAGCTATGCAGATTATTTCCAATTTCAGTAGTGTTTTTCTTTTCTTTCTTTCTTTTTTTTTGAAACAAAGTCTCACTCTGTCACCCAGGGTGGAGTGCAGTGTCAGGTTCCCTGAAGCCTCTGCCTCCCCAGCTCGAGCTGTCCTCCCAGTCTAAGCACACCAGGCCCATTTTTTGTATATTTGGTGGAGACGGAGATTCACCGTGTTGCCCAGGCTAAAAAGGAATTTCTGCCAGGCGTGGCGGCTCATGCCTGTAATCCCAGCACTTTGGGAGACCAAGGCGGGTGGATCACGAGGTCAGGAGTTCTAAACCAGCCTGACCAACATGGTAAAACCCTATCATTTAAAAAAAAATTTTTCTGTGCAATAAACAATATTATTGACTGAGTTAATGATAAAAGATTGGAGATATTTACAATGTCTAATATCAAAGAAGGACTAATATCTAAAATATATAATAAACTATTGCAAATCAACATAAAAAATATGGGAAACAATACAAAACTGGGCAAAGAAAAATAAATAGGTAATGCGTAAAAGAGAAAAACCAAAAGTAAGAAAAAAAATGTGAGCAGATGCTCAAACATATTAGTAATTAAACTTGCCATGAGATACCTTTTTTGTTTGTTTGTTTAAGATGAAGTCTCACACTGTTGCCCAAGCTGAAGTGCATTGGCACAATCTCAGCTCACTGCAACTTCTGCCTCCCGGGTTCAAGACATTCTCCTGCCTCAGCCTTCCAAGTAGTTGGGATTATAGGCATGCATCACCACGCCCAGCTAATTTTTGTATTTTTAGCAGAGATGGGATTTAACGATGTTTGCCAGGCCGGTCTTGAACTCCTGACCTCAGGTGATCCACCTGTCTCAGCCTCCCAAAGTGCTGGGATTACAGGTGTGAGCCATCATGCCCAGCCTATTTTATTTTATTATTTATTTGTTTATTTTGAGATACTCTTTCTCTGCTGCCCAGGCTGAAGTGCAGCAGCATGATCTCAGCTCACTGCAACCTCCACCTCCAGGTTCAAGTCAGTCTCCATATGGCTGGAAAATTGGAAACTTCAATGATGTCAAGTATTGGCTAGGAAATTATGTAGAAATCCCACTATTGGTGGTGGGAAGAGTACAGACATTCCAGAGAGTGTAGAACTCTGTATGTACAAGAAATTATAGTGCAACGAATGGAGACATGTAGGAGCATATTTATTGCAGCATTGCTTGTGGCAGCAGGAAGTTGCAGGCAATCTAAGGGTTTGTCACTGGCATAACAAAGAAATAAAGTGTAGGGATCCACAAAATAGAACATTTTACAGCAGTTCAGAACAACAAGCGCCAGGCAATGGCTCACACCTGTAATCCCAGCACTTTGGGAGGCTGAGGCAGGTGGATCAAGAGGTCAGGAGATCCAGACCATCCTGGCTAACATGGTGAAACCCTGTCTCTACTAAAAATACAAGAAATTACCCAGGCAGTGGCACGCGCCTATAGTCCCAGCTACTTGAGAGGCTGAGGCAGCAGAATCACTTGAACCCGGGAGGCAGAGGTTGCAGTGAGCCGAGACTGCACCACTGTACTCCAGCCTAGGTGACAGAGGGAAACTCTGTCTCAAAAAAAAAAAAAAAAAAAAGCAACAAGCCTGGACAAGATGGTGAAACTCCATCTCTACAAAAAATATGAGAGTTGGGTCAGAGCAGTGGCTCACACCTGTAATCTCAGCACTTTGGGAGGCCAAGGCGGGCGGATCACCTGAGGTCGGGAGTTCAAGACCAGCCTGACCAACATGGAGAAACCAGCTACTCGGGAGGCTGAGGCAGGTGAATCGCTTGAACCCAGGAGGCAGAGATTGCAGTGAGCCCAGATCGCTCCATTGCACTCCAGCCTCGGCAACAAGAGTGAAACTCGGTCTAAAAAAAAAAGAAAAAGGAAAGAAAGAAAGAGAGAAAAGAAAAAAATAAGAAATCCTAGGTAAAAGTCTGAGTGCTACCTCCCAATCACCTCAACCAGTGTCAACAGGTGGATGACCTTGGAGAAGTCACACATTTCCAGTTCTGTAAAATGGAGAGTTATGTTGCAATCTCTTTCTTTCTTTGTCTTCCTCCTTTCTTTCTTTTTCTTCTTCTTCTTCTTTTTTTTTTTTTTTTTTTTGAGACAGAGTTTCGCTCTTTTTGCCCAAGCTGGAGTGCAATTGCACGATCTTGGCTCACGGAAACCTCCACCTCTCAGGTTCAAGCAATTCTCCTACCTCAGCTTCCCGAGTAGCTGGGATTACAGGCATGCGCCACTACCCCGGGCTAATTTTGTATTTTTAGTAGAGATGGGGTTTTTCCGTGTTGCTCAGGCTGGTCTTGAATTCCCAACCTCAGGTGATCCACCCACCTTGGCCTTTCAAAGTGCTGGGATTACAGGCTTGAGCCACGGTGCCCGGCCTTATTTATTTATTTAGTTATTTTGAGACAGAGTCCTGCTCTGTCGCCAGGCTGGAGGGCAGTAGCACAATCTTGACTCACTGCAATATCCACCTCCCAGGTTCAAGCGATTCCCCTGCCTCAGCCTTCTGAGTAGCTAGGATTATAGGCGCGCATCACCACGCCCAGCTAATTTTTTGTGTTTTAGTAGAGACAGGGTATCACCATGTTGGCCAGGATGGTCTCGATCTTATGACCTCGTGATTGCCCGCTTCGGCCTCCCAAACTGCTAAGATTACAGGCATGAACCACTGAGCCCGAGTCAGATCATATAGTTTTATGTTAAGTGACACATTCTCTATGGCACTAAGTTTGAGGACATACTTTGTAAATGAAATTGTATATGGAAATACCTGTATATGTTAATGGCTTTGTTGTTGCTATTATTATTATGACTGCTATACATGTGGTCTGGAGAAAGCCAAGCTCCTCAAAGCACAGATTCCCCAACAGAGAACGGCCCTCTAGGTTGCATACCAATAGGAAGCATGTTTAAGGAATGTTAGCCGGTAGCCTGAGGGGTGAATTTTTTCTTTATCAACTGTTCTCGAAGTCTTCAGGCTTGAAGTTCTGGGGAAAATAATTAGGCTCTCTGGGTGAGATCCCGAATACCAATGTAAGGGATCTGAAAAGCAAGGCCGTGTGAGACTCCACTGCCGCCACGTGTTGGGCACCAGGCGGCGCGGGTCCCATCCGTCCCGGAGCTAGCAGGGCTTTCGGCAGCAACCCTCAGCGAGCCCGACGGCCTCTGGCCAGGTCCCGGCAGCTGATGCGGGAGGTTCCAGGGGTCCACGCCACTCGTGAACGCAGTCTCTAGTGTCCTCTCCGCGTCCCACCCCCTTTCCTGCGCGAGCCTGGACTTGGAAGGCACCTGGGACGGTGTGAGCCTATCTGGGTCCCCAGAAGAGCGGCGGGAACTGCGGCCGCTCGGACGGCGCCGCCGCCAGACTCGTGTGGAAGGGGAGGCAGCTGTTCTCCCAGGCGGCCGTGGGGGGCAGCAGAGGGGACGGCGACAGGTGCGGGAGCCCCTCCCGGGGTAGAAGTGGAAAGGCGGGCTCCGGGGTCTGTTCCCAGGCTGGAAACCGCCCCCGCCCCCCATCCAAATCCCCGGGAGAGGCCGGGCCGGCGCCGGGTCTGGAGGAGGAAGCGGCCGGAGACAGTGCAATTTCACGCAGCCTCTGTGGCTCGGGTTCCTGGGCTGGGTGGATGAGTTATGGGGTTTCGAGTCTGGGAGAAACTGAGGTGGCCCAGACTTGAGGCAAAAAACACCCTCCCCCTCAAAAACACACAGAGAGAAATATTCACATTCAGAGAGAAAATCCACCAAGTGAACCAACCGGCTAGGGGAGTTGAGTGATTTGCTTAATGGGCGAGGCCAACTTTCAGGGGGCAGGGCTTCGGAGCGCTTTCCCCACCCTCATTCATTACCCTTCCCTGGATCTGGGGGCATTTTGGAATCTCGACCTCCCCTTGGCCCAGCTCCCGTAGAAAAATTAGGGCGAGCCCCATCCTCGATCTGCTCCGCCAAGTTGCGGGGCCGCAGGGCGTGGCGCGGCGCGCTCTGGGCGGGCGGTCAGAGGCTCCGCAATCCCTACTCCAGCCTCGCGCGGGAGGGGGCGCGGCCGTGACTCACCCCCTTCCCTCTGCGTTCCTCCCTCCTCTCTCTCTCTCACACACACACACACACACCCCTCCCCTGCCATCCCGCCCCTGACTCCGACTCCGGCTCCGGCTCCGATTGCAATTCGTAAACTCCGCCGCTGCCGCCGCCGCAGCCGCAGCCGCCACCAGTTCGCTGGCGGCTCAGGTGACTCTCGCCTCGATGTCCTAGTCTCGGGACCCCCGGGCCGGACTGGGCTGGGCTCCCTTCACCCTCCGCCGCAGTCATGAGGGCGAACGGCGCTCTGCAGGTGCTGGGCTTGCTTTTCAGCCTGACCCGGGGCTCAGAGGTGGGCAACTCTCAGGCAGGTAAGCGGCGCGGGAACACCGGCGGGCTCCGCACCTGGGAGCCCGAACCCAGTGCGCGCAGTCTCCGGGGGCAGGAGCAGGGTCCCAGGCGGCGCGGGGTGTGGGTGCTGCCCCGGGTCCGCCGGGACCACCTGGGAATGGGGCGGTCGGGCTCGGGTTATCGGCGTGGTCCGGCCGAGGGCGGCATTCCTGGACCCTCAAGCCCCGCTTCCCCAGAGCGTCGCCGACCCTTTAATTGGTCTCCCCAGAAGATGCTGAGGCTGAAACAGTAGTTCACACTTCTAAGGGGCCCTGCAGGGAGCGGATCGGAGACCTTTATTCTGTAAACAGGAGGTGCTTGGAGGTGGGGACCTTGGCGGAAGGGTCTCGGTTTGCTCTCCAGCCTCCTACCCCCTACCTCGCACCGATTTCAGCCACCCCTAGTTTCGTTGTTTTGCCGACAGGGCGGAGCTACACAAGGTTGGAGGGGGTTGTTATTCTCTGGTGTTGGAAAAACAGGAGCGGCACCTCCTCTTCCGTGAGCGAGCCTGCCCTGGGGAGGTCTGAGATTAACCAGAGGGCCAAGTTCAGGTGACATCAGGCGGGAGGCCCAGCAGAGGCTGGCGCCCGCTTTCCTCAAAATAGTAGAGCTTGAGCAACGTCTCTTTGTCGAGACCTAGGTCAACGCAACTCATATTTACTGAGCATCTACTATGTACCAGGCCCTGGGCCAGGAGCTGTAGGGGCGAGGATGCCCAGCCTCTTGTCTTTTCTCTCCCCAACCTGAGGATCAAGAGGGCACCTCTGCTACTTTTTAAGCCTCCTACCTTGGGGAGTCTATCCTGGGCCCAGCTTGTGTGCCCCCGTCCCCATTTTGTTTATTGTCTGACACTGTCTCTAGGACCCTAGACAGACCCCTGGATTGCTCTTCTCTAGTCCTCCCCCGACTCCCATGCTATCTGAGCCCACTCCTTTGGGGTGTCTCTGGGACCCTGGACACCTGAGGATTGAAGTCCCGTGGCTCTCCTCCCCTCCCTCCAGATCCCAGCTTGGGGTTTGGCACAGCCAGGGCCCCTTCCCCAGTGTGGGAGTGGAAGAAACCACCTGTGCTTCCCCCACAGTTGCTGGGCCTAAATTTAGAGTCTGGGATTTTGAGATGTGAACACTCCCAGCTGGTGGAGGGGGGTGGTCTGGGGACTGGCGTGGGAGGGAGCAGTGGAGTGACTGTATAACTGTCCCATCCAGACCCTGTAATCTTCACCCAGAAACCCAGGAGTACTAGATTCTGGCCACCCTCCCTGGGGAGGCAGGAGGCAGGCATGGTTGGGTCTCTTTACCCTTTATCTGGGTCCTGCAGCCTCTGGGCATCCGGCCCTGTCCCAGTCCTTCTATAGCCCCTTTGTCCTGGCTGTGATGGGGGTGGGGGATGTTGGAGGGGAGGCCTCTGCATGAGGAGGGGCTGGAGATTCTGGCTCTGTCCCACCCCCAGTGCTCTCTACCAAAGGAGGGCCTGTGACACTGCCCCTCCCTATGCTCCCAGTCCCTGGGTACCACAGGGATTTTTATGATTCCCTCCCCTGCCCTGCTCCCCAGCTTGCCTGGCTTCTCCCCAGAGATGTTGTTTGTGCTCCCTTATTGCCCAGGCCCTTTGCCCTCTGTCTGTGTAACATGGACTTTACCCTTAAGGTAGCGGGGAACTGGGCTACCTCTTAACACTGTAGCCTTCCAAGCACAGACACAAAATCTGCACAAACACTTACGGGCACGTGGGATAGATAGGGCCACCTGAAATACTTCCTGCAAGGAAACCCAACTAACTCTAGGTTTCTGGGCCAGCAGGACTAATGTGTACATGTTCGTGTGTGTGTTGTGTGCGTATGTGTGTGCCCGCATTACTACTTCCTTGTGCAGAAAGCTTGGCTCCTCCTTATCTGGGGAGAAGGGTTGGCACCATAACTTGGGAAAGGGGTGTCCTGCCAGGAAGGGGGTTGGGGTGGGGCTGTCCAGAAATGACTAACTTTCCCAGTCTCTTTCATTTCAACCCAAGGACCAAGGAGTTCCCCGCTCCTCTGGAACTAGCTCTCTTTGGTGGAACTAGCCAACCTTCATGGGGAGTGATAAGGAGGTCAAGAGGTCAGACTAGGGGTGTATGTTACAGGAGGGATTGGGGCCTCACCAGTCTCCCTCCCTCCATTCCCACTGAGCTACCACCGCCTCACGGAAGGGTGGCTGGAACAGGTGGTATCTGCCCCCTACTCCCCACCACACACACATGGTCTTTCACTGAACCAGAAGAAAGAGACTGGGGTAGGGCTTCAGAATCCAGGATTTCCCATAGCCCATTGTCCACCACATTTGCAAAGAAGAGTGAACTCCCAAGGCTGACACGGCTCACGTGCCTCTAGTCTAGGCTCTCGCTTAGTGGGGGCTTGAGCGTACTGCCTTGGTGAAAGCCTTTTTCATGAATCTCTTCTAACAATGAAATTGGGTGGAGGCTCAGTGTGGGACATCTGCTACTGTTTCTCTCCAGGCTTCTCTCTATTTGCTGAAAAATACTCTAGGGCTGGAAAGTGATGCCGAGGTTGCTAGAGTGTGTTGGGATGGGGGAGAGAGTGAGAAGGAAAGCCTGAGTTTAGGAAGGGGGGGAGGCAACCAGCTCCTTATCTTCCAGTTTTAAAGACAAAGCTCCCATTGACCCCCTTCTCCCCACGACTGCCAGAGCTCCCCCCTCTAGTGAGGTCACTTGTCTGAGTCCAAGGCTTGAGGGTGGAGGGGGGTGCTGCTGAGGACGGGGTGTCTAGAGACAGGGTGGGGCAGCCCCCTCCTGGATAGAATCGCCTCATTGTGGGCTGGACTGTGGCCCCAGGCACTGCCCACACCCTCTGCCCCCATCCCACCCTCAGTAGACACAATAGGGGCTGTGTACTTGCCCCAGAGAGATATTTATTCCAGGACCTAGAGAGAGGCAGGATGAGGGGTAGAGAAGTGAGTGCCCTGCTTGGAGGGGGAGAGAATAATCAAAGTTGCGGCCCTTTCCTAACTTCTTTCTAGAGAGGGAAACAAAATCCCTGTCTTCTTTCTCAATTAACCCCTTAGTACCCAAAGTAGTACCCAAAAGAGGCATGGAAGGGTCCCAGGTAGAAAAAGGAAATCTTCACCTTCCCGTTCATGGAATGGGGAGGGGATTCTGAGAAGAGAGAAGGCTCTCAGGCCACTCCAGCCTCTGTCACTTGTGGGAGGGTTGGAGGCAAATGCCCTCTGATCCTGTCTAGTGTAACTGGAAGAGGGCAACCAAGGGGGTGATCTTGGGGGATGGCAGACAGGCTGAGAACTTGTGTCCAGCCCTCAGCCACTCTTCCCTCTGCTTTGAACAGTGTGTCCTGGGACTCTGAATGGGCTGAGTGTGACTGGCGATGCTGAGAACCAATACCAGACACTGTACAAGCTCTACGAGAAGTGTGAGGTGGTGATGGGGAACCTCGAGATTGTGCTCACAGGACGCAATGCCGACCTCTCCTTCCTGCAGGTTAGCAGGCCTGCCCTCCTTACTCAACCTGTTCCTCTTTACCCTCCCCTGGAAGCCTCCTTCTCTCCTCAGGGCTGCCTTCTGCTGCAGTTCACCCTCCCTAAGACTCAGGAGTTCCTAAGATTCACTGTCTTTATGGGGACAGTGGCTGTAATCTGGGGCCTATGGTCTCATGGTTGTAGCCAAGGATATGTAGGGGGCAAGGGCAGGTGGTGTTCTGTGATAGTGCAAGGTCAGCAGGGACTAGTGCAGAGAGACACCTGAGGACAAAGGGTCTCTGGGGAGATGAGGAAGGGACCCTCCTGGCATGAGGAGCTTTGAGGAGAAAGCTGCCTGTCTTTACTCCCAGAAGTGACACGGTAGTGTGACACAGTCTACTCCCTACTCCAAAATAGGAATTAGAAAAAGTTAAGGCAGTGGCTCATGCCTGTAATCTCAGCACTTTGGGAGGTCAAGGAGGGCAGATTACTTGAGGTCAAGAGTTCAAGACCAGCCTGGGCAACTTGGTGAACCCTGTCTCTACAAAAATATAAAAATTAGCTGGGCATGGTAGCATGTACCTGTAGTCCCAGCTACTCAGAAGGCTGAGGTGGTAGGATCGCTTGAGTCCAGGAGTTTGATGCTGTGGTGAGCCAAGATCGTGCCACTCCACTCCAGCCTGGGTGACAGAGCGAGACCCTGCTCACACACACCAAAAAATAAAAATAAAAAGGAAGGAAGGAAGACTTGAAAGAGTTAAAGAGTCTTTGCCTGAGGGAGGGAGGGGGATTGAGGTTTTTTTCCCTGTTGTCTCTCATTGACACGTTTTGCTCTGTCACAGTGGATTCGAGAAGTGACTGGCTATGTCCTCGTGGCCATGAATGAATTCTCTATATTACCATTGTCCAACCTTCGCGTGGTGCGGGGGACCCAGGTCTACGATGGGAAGTTTGCCATCTTCGTCATGTTGAACTACAACACCAATTCCAGCCATGCTCTGCGCCAGCTCCGCTTGACTCAGCTCACTGGTCAGTTCCCCATGGTTCCTTCTGGCCTCACCCCTCAGCCAGCCCAAGACTTGTACTTGTACCTCCTTGATGATGACCCAAGATTGCTCACTCTAAATGCCTCTTCCAAGGTGCCCCATCACCTTAGCAACTGTGGTCTAAAGGTCCATTGCTCCCTAAGCAATAGAGGGCCCCCAGTAGGGGGCGCTAGGGGCATCTGCTTCAGGTAAAGGAATCCTGTGTCCTGGTGGGGCTGGAGTCAGAGTTGGATTTGTTGTTACCCATTTCTCAAACTTCAAAGTACAGTGTACCAGAGGCTGGGCACAGTGGTTCACACCTGTAATCCCAGTACTTTGGGAGGCCAAGAAGGGCAGATCACTTGAGATCAGGAGTTCAAGACCAGCCTGACCAATATGGCAAAACCCTGTCTCTACTAAAAATACACACACACACAAAATTAGCTGGGTGTAGTGGTGCACACCTGTAATCCCAGCTGCTTGGGAGGCTGAGGTAGGGGAATCACTTGAACCTGGGAGGCAGAGGTTGCAGTGAGCCAAGATCGAACCACTGCCCTCCAGCCTGGGGTCAGTGAGACTCCGTCTCAAAAAAAAAAAAAAAAATCCAAAGTATAGTATACCTGGATGTTCCTCTTTTCCTGGGAATCCTACGTTTACTCTCCTAAACCAAACCCCAATGAGCTGGGGGAATATAGGGGTTAAATACCACCTGTCCATCTTCTGCTTCTCCCTGTCCCAGTCAGTTGGAAAACATACAGGCAGGGTTTGGGGAGTGTTGAGTCAGAGATATTCTCTCCCTCTCTCCCTTTCCCTCCCCAACTAGCTAAACCGGATCCGGACAGGTGACTGAAGAGGCAGGAGTGTCTTTTGGCCTGACTCCTCCTCTTATAAAGCGAGTCTTCTCTGCAGCTTGGATTTAATTGGATCTATCTGCCTTCCTTGTTCTCCCACTCCTGAGTGTCAGGTGTCCTTTTGGATGGGTAGGAAAGTAAGGAAGAGTGTTCCGCTGCAGCTCTCAACCCTGTCACTTCTTCCCCTACCACAGAGATTCTGTCAGGGGGTGTTTATATTGAGAAGAACGACAAGCTTTGTCACTTGGACACAATTGACTGGAGGGACATCGTGAGGGACCGAGATGCTGAGATAGTAGTGAAGGACAATGGCAGAAGCTGTGAGTGGCCGTGATCAAGACTGCTCCCCCACCCCACCAAACCAGAGTGACTCCCTTCTTCCCATCATCCTTATATTCCTGATCTGAACGCGCCTCCCCACGGAACAAACACCTCAGGTCCCTGACCCAGTAGCCCACCAGGAGGGACCATGCCAGTCCCCTGGAATCCAAACCACAGAGGAGGTGTTTCAAGAAAAGGAGCAGGCTGAGCATGGTGGCTCATGCCTGTAAACCCAGCCCTTTGGGAGGCCAAAGTGGGAGGATCACTTGAGCCCAGGAGTCCAAGACCAGCCTGGGTAACATAGCAAGACCCCATCTCTACAAAAACTTTAAAAATCAGACAGGCATGGTGGCTGGCACACAACCTGTAATCCCAGCTACCGGGAGGCTGAGGCAGAGGATTGTTTGAGCCCAGGAGGCTGCAGTTGCAGTGAGCTGTGATTGTGCCATTGTACTCTAGCCTGGGCAACAGAACGAGACCCCGTCTCAAACAAACAAACAAAAAAACACAAAGATTCCTGGGTACTAAGCAGGGAAGCCAGATATTCAGTTTGCCCAGGAGGAACCAAGTTCCTGGGTTGGGACTGGGGCTAAGGTTGGCATTTGTCCCAATCCCTCCCCTTCAGCTGCCCAGTGGGTGGTGTGGAGGTGTGGCCCTGCCCCTTGTTGACAGGTTCATTTGAGCCCAGCCCTGCTCTCCAAGGGCAGGGAGGGACACAGCCCTGGCTTTTTGCTTCCCGGGATTGAGGTGCCTGTGTGCTGACATCATACCCTGTTGATTCAAACAAGCCTTTCTTAGCCCTGATGGCCCCTTGTGTTGTCTTCCTTCCCAACCAGGTCCCCCCTGTCATGAGGTTTGCAAGGGGCGATGCTGGGGTCCTGGACCAGAAGACTGCCAGACATGTGGGTTTGAACTTCCCTCCAAAAACTTCACCCATACGCTTTCATATCCCTTCCTCTTCAAGCCTGGGTCAACACTGGGGGGAGGCATGAGCAGTGGCCTCAGAATCAGTCCCAGGAGCTCTAACTGCCATGCTTTCTCTCCTGTAGTGACCAAGACCATCTGTGCCCCTCAGTGTAATGGTCACTGCTTTGGGCCCAACCCCAACCAGTGCTGCCATGATGAGTGTGCCGGGGGCTGCTCAGGCCCTCAGGACACAGACTGCTTTGTATGTACTCTTTCCATTGTCTGCATTCTGAAATTGGGATGTGGCCTTTGGGGAGGAGGTTGGGGTACCTATGTAACAGCAATCTGATGAGCCTGCTTTCTTCCCCAGGCCTGCCGGCACTTCAATGACAGTGGAGCCTGTGTACCTCGATGTCCACAGCCTCTTGTCTACAACAAACTAACTTTCCAGCTGGAACCCAATCCCCACACAAAGTATCAGTATGGAGGAGTTTGTGTAGCTAGCTGTCCCCGTAAGTGTCTGAGGGGAAGGAACAATTATCAACAATAGCAGATCTAAGATTTTAGACAAAATGTTGGGAGGCAAAAAGAATCTGGTTGGGTGATAAATAGGGAGATTGGTGAATGGTTATGATCATCTAGCCATCTAACCCAGTGAGTGACTCCTACGTCCTGTCTGCCTATGACTTCAGCTATCACCCTTACTTCTGCTTCTGGTAACAACAACGAGTGAAGAGACTTTTGAATCTATAGAGCAGCACTTAAGGAACCTAGGGTGGCAGGTGGAGACAAATCCAGTGAAGAGCAGGAGGGAGCCCAGGCCCAAAGCAAGGGTTCCATTGGTAGAAGGCAGTGTTTGTCCCTCTTCTCTGATGGTATCCTCCTCCTTCTCTTCCGTAGATAACTTTGTGGTGGATCAAACATCCTGTGTCAGAGCCTGTCCTCCTGACAAGATGGAAGTAGATAAAAACGGGCTGAAGATATGTGAGCCTTGTGGGGGACTATGTCCCAAAGGTGGGTAGGAGATGGTAAGAAGTTGTAAAGAGACAGCCTTTCCCCTGAGCCTGCTCAGACCCCCCACTGAGCCTCTCTTATGTTTGCAGCCTGTGAGGGGACAGGCTCTGGGAGCCGCTTCCAGACTGTGGACTCAAGCAACATCGATGGATTTGTGAACTGCACCAAGATCCTGGGCAACCTGGACTTCCTGATCACTGGCCTCAATGGGTTAGAGATCCTGCCTTCCCTCCCTAGACCCCAGCCCACACACCCCTTACAGTTCATGTCATTGGCCGAAACTTTCCTATGTGGAGCTGACTTGGAATCAAAGTCGTAAAATCCTAGTCTGTTAAAAAGGACCTGAGAGAATGCTTAACACATCCTCCATCGAGGCCTTGGGTCCCCTCAGGGACATCTTTGAGCAATTCAATTATCACCTTGCCAAGGAACAAGAGACAGGAACAGTATATCCTCCTTCTTAAAGTTTTCTTTTTTTTGAGAAAGGGTCTTGCTCTGTCACCTAGGCTGGAGTGCAGTGGCGTGATCTTGGTTCACTGAAGCCTCAACCTCCTGGGATCAAGTGATCCTCCCACCACAGCCTCCTAAGTAGCTGGGACTATAGGTGCACACCACTGATTTTTTTTTTTTTTTTTTTTTTTTTTTTGTAGAGACAAGGTCTCGCTATGTTGCCCAGGCTGATCTCGAACTTCAGGGCTCAAGCGATCCTCCTGCCTTGGGCCTCCCAAAGTTCTGGGAATCACAGGCATGAGTCACCACACCTAATCTTAAAGTTTTCTAAAAGTTCTTAATTAAATTTCGATAAAAATCTGTCTCCCCATGACTTTTAGCTGCTTTCACTCATTCTGCTCCTTGGAGCAATAAAGAACAAAGGGACTTTCTAATCTATAGGACAGCACTTAAAATGTATGTGTCTGTGTGTGTCTGTGTGTGTGTGTGTGTGTGTGTGTGTGTGTGTGTGTGAGAGAGAGAGAGAGAGAGCGAGAGAGAGAGAGAGAGAAAGAAAGGTAAAAAAAAACACTGACCACCTGTTTTTTTTCCTTTAATTTTTTATTTGTACATAATTTTAGATCTACACTGAGGTTGCAAGAATGGTATAAAATTCCCCCTATACTTTTTTTTTTTTAAATGACAAAGTCTCACTCTGTCACCCAGGCTGGAGTGCAGTGGTGCAATCTTGGCTCACTGCAACCTCCGCCTCCCAGGTTCAAGCAATTCTCCTGCCTCAGCCTCCTGAGTAGCTGGAATTATAGGCATGTGCCACCACACCCAGCTAATTTTTGTATTTTTAGTAGAGACAGGGTTTTACCATGTAGGCCAGGCTGGTCTTGAACTCCGGACCTCAATTGATCTACCCGCCCCAGCCTCCCAAAGTGCTGGATTACAGGTGTGAGCCACCATGCCTGGCCCCCCATATACTCTTTTACTCAGATCCTCCAAATGATAACATACTGCATATGCTTTATCACTTCTTTCTGCACACACACACACACACACACACACAAAACATATGCTCTTATTTTTCTGGACCGCTTGAGGGTAAATTTTTGCACATGGTTCTTCCTTACCCTTGTTATATTTCATTGTGTATTCCTCAAAAACAATAATATTTTCTTTTTCTTTCTTTTTTTTTTGAGACCGAGTTTTGTGCTTGTTGTCCAGCCTGGAGTGTAATGCGCAATCTCGGGTCACTGTTAACTTCCACCTCCCAGGCTCAAGCAATTCTCCTGCCTCAGCCTCCCGGGTAGCTAGGATTACAAGCATGCTCCACCACGCCTGGCTAATTTGTATTTTCAGTAGAGACAGGGTTTCTCCATGTTGGTCAGGCTGGTCTCGAGCTCCAAACCTCAGGTTATCCATCTGCATTGGCTTTCCAAAGTGCTGGGTGAGCCACTGCTCCCGGCCAAAAACAATATTTTCTTACATAACCACGGTATAGTTTGAATCAGAAAATTAACATTGTAATACAAATAATAGCAAAATATTATTGGGCCAAGCACAGTGGCTTACACCTATAATCCGAGCACTTTGGGAGGCCAAGGCTGGCGGATCACAAGGTCAGGAGCTCAAGACCAGCCTGCACACCTTATTCAGATTTCACTAATTGTCCTCCTAAGGTTTGGGATCAAACATTACATTCAGTTATCATGCCTCTTCAGTCTCCTTTATAACAGTTTCTCAGGTTTTATTTATCTTTCATGATATTCTTAATGAATATAGGTTAGTTAATGGGCAGAATGTTCTTCAGTTAGGATTTGTTTGATGTGTCCTCATGATTAGATTCAAGTTTTTGTAGGTTTTTTTTTTTTTTTTTTTTTTGAGATAAGTAAGATCTGGCTCTATTGCCCAGGCTGGAGTGCAATGGCATGATCTCGGCTCACTGCAACCTCTGCCTCCCGGGCTCAAGTGATCCTCCCACCTCAGCCCCTGGAGTAGCAGGGATCACAAATGCACACCAGCACTCAGGGCTGGTTTTTTTTATGTTTTTTATAGAGACAGGGTTTCACCATGCTGTCCAGGCTGGTCTCGAACTCATGAGCTCAAGCGATCCTCCTGCCTCAGCCTCCCAAAGTGTTGGGATTACAGGCATGCACTGTCTCCAGGCTGGAGTTTGACAGGAACACCACAGAGGCTGTGAGCTCAGGGCATCCTATTGAGGATGCACGTGATGTTGATTTGCCCCAGCACTCACAATAATGTCTCTGGTCACTTAGTTAAGAAAAACCTGTCAGGTTTTTCTACTGTAAAGTTACTGTTTTTTCCATTTGCTATTATTAAACGTCTTGGGATAATTGCCTGAATCAATTATTGTTATGATAGTTGCCAAATGATGATTTTCTAATTCCATTACTTCTTCTGCATGTGTTTGTTGGCATTCTAGTGTTAGGAACAGTCTTTCCAGCGGGCACAGTGGCTCATGTCTGTAATCTCAGCACTTTGGGAGCAAGTGGGAAAATTGCTTGAGCCTAGGAGTTCAAGGTTACAGTGAGCTATGATCACACTACTGCACTCCAGCCTGGGCAACAGAGTGACACCCTGTCTCTTAAAAAAAAAAAAAAAAGTCTTTCTTTCCTATTTATTTACTCTTTTGGATACTTATTTTATTCTAGTCAATGGTTATAATCCTTTACAATCATTTATTTTGGTGTTTAGGTGTCCCTGATCTGGCCTTTGGGAGCCCCTCCAAGCTGGCTCCTGTGTTCTTTGGGCTGTATGCTTAGTTCTTTAAGTCTTTCTTTGTTTGCACAAGATGCTCTAGGCTCATATTACAGTTCCCCTGTCCCAGCCATTTCTCCGAGGAATGTTTCCTTTTAGTAGAGAATAATATTTAGGAACCAAATTCTGAAGGCCGGGCGTGGTGGCTCATGCCTGTGATCCCAGCACTTTGGGAGGCTGAGGTGGGTGGATCACCTGAGGTCGGGAGTTCGAGACCAGCCTGACCAATATGGAGAAACCCCATCTCTACTAAAAATACAAAATTAGCCGAGCGTGGTAGCCCATGCCTGTAATCCCAGCTACTCAGGAGGCTGAGAGAGGAGAATCACTTGAACCCGGGAGGCCGAGGTTGCAGTGAGCTGAGATTGTGCCATTGCGCTCCAGCCTAGGCAACAAGAGTGAAACTCCGTCTCAAAGAAAAGAAAAGAAACCAAATTCTGAGGCTGTGTGTGCTCATTGACACTGGTAATCAAGGTAAAGGTATAACCTTTACCTTGTTGACTGGTTTCTGCTGTTCTTCTCAGAGACCCCTGGCACAAGATACCTGCCCTGGACCCAGAGAAGCTCAATGTCTTCCAGACAGTACAGGAGATCACAGGTGAGTGGCAGAGAGTTTGCCCTCTCTTTTTTTATTTTATTTTATTTATTATGTTTTTTTAGAGACAGGGTTTCACCATGTTGGTCAGGCTGGTCTTGAACTCTTGATCTCAGGTGATCTGCCTGCCTCAGCCTCCCAAAGTGCTGGGATTACAGGTGTGAGCCACCGCGCCCAGCCTTGAGAGTTTGCCCTTTCTAGAATAGGTGAACCACTGGCATAAATTGCGGTGTAACTACTTGAGAAAATCACATCCCAAGTTACAGGGGAGGAGCCAGGAGAACCCAATAAAGCAGGCTCCCTGCCCATATTGCCTCTCTCCAACTCCTCAGGTTACCTGAACATCCAGTCCTGGCCTCCCCACATGCACAACTTCAGTGTTTTTTCCAACTTGACAACCATTGGAGGCAGAAGCCTCTACAAGTGAGTAAAGGGTATGGAGGAAATGGCATCTCCAGGCAATGAAGCCTGTGTCATAGGCATTCTTGAGTAAAATACAAGGCACTGTCTCATACATACAGCAGTGCCTCAAAACCAAAGGGTTTCAGAGTTTGATGAGGAAAGGGCAAAAGGAAGGGGACTCCCTCTCAGTGATCTGACTAAGCACTGAGCACATTTTTGGTTAACATGAATCCACTGCATAGTTGATGTTCCCTTAGTAGTCTCCTCTCATCCTATCTCCTTATTCTCAGCCGGGGCTTCTCATTGTTGATCATGAAGAACTTGAATGTCACATCTCTGGGCTTCCGATCCCTGAAGGAAATCAGTGCTGGGCGTATCTATATAAGTGCCAATCGGCAGCTCTGTTACCACCACTCTTTGAACTGGACCAAACTGCTTCGGGGGCCTTCAGAAGAGCGACTAGACATCAAGCATAATCGGCCCCGCAGAGAATGCGGTGAGGGAAAGGGTCTGCTGGGTGGTGAGAACAGGGAGTCAGGGAGGAGAGGGCTGGAAGGATTCATCTGCCCACACGTGGGAGTAGGGTTGAGGGATGGAATCAAGGAGAAGGGGGATGTTAAGATGGAAGCAGTAACAAGAAAGAGTAATGAGGAGAGGGCCGGCTGGGAGTCCTCAGACTTCTCTCCTAATCTATCCTTTCTTTTCCAGTGGCAGAGGGCAAAGTGTGTGACCCACAGTGCTCCTCTGGGGGATGCTGGGGCCCGGGCCCTGGTCAGTGCTTGTCCTGTCGAAACTACAGCCGAGGAGGTGTCTGTGTAACCCACTGCAACTTTCTGAATGGGTACAGTGATGGGAGCCAGTCAAAGATGGGTGGGGGTGAGACCCTGCAATGGAACTATTCAGGTAGCATATAATAAAAGCCTTTAGAAAGCTTTCTGCATATGCCTTGGTGGGAGTGAGAGAGGAGACCTGTGGTTGTGGTATCAGGGCATGAAGGTCAGGACTTGGAAGTGACCCCCCTCCCTTTATTCCCCGATGCAGGGAGCCCCGAGAGTTTGCCCATGAGTCCGAATGCTTCTCTTGCCACCCGGAATGCCAGCCCATGGAGGGAACTGCCACATGCAATGGCTCGGTATAGTAGCAGCACCAGGATCTCCAAGGGAGACAGAGAAGGGGCAATACTTGGAGCATGTGGGGAATGATATGACTAAGGAGAGCACAGAGAGAACAGATAATGCTAGGGTCTGCAGATAGAAGATTCGGAATGTCTGGGCTGGTCTTTGCTGGGAGGTATGGAATTGACCTTGGATCTGATTCATCCTGACCTTCTCTCTTCCACTCAGGGCTCTGATACTTGTGTTCAATGTGCCCATTTTCGAGATGGGCCCCACTGTGTGAGTAGCTGCCCCCATGGAGTCCTAGGTGCCAAAGGCCCCATCTACAAGTACCCAGATGTTCAGAATGAATGTCGGCCTTGCCATGAGAACTGCACCCAGGGGTCAGTGATGGGATGATAAGAAGGGGTCAGGTGGAAGGGTAGGAGCACAGAAATAGGGTGAGGGAAGCAGAAAGAAGAGAGACGCTGTGATTTAAGAATCACTCCCAGCTGTGTACTGAAGGACTGAAGAAAGGGAAAATCAGTAACAGCACAAAATTGCACCACAGTTTTGGGAACCTGGAATAACCACAATTCAAGGGAGTTTTACTCAAGAGGGGCTTGGGGAGAGCTAGTGAGCTGGAGGTAGAGGCCATGTCTTGGGATCAGCTTTGGACTCTAGGATGGGATGCCATGATAAGTTCTGAAGTAAGTTTTGTATGTTGAGGCTGTTGAAATTTTTTTTTTTTTGAGATGGAGTTTCCCTCTTGTTACCCAGGCTGGAGTGCAATGGCGCGATCTCGGCTCACTGCAACCTCTGCCTCCTGGGTTCAGGCAATTCTCCTGTCTCAGCATCCTGAGTAGCTGGGATTACAGGCATGTGCCACCATGCCCAGCTAATTTTTTGTATTTTTAGTAGAGTCGGGGTTTCACCATGTTGACCAGGATGGTCTCCATCTCTTGACCTCGTGATCCACCCGCCTCGGCCTCCCAAAGTGCTGGGATTACAGGCTTCAGCCATTGTGCCCGGCCGAGGCTGTTGAAATTGAGCCTCTGTTGTCCAAGCTCTCATTTAAGGTGGTGACTTCCTTCCCTAGGTGTAAAGGACCAGAGCTTCAAGACTGTCGAGGACAAACACTGGTGCTGATCGGGTAGGATGGGTTTGGAGATTCTGGAAACTGGGGATATTTGGGAAGTTGGGAGAGAGGTGGTTACCTGGAGAGAAGAGCGAGGGTGTCTTCATTCTGGCCTTGAATGTACGCGGTCCACTATCACTGGAATGCAGGCTTCTGGACTTCCCTTCCTAAAGTTAACTGCAGTAGTCAAAGAGTGGTCCTGATTTAGGTTGGTCCCTTCAGTGCTTAAGGATATATATGTGAATGCTAATTTCTTGCCCCAGATCTGCCAGATACCTTCAGCGCAAGTATAGTTGACATTTGTAAGGAAGATGAAAACCCAGAATAATGTTGGGTTTCTATATATCCCATAGCAAAACCCACCTGACAATGGCTCTGACAGTGATAGCAGGATTGGTAATGATTTTCATGTTCCTGGGTGGCACTTTTCTCTACTGGCGTGGGCGCCGGATTCAGAATAAAAGGGCTATGAGGCGATACTTGGAACGGGGTGAGGTGAGTACTTAGTTTACTTTTGTTTTTTCTTTTCTTTTTTTGCATGCCCTTGAAATCTCTTTATAGCTTAATTTTTAGTGGTACCTTGTGTACCCAGTGGTCAGTGATGGGATCAATGTCACTCCCCTCATCTTTCCTCAGGGATTTGATCCCTTTCTTCAAGGAGGTAGTGTGATCCCCTAGAAAAAACACTGGTCAGAGAAGTGGGAGGCATGCATTCTAGTCCCGATTTTGCCATTAATTTGCCACATGACTTTGAAGAAGTTACTTCTCTTCTCTGTGCCTTAGTTTATGCATCTATAAGGAGGAAATAACATTCATCCTTCCAGGAAGGCTGTAAGCGTAAAGAGAGATGATGTAAAAGTGCTTTGGAAAACACAGAGCACTGTATAAAAGGTAGTCAAGGTGGTAATAGTATTACCAGCTCTCCCTAGCTGTCCCTTTACCCCACTTCTTGGTCCCCCGTCAAAGGGAAAACCCAACCCCTTTGATTCCCGATCTCATGAGCACAAATAAATTCCTCAATCTTCAAGGTCTGTTATTCCTCAATATGCTTATAATGTTTTCCAGGACTAACGATGATTTCTCTTCCTGCCCTTTTGGCTCGCTACTTTTGGCATTGACCTCTGGAGAGCGGGTTGGAGTGGGACATGGGAATGGTCTTTCCTGAGTACCTCCTTTCCATTTGCTCCTTAGAGCATAGAGCCTCTGGACCCCAGTGAGAAGGCTAACAAAGTCTTGGCCAGAATCTTCAAAGAGACAGAGCTGAGGAAGCTTAAAGTGCTTGGCTCGGGTGTCTTTGGAACTGTGCACAAAGTGAGTCCTATAGGAATTCTGGTGAGGTGGGGAAAGCATCTAGGGCAAAGGGGTGAAAGATTTTTCCAAAGGACTGACCAAGGGAGAATGACCCTATGCTGACTCCTATCCCAAACTTCCCAGGGAGTGTGGATCCCTGAGGGTGAGTCAATCAAGATTCCAGTCTGCATTAAAGTAATTGAGGACAAGAGTGGACGGCAGAGTTTTCAAGCTGTGACAGATGTAAGTGAAGGGTATTCTTCATGTCGCTAGGAGAGAGGATAATATTAGATATAATTATGTAGAAGCATGGTCCTGTGCTTCTCAGCAGCTACTGTGTTAGCCACGTTGATGCACTTGAATGTTGGGGGTCCCCTGGGCTGGCTGTGCACATGCTGAGTGTATGTGAACCTGCTGGTTTCCTGGATAACACCTTTTGTGTCTCTTAGCATATGCTGGCCATTGGCAGCCTGGACCATGCCCACATCGTACGGCTGCTAGGACTATGCCCAGGGTCATCTCTGCAGCTTGTCACTCAATACTTGCCTCTGGGTTCTCTATTGGATCATGTGAGACAACACCGGGAAGCACTGGGGCCACAGCTGCTGCTCAACTGGGGAGTACAAATTGCCAAGGTGAAAGGAGCCTGGAGGAGTTCTATGATAAGAACTGCTCAGCTGGGGGCAGGCCAGGAAAAAGTGGGAAGGTTGAAGTTCTGAGAGGCAGGGTCCCCAACCCCCGGCTACAGGCTGGTACTGGTCCATGGCCTGTTAAGAACTGGGCCACATAGCAGATGAGCGGTAGGCGAGTGAGTGAAACTTCATCTGTATTTACAGCCAGTCCCCCTCACTTGTATTACCGCCTGAGCTCTACCTCCTGTCAGATCAGCGGCAGGATTAGATTCTCATAGGAGCGTGAGTGACCTCTATTGCGAACTGTGCATGTGAAGGAGCTAGGTTGTGCACTCCTTATGAGAATCTAACTCATGCCTGATAATCCGAGATGGAACAGTTTCATCCCAAAACCAACCCTCCCCTTCTACCAGGAAAACTGTCTTCCACAATACTGGTCCCTGGTGCCAAAAAGGTTGGGGACTACTGCTGAGAGGTACCTGGAAGATTTGGGGGAATTCCAGATCTCAGTGACTGATTCCCCCAACTTTAAGAATATTTTCTTCCCCTGTATCTACAGGGTATGTACTACCTTGAGGAACATGGTATGGTGCATAGAAACCTCGCTGCCCGAAATGTGCTACTCAAGTCACCCAGTCAGGTTCAGGTGGCAGATTTTGGTGTGGCTGACCTGCTGCCTCCTGATGATAAGCAGCTACTATACAGTGAGGCCAAGGTGAGGTGACACAAAGGGCTGGGTAAGGTGGTGGGGGTGGAGTGAAGCATGGGGATAGAGAGCAGTCAGTGGTCTCTTCCAGAGGCAAGCAGATGCTTCATGGTAAGTTCAAAGAGAGGAGGCTGCAGATGGCCAGATATCTTAGTTCAGAGAGCAACAAAGAAAAGAATGATCAAGAATTTGGTTGGAAAAAACCAACATGGTAACATGAAAGATGCCTAGCAGGAAAAAAAAAAGAACTTGGGACTTAGCCGGGAACGGTGGCTCACACCTATAATCCCAGCACTTTGGGAGGCTGAGGTGGGTGGATTACGAGGTCAGGAGTTCGAGACCAGCCTGATGAACATGGTGAAACTCTGTCTCTACTAAAAATACAAAAATTAGTTGGGCATGGTGGCATGTGCCTGGGCATGGTGGAGTGCCCAGCTACTCCAGAGGCTGAGGCAGGAAAATCTCTTGAACCCAGGAGGTGGAAGTGGCAATGAGCTGAGATCACACTACTGCCACTGCACTCCAGCTTGGGTGACAGAGCAAGACTCCATCTCAAAAAAATAAAAAATAGGCCGGGCGCGGTGGCTCATGCCTATAATCCCAGCACTTTGGGAGGCCGAGGCGGGTGGATCACGAGGTCAAGAGATCGAGACCATCTGGTCAACAAGGTGAAACCCCGTCTCTACTAAAAATACAAAAATTAGCTGGGCATGGTGGTGCGCACCTGTAGTCCCAGCTACTTGGGAGGCTGAGACAGGAGAATTGCTTGAACCCAGAAGGCGGAGGTTGCCGTGAGCCGAGATCGTGCCATTGCACTCCAGTCTGGGTAACAACAGCGAAACTCCATCTCAAAAATAAAAATAAAAAAATAAAAATAAAGGCTAGTCCGAAGGTAGTGAGTTATCTCAACTGATTGTTCACAGTCAGTTACAGATCGAACTCCTTATTCTACTCTTTCCCCCCTTCTCACTACTGCACTTGACTAGTCTTTAAAAAAAAAAAAGAACTTGAGACTTGGAAATGCTTGTCTCAAAAAAATTTGTGGAAATAAACGTGATATCTCTATCTTGAATCCACAGACTCCAATTAAGTGGATGGCCCTTGAAAGTATCCACTTTGGGAAATACACACACCAGAGTGACGTCTGGAGCTATGGTCAGTGCATCTGGAGCTCTCTCTACCATCACTGCCCCCAATTTCAAAGTTACCGTTTGAGACCCCCCTCTTAGAATCTTAGAATTTCTAAGCATTTCAGATTTTTGTGTCAGATCAGGTTCTGCCTTCCCTTCACTTCATGCCCATGTCTACTATTTTGCCAGTGACTACTACATTTCTTCTTGCACCAGGTGTGACAGTTTGGGAGTTGATGAGCTTCGGGGCAGAGCCCTATGCAGGGCTGCGATTGGCTGAAGTACCAGACCTGCTAGAGAAGGGGGAGCGGTTGGCACAGCCCCAGATCTGCACAATCGATGTCTACATGGTGATGGTCAAGTGTGAGTTACCTGCTAAGCCCAGACATTTTCTTTTTTTTTTTGAGACAATGTCTAGCTCTTGTCACCCAGGCTGGAGTGCAATGGCATAATCTTGGCTCACTACAACCTCCACCTCCTGGGTTCAAGTGATTCTCTTGCGTTAGCCTCTGGTGTAGCTGGCATTACAGGCACCGGCCACCGTGCCCAGCTAATTTATGTATTTTTATTAGAGACAGGGTTTTGCCATGTTGGCAAGGCTGGTCTCAATCTCCTGACCTCGTGATCCTACTGCCTCGGCCTTCCAAATGCTGGTATTACAGGTATAAGCCACCATGCCTGGCATGACCTCAGCTATTTTCTGACTTCCCTCTGTACTCCTCTTCTTAGGGCTCTATTCCCTTTTTTTTTTTTTTTTTTTTTTGAGATGGAGTCTCGCTCTGTCACCCATACTGGAGTGCAGTGGCATGGCCTTGGCTCACTGTGACCTCTGCTTTCTAGGTTTAAGTGATTCTCCTTTCTCAGCCTCCCAAATAGCAGGGACTATAAGCGTGCACCACCTAGCTAATTTTTTTTATATTTTTATAATTTCAGGATTTCACTATGTTAGTCAGGCTGTAAACTCCTGACCTCAGGTGATCCACTCGCCTTGGCCTCCTAAAATGCTGGGATTACAGGTGTGAGCCACTGCACCTGGCCATGGCTGTATTCCCTTTCATGTCTTTATCTCCTACATCTTACCTCCAGGTTGGATGATTGATGAGAACATTCGCCCAACCTTTAAAGAATTAGCCAATGAGTTCACCAGGATGGCCCGAGACCCACCACGGTATCTGGTCATAAAGGTGAGTAGGGAGTAGGAGGTGCTAAGGAAATTTTAAAAAGGGGGAGTTGGTTGGAACCAGGATTTCCCCTAACAATCACCTATCAATATAGAGAGAGAGTGGGCCTGGAATAGACCCTGGGGCAGAGCACCATGGTCTGACAAACAAAGAGCTGGAGGAAGTAGAGCTGGAGCCAGAACTAGACCTAGATCCAGACTTGGAAGCAGAGGAGGACAACCTGACAACCACCACACTGGGCTCCGTCCTCAGCCTACCAGTTGGAACACTTACTCGGCAACGTGGGGTAAGACACCTTCTAATTACCCAACGCTTTGCACCTTGAGCCCTCACCAACCTATAGAGACCCAGATTAACTACTCAAAAGCCCCCGTGGTAAATGTAGATTTCTCCCTTCATCTTAATCTTGTCCTTATTTTTTCATCCTAGAGCCAGAGCCTTTTAAATCCATCATCTGGATACATGCCCATGAACCAGGGTAACCTTGGGGAGGCTTGCCAGGTAAGGTCGGTAGCTGGCTGGGTTTTAGGATCAGATTGAGAGTAGTATGGAAGACATTAGAAACCTCCGAGGTTTAATCAGTGTCCTGAAAAAAAGAAGGCAGTGAGGGCCAAGCACAGTGGCTCATGTCTGTAATGCCAGTACTTTGGGAGGCCAGGGTGGATGGATCACCTGAGGTTAGGAGTTCAAGACCAGCCTGGGCAGCCGGGCGAGGTGGCTCACGCCTGTAATCCTAGCACTTTGGGAGGTCGAGGTGGGTGGATCACGAGGTCAAGAGATTGAGCCCATCCTGGTCAACATGGTGAAACCCCGACTCTACTAAAAATACAAAAAATTAGCTGGGCATGGTGGCACATGCCTGTAATCCCAGCTACTCAGGATGCTGAGGCAGGAGAATTGCCTGAACCCAGGAGGTGGAGGTTGCGGTGAGCCGAGATCGCGGCATTGCACTCCACTCTGGGTAACAAGAGTGAAACTCCATCTCAAAAAAAAAAAACAGACCAGCCTGGCAATATGGTGAAACCCTGTCTCTACCCAAAATACAAAAATTAGGCAGGATGGTGGTGCACACCTGTAATCCTGGCTACTCAGGAGACTGAGACAGGAGAATTGCTTGAAATGGGAGGCAGAGGTTACAATGAGCTGAGATTTTACTACTGCACACCAGCCTGGGCGACAGAGACACCGTCTCAAAAAACAAAAAGGCTGGGCGCAGTGGCTCACGCCTATAATCCTAGCACTTTGGGAGGCTGAGGCAGACAGATCACAAAGTCAGAAGTTCGAGACCAGCCTGGCCAACATGGTGAAACTTCGTTTTTACTAAAAACACAAAAATTAACTGGGCATGGTGGTGGGTGCCTGTAATCCCAGCTACTCTGGAGGCCGAGGCAGGAGAATTGCTTGAACCTGGGAGGCTGCAGTGCACTGAGTTTGTGCCATTGTACTCCAGCCTGGGCAACAAGAGCAAGACTCCATCCCCCGCCTCCCCAAAAAAAAGGTAGTGAACAACCCAATCTCCTTCTTTTTTTTTTTTTTTTTTTTTTTTGAGATGGAGTTTCACTCTTGTTACCCAGGCTGGAGTGCAATGGCGCGATCTCGGCTCACCGCAACCTCCGCCTCCTGGGTTCAGGCAATTCTGCTTCAGCCTCCTGAGTAGCTGGGATTACAGGCACGTGCCACCATGCCCAGCTAATTTTTTGTGTTTTTAGTAGAGACGGGGTTTCATCATGTTGACCAGGATGGTCTCGATCTCTTGACCTCATGATCCACCCGCCTCGGCCTCCCAAAGTGCTGGGATTACAGGCTTGAGCCACCGCGCCCAGCCTCCAATCTCCTTCTAAACAAATGTCACTTCTTTCTTGATCTGTGTAAATCTCCTTGCATTATTTTTGGTTTATTTTCTTTCTTAGGAGTCTGCAGTTTCTCAGGGCAGTGAATGGTGCCCCCGTCCAGTCTCTCTGCACCCAATGCCACGGGGACGCCTGGTATCAGAGTCATCAGAGGGCCATGTAACAGGCTCTGAGGTTGAGCTCCAGGAGAAAGTGTCAATGTGTAGGAGCCGGAGCAGGAGCCGGAGCCCACGGCCACGTGGAGACAGTGCCTACCATTCCCAGCGCCACAGTCTGCTTACTCCTGTCACCCCTCTCTCCCCACCAGGATTAGAGGAAGAGGATGTCAATGGTTATGTCATGCCAGATACACACCTCAAAGGTGCCTGCTCTTCCTAGGGCTTTCCTCAGTTCTTCCTCGAATTCTTTCCCCAGGCTCCTCTAAATTATTGTCTTCTCTGATGATATGCCTCTCTATCCTATTCATTTTTTCAAACTTTCCCCTACCCCCATGAGGTTCTTCGCATACCTAGCCTTTCTTCTCTACCCTCAGGTACTCCCTCCTCCCGGGAAGGCACCCTTTCTTCAGTGGGTCTCAGTTCTGTCCTGGGTACTGAAGAAGAAGATGAAGATGAGGAGTATGAATACATGAACCGGAGAAGGCACAGCCCACCTCGTCCCCCTAGGCCAAGTTCCCTTGAGGAGTTGGGTTATGAGTACATGGATGTGGGGTCAGACCTCAGTGCCTCTCTGGGCAGCACACAGAGTTGCCCACTCCACCCTGTACCAATCATGCCCACTGCTGGCACAACTCCAGATGAAGATTATGAATATATGAATCGGCAACGAGGTGGAGGTGGTCCTGGGGGTGATTATGCAGCCATGGGGGCCTGCCCAGCATCTGAGCAAGGGTATGAAGAGATGAGAGCTTTTCAGGGGCCTGGACATCAGGCCCCTCACGTCCATTATGCCCGCCTAAAAACTCTACGTAGCTTAGAGGCTACAGACTCTGCCTTTGATAACCCTGATTACTGGCATAGCAGGCTTTTCCCCAAGGCTAATGCGCAGAGAACATAACCCCTGCTCCCTGTGGCACTCAGGGAGCATTTAATGGCAGCTAGTGCCTTTAGAGGGTACTCTCTTCTCCCTGTTCCCTCTCTCTCCCAGATCTCAGCCCCATTTCCCCAGTCCCAGACAATTCCATTCAACCTTTGGAGGCTTTTAAACATTTGACACAAAATTCTTATGGTATATAGCCAGCTGTGCACTTTCTTCTCTTTCCCAACCCCAGGAAAGGAGGTTTTCCTTATTTTGTGTGCTTTCTCAATCCCATTCCTCAGCTTCCTCACAGGTATTTCTGGAGATATGAAGGATTACTCTCCATATCCCTTCCTCTCAGGCTCTGACTACTTGGAACTAGGCTCCTAGATGTGCCTTTGTTTCCCATCAGACTGTCAGGAAGAGGAAAGGGAGGAAACCTAGCAGAGAAAAGTATAATTTTGGTTTATGACTCTTAACCCCCTAGAAAGACAGAAGGTTAAAATCTGTGGAGATAAAGGTTAGGAGTAGATATTGATTACTTTTATAATTCAGCACTTAATTATGAGCCAGGCATCATACTAAACTTTACCTACATTATCTCACTTAGTCCTTACAACAATTCTGTGACATACATATTAACTCATTTTACAAAAAAGGGAAGCCGGGCGTGGTGGCTCAATCCCGGCACTTTGGGAGGCTGAGAATGGGAGGATCACTTGAGCCCAGGATTAGAGATAAGCCTAGGGAACATAGCAAGACACCATCTCTAATGGGGAAGGGGGGGGAAACTGAGCCTAAAAGAGATTAATTAAGCAGTAGGTCCAGAATGCAAAATCCTCCCAATTCCTGTGCATGTGCTCTTAACTGTAAGTGCCAAGGAAAACTGATTTAAGTCACAGCCCTTGTAAGGGGCAACGTTTCTTGTCTGCACTGAATCAAGTCTAACCCCAACAGCCACATCCTCCTCATATAGGAAGACATCTCATCTCAGGAAGTGGTGGTGGGGGTAGTCAGAAGGAAAAATAACTGGACATCTTTGTGTAAACCATAACCCACGTGCTGTGAATGATCTTTACTCCTTATCTGAGGGCAGATTCACAAGGATTCCCCCAAGATTCACTTTTAGGAGCCATTCTCATCCCAGCAGTAAGAAGCTTCCAGGTAGGATAGAAAGAAGACCCAGTTTCACGCCTCTGTTCCTTTGGATGGGGAACTGAGGGAAAATATCTGTTGTATCACTGAAATGTTTTGTTTTTATACATGTCTGAATAAAAATGCCAAAGTTTTTTTCAGCTTCCTGTCTGTCAAATGAAAACATTTCATATGTTAGATAGATCTCCTCAGCAGAGGACAGTCACCTTTCTGTCTTCTGACAATGCTACTCCGTCCCATGCAGCTTTCTCTAGTCCTATTATTACTTGTATTTCTTTAGAACAAGCATAGCTTATAGTCCTTTGGGGTTTTAGTAGGAATCTACAAAGCAAAAACAATTGAGAATAACAAAAACAAATAACCCACGTGCTTGGGGACTTATAAAAAGCACTATATACGTGTCCGGTCTCCTTCAGAGGCCAAATACTGAAACCTCTACGTGTTTCTGAATTCATTCTTAGAAAAGTCACCAAATCTTTTTATTTTGTTTTTTCACAGTAAGCGCTCTCAACAAACATCTGTCTTTCTGAACACTTCCCTTAAGTGCTCCATCCAGCCTGTTATTGGAACAATGTCATGTTACTTCTTTAAGGAGTCCAGCCTCTAGATTGGGAGGCCTTTAAATGGATGATCCCTCCGGATTCTGGCTGCCCAGTTAGCCCCTGCTCCCAGCACCCTAGGTCTTCTTCCATCTGTCTGCCTCTCCCTATTCTCCCAGCTTCGCAGGACTACTGGACCGGCTGGGCGGGTTTCGCCAGCCGATCGAGGGATCCAAGGAAGGGCGCACCCCGCTTCCCCGCCCTAGGTGTAGACACTGCCCACCCGCCCCGGCTCCACCCTTGCCTCTAAACCTATTTCCCCGCCGTAGCTCCGCCCCTCTCCCCTCGGCCCGCCCCTCTCTGTTACGGGCTCTCGCTCAGAGTTCTCGGTGGAAGTGGTTTTTCCGGGAGAGACCACGCTTCCCCGCAAGCTCCCCAACGGCTCCGCCTTCCCGCCGGAGCCTGACCCTTCCCAGCGTGCCCGGCAATTCCGGCGTGCGAGGCCCTTGGAGGGCAAGGCCCCTGGGCCTGGCTTAGGAGGGCGAGAGGCAGGCTGGGAATTGTAGTTCTCAAGCCCCCGAGGGCGGCTAGAGGCTGGCGGTGAAGAGGACTAGTTGTCCCAGCGTGCCCTGCGCCTCAGCCCGCGCGCTCGCAGCTTCTCGCTCTCGCCAGCTTGCCCGCTCCCTTGCTTGCTCGCGCTTTCGCTCGCCCTCTCCTCGAGGATCTAGGGGACTCTGACCACAGCCTGAGGCTGGGAACGGGGACAGAGGCGGCGGCTCAGGGGAAACCAGGCTGCAGTGGTGGTGGTAGGAAGATGTCGGGCGAGGACGAGCAGCAGGAGCAAACTATCGCCGAGGACCTGGTCGTGACCAAGTATAAGATGGGGGGCGACATCGCCAACCGTGAGTGCGGCCTCAGGGGTCGGGGAATCAAAGCTGACAGGGAAAGGTGCCAGGCTGGCCCCAAAGGGGCTGGAGAGGAGGGGTCATGCGGAGTGAGCTACCGAGGGGTCCGCACCGGTTCTCTGGGGGCGGCGTGGTGGAAAGACCGGGTGTAGCGCCTGGGACCTGAGTGGCCAGGCCCAGGCTGAAGTCTGTGGACGTGTGGGCCGGCGACTGGGATGAGCGCAGAGAGGGACCCCTGGCAGGCTCCGACCCGAGGCCGTTTGTTAGGAGGCAAGACAGGTTTTCTCCTGTTCCAATCCTTCAGTCCCGATTTCTGCTTCATCTGATTCTGGCAGCGGCGAGGCCACCTCGAAAAGGAAGCGCCCAGCTATTGGCGACAGAAGCCCCCCTCTTGTTTTGTCGATTCTCTGGGGCTTCAGGAGCCGAGCCTCTCGCACGTGTTGCTGGGTCCCCTTGCGGATGGCTGGCCCCCTTCTTCCTCCACTACTGTCCCTGACACCAGCTTCCTTGCCACGTGCTTTGCTGGAGCCTTTCCTTTACTTCAGCTCTTACCCTGGTGGGGGCCCCCTTCTACCCTTGGACCAGCTAAGGGATCCGTTGGAGGGCACTCCGGGAGCTTCTAACCAAAGTCTTGGAGATATATATGGCTTTTCTTGAAGTTACTCATTACTACCACCTTTCCAATCTGTGCAGATAGCCTTAGTTAGCATTCACATTTGTTGTTCTCAGTGACTTGACAACTCAAATGTTTTGGAGTCCCCGTCTTATCCCAACTAGGCAAGCTTGCAAACAGTACTGGAAAAGAGAGGACTGATTTTAGGATTGTCACAAGTCATCTTTATTCAAGCTGTGCTCTGACGATCTCAGCAGTAGCCTGTCACTGTAGGCAGATGTCACTTTCTCTTTTCTCTCTTTCCAATTCGCCTTTCCATTTTACTTAAAACTCAGGGAGATAGAAACTGCTTGTCCGTGGGCTTTTAAATGTTTTTTGGGGTGTGTGTGTGTGTGTGGTTTTTTGGTTTTTGTTGTTGTTGTTTTTTGAGACAGAGTTTCACTCTTGTTGCCCAGGCTGGAGTGCAATGGCGCAGTCTTGGCTCACTGCAACCTCCGCCTCCTGGGTTCAAGCGATTCTCCTGCCTTAGCCTCACAACAGCTGGGATTACTGGAGCATGTCCTTATGCCTAGCTTGTTTTTTGTATTTTTAGTGGAGACCGGGTTTCACCATGTTGGCCAGGCCGGTCTTGAACTCCTGACCTCAGGTATCCGCACACGTTGGCCTCCCAAAGTGCCTGGACTGCAGGTGTGAGCCACTGTGCCCAGCTTTTAAATGGTTTTAACAGCAAAGATGGTGGGGAAGCGGTATTTAGGATGCCTCCGGTCCTGTGGGTGAAAATCTGAGTTTTTACCAGCTTTCAAAGAATCACCAAAACTGAGATTTCAAAAATCAAACCTGTGCACAGTGGACATTTAGTATAGTACCCTGGTTTTTGGTGCCTGTTAGTATTTGAGATAGTAGTTTGAATCAGAAAGTCTCTTTTTTGCAGTTTATAACTTCAGGCCATTGTGATCTCAGATATAAATTTTGTAAATTTGGCCTCACATCTCTTTGAGATAAGCCATGATCCCCTGAAATGAAACCCAGGGACCTTAGGTTAAGCCCCTTTGGCTTATACTCTTGTTTATGAGGAAATAAGTCTACATAGGTTGAGATTCCTAACACCTAATTAGAATGTCTGAGAAAGGAAGGCGGTAACATTTAATAATGCATCAGCTTCGAGTCTGCAATTCTGTCTACCTTCTTGTTGTCCCTGATGCCTATAAATTTCATCTTGTCTTTGCGTGTATGTGGGCATACCTTGGCAAGAACCCTCTAAAGTTCATAACTCTGTCCTGTCACACCAAAGGTAGCATCTTTGGAAAGTCCAAGGCCTTGCCTAGGAAGATGGATTGTATATACCCACTTGTAACGTAATAAGGAAGGGAAGGGAATGTTGTCCTTTCAGCCTCGGGGCAGTAGCACTAGAGAGTATTACAGACTCCTAAGTCCAGCTTCCAGGTATTCCTTGGGTGGTAACTAGACAATAAATACATACAAGGCTGACATGATGGCATTCTGTCCTCAGGGGTACTTCGGTCCTTGGTGGAAGCATCTAGCTCAGGTGTGTCGGTACTGAGCCTGTGTGAGAAAGGTGATGCCATGATTATGGAAGAAACAGGGAAAATCTTCAAAAAAGAAAAGGAAATGAAGAAAGGTAAAAAAAAAAAAAAAAACCTCACTAATTTCCCATTTGACCCTTATTTAGTTCTATATGTTTTATTTTTTTCATTGTAATGATGCAGTCTCCACTCCAGCTCTGGTTGAGATATTTGAAAATTTGGAATGGCAAATGGGATACAAGCAGTTTTCTTCCTAATCCAAACTGATCAAAGCTTAAGCAAGTCCCTGAAAATATCCTTACACTTTTCTGAAGGGCAACAGGGCTCCCAGGAGAAAGCAAGGCAGTAGGCTGATGATTCTTTCTTTACAGGTATTGCTTTTCCCACCAGCATTTCGGTAAATAATTGTGTATGTCACTTCTCCCCTTTGAAGAGCGACCAGGATTATATTCTCAAGGAAGGTGACTTGGTAAAAATGTAAGGTCAAACTGTTTTTTGTTTTGTTTTGTTTTGGTGGGTTATCCCAAGGGGCTGCCCCCAGCCTGAGGGTGGGGCCAGTGGGGCAGGTCGGTCAAACTGTTTTGAAGCATTTTTCTTTTTTAAAGTATTTACAAAGTGCTAGTTCCTAATGCAGTACTCTGATCTTGCTTTTCAGTGACCTTGGGGTCCATGTGGATGGCTTCATCGCTAATGTAGCTCATACTTTTGTGGTTGATGTAGCTCAGGTAGGTGGCCTGCTTTTGAGCTCTGTTTAGCTTTGGGGATGGGGGGAACGAACTGCCATTTGCTTCTTATCCCCACCCCCAATCACCACATAAGTTGAGAGAGTCTCTAGAGAAGCAAAAGGAGAAGGATAAAGGTGTTTTTTTTTTTTTTTTTATTCTCCTGTTCATTAGCTGGCCTTCACATATGGGCTCACAGATATTAACCAGATAGCCAGCTGAGTTAACAAGCTTTCCAGGAAGACACTGATTGCATGTCCTTATCTACAGGGGACCCAAGTAACCGGGAGGAAAGCAGATGTTATTAAGGCAGCTCACCTTTGTGCTGAAGCTGCCCTACGGTTGGTCAAACCTGGAAACCAGGTAAGCTATTTTATCCAGTTCCAAATTATAAAACAGCTTTTAAAATTAGCTATATTTGGCTGGGCACAGTGGCTTATGTCTGTAGTCCCAACACTTTGGTGGGGCCGAGGTAGGAGGATAGCCTGAGGCCAGGAGTTCAAGACCAGCCTGGGAAACATGGTGCAACCCCGTCTCTACAAAAAATGCAAAAATTACTTGGGCGTGGTAACGTGCACCTGTATTCCCAGCTGCCAGGGAGGCTGAGGTGGGAGAATCAGCTGAGCCTGGAAGATTGAGGCTGTGGTGAGCTATGATCACACCACTGCACTCCAGCCTGGGTGACAATGAAACTATGTCTTAAAAAAGAAAAAGGAAAAATAAGCATTTGCTGTCTCCACAAAACTGATAACAATGCCAGGTATAAAAGGATTAACACTGGACTTAACATCAGAAAACCCAGGTGTAGTGGCATATACCTGTAAATCCAGCACTTTGGAAGGTAAAAGTGAAAGGATTGCTTGAGCCCAGGAATTTGAGACCAGCTTGGGAAACACAGCAAGACCCGTCTCTACAAAAAGAAAAAAGAAAACCCAGGTTTATGACCAAGTTCTTTCACTTAACAGTCATTTAACCTGGGGCAAATAATTTAACCTGAGACTCAGTTTCCTTGTCTTCTAGATTGGGATATACATCTGCCCTGTTCACTTGCCAAATTTATCAAATTAGACCATCTTTGTGAAAGCACTGGGTAAAATGATATGCAAATACAGCTGTTCCTCGGCTTGATGGCGCTTTCAGTAGAAGTTATGCTTTGAGTACCCATACAACCATTCCATTTTTCATTTTCCACATATTTTGTAAATTACATGAGATAGTCAACACTATTATAAAATAGGCATGTTTTAGATTCTGCCCAACTGTAGGATAATGTTTTCTAAGTGTTCTGAGCACACTTAATGTAGGCAGGCTATGATGTTAGGTAGGTTAGGTGTATTAAATGCTTTTTGGGTTTTTTTTGAGATGGAGTCTCACTTTGTCGCCCGGGCTAGAGTGCAGTGGCGCAATCTTGGCTCACTGCAACCTCCGCCTCCCAGGTTCAAACGATTCTTTTGCCTCAGCCTCCTGAGTAGCTGGGATTAGAGGGGTGTGCCACCACACTAATTTTAGTATTTTTAGTAGAGATAGGGTTTCACCATGTTGGTCAGGCTGGTCTCAAACTCCTGACCTCGTGATCTGTCCGCCTCAGCCTCTCAGAGTGCTGGAATTACAGGCATGAGCCACTGTGCCCAGTTAAATGCATTTTTGATTTAGTGATATTTTCAACTTACGATGAGTTCTTTTGAGATGTAACCCCATTATAAGTTGGGAGCATCTATATAAAGTATTTTTAGATTGTAAGGATAATCGAACTATGAAATGAAAATCCAGTGAATGAGAATCATTAGTACTGGATGGAGGATATTAGAAAGCTCAGTTCTTTTATGCTTCTTATTCGCATTGTAGAGAACTTATTAGCTCCTGATATCTCACCTTTTGTTTGATGTTGTACTTCTAGAATACACAAGTGACAGAAGCCTGGAACAAAGTTGCCCACTCATTTAACTGCACGCCAATAGAAGGTGAGAACAGTTAACAGGGTTGAGGGTCTAAGAATGAGTGGCTTTGCAGAATTCAGACTTTTGCTCCCTTGAAGATTTATCCTGGCTATAGCCCAGTCAAAGCCAGAAATCTCAGAGCCCTGTGTTTCCATAGCCAGGTACTTTCTCACTGCCTGCCCCTTCAAACTACTGAAGTGGGTGGATTTGGAAACCTTTTGGGGTTCTGGATAGCTTGTTCCATAGGCTATGTCCTGTCTACAGGTATGCTGTCACACCAGTTGAAGCAGCATGTCATCGATGGAGAAAAAACCATTATCCAGAATCCCACAGACCAGCAGAAGTAGGTGCCAACCCCACTCATCACCTTCTACCAAACTAGTCATCAGACTTTTTTCTATACTCCCAGCTGAATCTTGTCTACCTTCTACTCCTTGCTTTCAGGAGTGACCTATTGCTCTTAATATTCCCGTTCTCTAGGCCAGGCGTGGTGGCTCATGCCTGTAATCCCAGCACTTTGGGAGGCCCAAGCCAGTGGATCACCTGAGGTGACCAGTTTGAGACCAGTCTGGTCAACATAGTGAAACCCTGTCTCTACTAAAAATACAAAAATTAGCTGGGCATGGTGGTGTGTGCCTGTAATCCCAGCTACTTGGGAGGCTGAGGCAGGAGAATTGCTTGAACCTGGGAGGCGGAGGTTGCAATAAGCTGAGATAACGCCACTGCACTCCAGCCTGACGACAGAGTGAGATTCCATCTCAAAAAAAAAAAATATCCAGGTGTGGTGGTATGCACCTGTAACCCCAGCTACTCGGGAGGCTGAGGCAGGAGAATCACGTGAACCCGGGAGGCGGAGGTTGCAGTGAGCCAAGATAACGCCATTGCACTGTAGTCTGGGCAACAGTGTGAGACTCCGTCTCAAAAAAAGAAAATTCTTGTCTGTGAAGAACATGAAAATATAAAAAAGAAAAAAAATACAAAAATTAGCTAGGCGTGGTGGCATGCAGCTATACTCCCAGCTACCCAGGAGGCTGAGGCAGGAGAATTGCTTGAACCCAGGAGGCGGAGGTTGCGGTGAGCTGAGATTGCGCCATTGCACTCCAGCCTGGGCGACAGAGTGATACTCTGTCTGAAGAAAAAAAAAACCTTCTCTGTATTCCTTTTAGGAAGGACCATGAAAAAGCTGAATTTGAGGTACATGAAGTATATGCTGTGGATGTTCTCGTCAGCTCAGGAGAGGGCAAGGTGAGGAGAGTACCACAGTTGGCAAAGAGGGGTGACTGAAAGTGTTTGCCAGACCAAATATTTCTTAAATTACTCTTGCAGGCCAAGGATGCAGGACAGAGAACCACTATTTATAAACGAGACCCCTCTAAACAGTATGGACTGAAAATGAAAACTTCACGTGCCTTCTTCAGTGAGGTGGAAAGGCGTTTTGATGCCATGCCATTTACTTTAAGGTACTACACATAGCAATGATAGTACTTGGAACCAGTCTGACTCACAGACCATACACCCAGGAACACTTTTTCCTCTCCCTTCCTGCCTAGACTTGTAGCGTGCACGTGCTCACTCCCTCCCTCTCTCTCCCCATCTCCTTCTCACTGAAGGTAATGTAAAAGAGCAATCCTAAGCATGATTTCTGCCTGAGGGTAGGAGCTATTTTAAAATATGAGCAAAATGGTAAGACTTGATGGGGAGTTAAGAATACTTCTGAATATCATCTTCCCCTGCCAGAGCATTTGAAGATGAGAAGAAGGCTCGGATGGGTGTGGTAGAGTGCGCCAAACATGAACTGCTGCAACCATTTAATGTTCTCTATGAGAAGGAGGGTAAGTTCTAAAAAGAGCTTCACTTTGGATTCCCTGATTATATGATATCCTTCATATAAGTTCAGAAGACCTAAGTATGACAACAAAGGAGTGTTTTATCAAAATACATCTTCATTTTTGCCATAGGTGAATTTGTTGCCCAGTTTAAATTTACAGTTCTGCTCATGCCCAATGGCCCCATGCGGATAACCAGCGGTCCCTTTGAGCCTGACCTCTATAAGTCTGAGATGGAGGTCCAGGATGCAGAGCTAAAGGTTAGTATGGAATAGAAGGTGGTGAGGATGTATATGGTACCTGTCCTGGGAGTGAGGGCTAAATGCCAGCAAAGTCCTAAAAAGAGCTACAGTACTGAAAGTAACCCTTTTTTAAAAAATTTCCTCCACATTTCTCAAAATTTGTTTCCTTCTTCCTGTTTTCCAGGCCCTCCTCCAGAGTTCTGCAAGTCGAAAAACCCAGAAAAAGAAAAAAAAGAAGGTGTGTTGTGATCATCCCTCTCTGGCAGGGTGAACCTGATCCCTCTTTCTCCCATTGTATTAGGTCATGGTGGGATACGGATTTTTGTACAGATATTCCTCAGCTTAAATGATAGGGCTTTGTCCCAGTAAACCCATCATAAATTGAAAGTAAGTCAAAATGGATTAAAAAAATTTTTTTGGCCTGCTGCAATGGCTCACACCTGTAATCCCAACACTTTGGGAGGCCGAGGTGGGTGAATCACCTGAGGTCTGGTGAGACCAGTCTAACCAACATGGTGAAACCCCATCTCTACTAAAAATATAAAAATTTAGGGGCCAGGCGCGGTGGCTCACGCCTATAATTCCAGCACTTTGGGAGGCCGAGGTTGGGTGGATCACGAGGTCAAGAGATCAA
The DNA here is from genome assembly GCF_049354715.1 of Callithrix jacchus. Classification (NCBI taxonomy): domain Eukaryota; kingdom Metazoa; phylum Chordata; class Mammalia; order Primates; family Cebidae; genus Callithrix; species Callithrix jacchus. The sequence goes on along the minus strand of NC_133510.1, from coordinate 63,558,931 downwards.
GACCATCCTGGTCAACAAGGTGAAACCCCGTCTCTACTAAAAATACAAAAATTAGCTGGGCATGGTGGCGTGCGCCTATAGTCCCAGCTACTCGGGAGGCTGAGGCAGGAGAATTGCCTGAACCCAGGAGGCAGAGGTTGCGATGAGCCGAGATCATGCCATTGCACTCCAGTCTAGGTAATCATTCCATTTTTTTGGAACTCCGTCTCAAAAAAAAAAAAAAAAATTAGCCGGTTGTGGTGGTGGGCACCTGTAATCCCACGAGAACCCAGGGAGGCCGAGGCGGGTGGATCACGAGGTCAAGAGTCGAGACCATCCTGGTCAACATGGTGAAACCCCGTCTCTACTAAAAATACAAAAAATTAGCTGGGCATGGTGGCGCGTGACTGTAATCCCAGCTACTCAGGAGGCTGAGGCGGGAGAATTGCCTGAACCCAGGAGGCGGAGGTTGCAGTGAGCCGAGATCGCGCCATTGCACTCCAGCCTGGGCAACAAGAGCGAAATTCCATCTCAAAAAAAAAAAAAAAAAAAAAAAAAAAAAAAAAGAGAGAGAGATGATCTTACTGTGTCACCCAGGCTGACGTGTAGTGGCATGACCATAGCTCACTGTAGTCTCAAACTCCTCCTGTGCTCAAGTGATTGTCCCACCTTAACCTGCTGCGTAGCTGCCACCATGCCTGGCTCCAAATGGATTTGATATACCTTAACCTACCAGGAACCTCAAAGCTTAGCCTGGCCTACCTTCAGTGTGCTCAAAACACTTATTCAACAAATTATCATGTATCGAAATATCCATATTTTCACACTGTTGTGAAGTTGAAAAATCACAAGTTGACCATTGTAAGTCAGAGACTTATATATCTTTATTTCAACTGTGACCCAGAGGATTGAGATACTTTTTTAGCTGAGGGTGCGGTGGTTCACAACTATTATCCCAATGTTTTGGGAGGCCTAGGCAGGAGTATCACTTGAGCCCAGGAGATCAAGATGAGCCTGGGCAAGATAGTGCAACCTCATCTCTACAAAAAATACCAAAAAAAAACCTATACATGGTGGCATGTGCCTATAGTCCCAGCTACCTGGGAGGTTGAGGTGGGAGGATTACCTGAGCCCAGGGAAATTGAGGCTACAGTGAGCCATGATGTACCTCTGCATTCCAGCCTAGGCGACAGAGTGAGTCTTTCTCAAAAAAAAAGTCCAGGCACAGTGGCTCACGCCGCCTGTAATCCCAGCACTTTGGGAGGCTGAGGTGGGCAGATCACCTGAGGTCAGGAGTTCAAGACCAGCTTGACCAACATGGAGAAACCTCATCTCTTAAAAGAAAAAAAATTAAAAATAAAAAACTTGTATCTCTAGTCCCAGACACTACCCCCCAAATAGTTAGAAACTGCCACATCTTCTCCCTCTCCTTTTCTTGCATATAGGCCTCCAAGACTGCAGAGAATGCCACCAGTGGGGAAACATTAGAAGAAAATGAAGCTGGGGACTGAGGTGGGTCCCATCTCCCCAGCTTGCTGCTCCTGCCTCATCCCCTTCCCACTACACCCCAGACTCTGTGAAGTGCAGTTCTTCTCAACCTAGGACCGCCAGCAGAGCAGGGGGTCTCCCTGCCCCGACCCCAGTTCCCCAGCCCACTCCCTTCCAACAACAACCAGCTCCAACTGACTCTGGTCTTGGGAGGCAAGGCTTCCCAACCACGGAAGACTACTTTAAGTGAAAAAAAGAAATTGAATAATAAAATCAGGAGTCAAAATTCATCGTCTTCAAGCCCCTCTTTCTAGCCTTTTCTACTACTGTCTGCTTGGTCAAGGTTTGTAGCCCTACCACAGAACAGGGCTAAATTAGCCACCGCCACTGAAAACTCAGCTGAATTTTTTTATACCACTCTGACATCAGCGTTTTTCCATCTGTTTGGGGCTTTTTCCTCTCTTTTTCCCATTTTCCCCAAGTATTTTATCTGGCTTCAAAATTAGGAGGATTATTTTTTCAGATTGTTTTTATTCAGTGTGGCCAACTCCTCATCTTGATTCAGGCCGTCCAGTCAGGCCCCTCCCATTTTAGGAGTTGGAACCTTGATTTATGAAGAGATTCTCATCTATGAAATGGATCCTCATTTGTAAATCTTTGTTCTTCCATTTTCACAAAGCTGTAAAGAAATAATTCATCTCAACCTTACCCTTTTCTCTGGAGTCAGTGGGGTCTTCCCTCACTCCATCTTACACAAACCTGAGCTGGAAGCTCAACTGGTTTTGTTCCCTGTTTGAAATATTGTGATCTCCCTCCCTTGAAAGAAAAAGGAAGAACCAGAGGAGTAGACTGAAGATACAACTCCTGGCTTTCTGAAGCTATGGACTTGGATTGGATTGCTGGGGGTTTGTAGCGAAAGGTGACATATTTCAGTACCTCTGGCATGCTGTCCCAGGAAACTAGGGCTCCCACTAACTTATGAGGTTTTTAAACACATTGAAAATGACATGACATTAAAATAAATTTGGATTTGCTCATAATGTTGTGCTTTGTATGCTGCTTTGATAGAGGTGGGGAGCATGTCAGTTGAAGTAGTACTGGAACTTTCTCCAGTGCCATGATCTACCTTCCTAAAATGAGGAATGTCTTGACTTGCAGAAGACACAAATCCTAGAATCTTTGATGATATAGTAAATTATCTGCTGGAGTTGGGTGATGTAATTTTCTAAGTAGAAACGGTCCTCTGCTAAGATTTGTTTGGGGTTAGGACACTTAATATGTATTGCAAGAACAGCACTACAAATGTTTATCTTGATTCAGGAAGCCAGGAAGAATGTCTGGTACGCTAGTTTTCAGGGCCAGACTTGAGGTCAGATGGGTAATTAGTTTATCTTGTTACATGTCAGGCATTGTGAACAGAACTGAACATAGGACAAATGTGAACATAGGACATATCCACCATTAAAATACACAGAGCAGTTTCAGAGCCCTAAAAATCCTCTGTGTTTTCCCTGTTCATCCCTCTCTGCTTGATTACACATTTATCTGAAGGCAAACAATGTACAACACCAAGAGTGGACCCTAGTGTAAACTAAAATATGGATCTGGAGTGATAATGGTATGTCAATATAGGTTCAGTTGTTAAATGTACCACTCTGGCAAGGTGGAGGGATGTTTATAAAGAGGGAGGCTAGGCCGGGCACAGTGGCTCAAGCCCGTAATCCCAGTACTTGGGGAGGCTGAGAGGGCAGATCACAAGGTCAAGAGTTCCAGGCGAGCCTGGCCAATGTGGTGAAACCCCGTCTCTACTAAAAATACAAAAAAAAATCAGCCAGGTGTGGTAGCATATGCCTGTAATCCCAGCTCGTCAAGAGGCTGAGAGGCAGGAGAATTGCTTGAACCCAGGAGGCAGAAGTTAAAGTTAGCCGAAATCGTACCACTGCGCTCCAGCCTGGGTAACAGAGCAAGACTCTGTCTATAAATAAATAAATAAAGGGGAGGCTATATGTGTGGGAAATATCTATACCTTCCTCACTTTTGCTGTGAATCTAAAACTGTTCTAAAAATTTAAGTCTATTAAAAAGAAAGGGTGGGGGGGTGGCCGGGCGCGGTGGCTCATGCCTGTAATCCCAGCACTTTGGGAGGCCGAGGCGGGTGGATCACGAGGTCAAGAGATCGAGACCATCCTGGTCGACATGGTGAAACCCCGTCTCTACTAAAAAAATTTAAAAAATTAGCTGGGCATGGTGGTGCATGCCTGTAATCCCAGCTACTCAGGAGGCTGAGGCAGGAGAATTGTCTGAACCCAGGAGGCAGAGGTTGTGGTGAGCCAAGATCGCGCCATTGCACTCCAGTCTGGGTAATAAGAGCAAAACTCCATCTCAAAAAAAAGAAAAAAAAGGCTGGGCACGGTGGCTCACACCTGTAATCCCAGCACTTTGAGAGGCTGAAGAGAGCAGATCACCTGCGGTCAGAAGTTCAAGACCAGACTGGCCAACATGGTGAAACCTGTCCTAAAAATACAAAAAATTAGCTGGGTGTTGGTGGCACACACCTGTAGTCCCAACAACTCGGGAGGTTGAGACAGGAGAATCACTTGATTTGCTTGATAGAGGTGGGGAGGTGAAGGTTGCAGTAAGCTGAAGTCACACCACTGCACTCCAGCCTGGGTGACAAGAGCGAGATTCTGTCTCAAAAAAAATTTCCCTCAAAGAGCTTATAGACTAGTTGGCAATCATCAATTGGAATCCTGGTGGAATTGATACAAAATAATTCTGCTAGGATTTTTTTTGTTTCAAAAAATTTGTCATATATAAGGCAGGGTACAGTGGCTCATGCCTGTAATCCCAGGACTTGAGGAGGCCAAGGGGGGCAGATCACAAGGTCAGGAGTTTGAGACCAGTCTCACCAACATAGCAAAGCCGCGTCTCTACTCTCTACCAAAATACAAAAATGAGCCGGGTGTGAGGCAGCAGAATGGTTTGAACCTGGGAGACTGAGGTTGCAGTGAGCCCAGATCCTGCCATTGTAATACAGCCTGGACGACAGAGTGAGGCTCCATCTCAAAAAAAAAAAAAAGTGTCTCGGCCGGGCGCGGTGGCTCACGCCTGTAATCCCAGCACTTTGGGAGGCCGAGGTGGGTGGATCACGAGGTCAAGAGATCGAGACCATCCTGGTCAACATAGTGAAACCCCATCTCTACTAAAAATACAAAAAATTAGCTGGGCATGGTGGTGCGTGCCTGTAATCCCAGCTACTCAGGAGGCTGAGGCAGAAGAATTGCCTGAACCCAGGAGGCGGAGGTTGCGGTGAGCCGAGATCGCACCATTGCACTCCAGTCTGGGTAAACAATAGTGAAACTCCGTCTCAAAAAAAAAAAAAAGTTTTTCAGAAATTGAAAATGAAATGCTAGAAATATAATAAAGGAAAACCGCAAAAAAGGAGGGATTGTAACAATCACATACAAAATGTTACAGTATGTTAAACTATAAAATGTTGTATGTATAGGGAAAGCGTTCTTTTTGTTTTTCTTTTTTTTTTTTTTTTCCGAGACGGAGTTTCACTCTTATTACCCAGGCTGGAGTGCAATGGCGCGATCTCGGCTCACCGCAACCTCTGCCTCCTGGGTTCAGGCGGTTCTCCTGCCTCAGCCTGCTGAGTAGCTGGGATTACAGGCATGCGCCACCATGCCCAGCTAATTTTTTGTATTTTTAGTAGAGACGGGGTTTCACCTTGTTGACCAGGATGGTCTCGATCTCTTGACCTCGTAATCCACCCGCCTCGGCCTCCCAAAGTGCTGGAATTACAGGGGTGAACCACCGCGCCCGGCCCGAAAGCGTTGTTTTTCTTTGCTTTTCTTTTTTTCTTTTACTTTTTTTTCTGAGATAGAGTCTCGCTCTTGTCCAGGCTGGAAGTGCAATAGCATGATCTGGGTTCACCACAACCTCCACATCCCAGATTCAAGCGATTCTTCTGCCTCAGTCTCCCAAGTAGCTGGGATCACAGCCATGTGGCATCACGCCCAGCTAATTTTGTATTTTTAGTAGAGATAGGGTTTCACCATGTTGCCCGGGCTGGTCTCGAAGTCCTGACCTCAGATGATTTGCCCGCCTCAGCCTCCCAAAGTGCTGGGACAACAGGCGTGAGCCACCGCGCCAGGTCAGGAAAGGGTTCATTAACTGAAAAGTTTCCTGTAGCCAAATCTTATGGGATCTGGTTGTTTTCCAGTGCTGCTCACCCGAGTATACAATAAGACTGGGAAGTTCTTTATCTTAACACCAAATGTCATACTTCTAGATTTAGCTAATTTTCTCCCTATGTCCGTTGGTTCACTCTTCACCCCTAGAGAACCACTGCATAGGTCACTGCAGCCGCGACTTGCTGGGCTCGAGATTCCCCCACCTCAGCCTCCCAAAGTGCTGGGATTACAGGTATGAGCCACCGTGCCCCGCCGCTTATGTGTTTTCTTAACATAGCCATGCATTGTAGCCAGGATTCCCTAGTGATATTTTGCTTCAGGCATCGTAGGGAAAGACCATAGTCAGCTATTTTATTCCTGAAGTTTAGGGAAAAAAATTGCTCTATCTTAAACAGTGAGAATATTTTTTGCAGTACGGCAGCTTTCCCGACTCCCCACTTTATATCTTCCTACGTTCTGAACTCTTGGTACCATCGATAGTTCCGGAATCGAATCACCCTGCAGCAATTTATTTTAGAAAATAACGTAAACCGGCTGGGCGCGGTGGCTCATCCCTGTAATCCCAGCACTTTGGGAAGCCGAGGCGGGAGGATGGCTTAAGTTCAGGAGTTCGAGACCAGCCTGGGCAACAGGCGAAACCTCGTCTCTACTAAAAACACAAAAATTATCCAAGTGGCGTTCGCCTGTAGTCCCAGCTGCTCGGGAGGCTGAGGCTGGAGAATCGATTGAACCTGGGAGGCGGAAGTAGCAGTAAGCCGATATCGCGCCACTGCACTCCAGCTTAGGTGACAGTGAGATCCTGTCTCAAATAAATAAATAATAAAGAAAAGAAGACAAACCAGTAAAACAATAATTTCTGTACAGTCCGCGCCTTTCCACAGCAAAATGGAGGACTTCTCCAAGGAACTGCAATTCCCAAGAAACAATGCGAGGGAAAGTGGCGGTCACTATTATATTGGAAATAGGTGCTGACGTTTAAATAACACAGTGTCCTCGTACTAAATCTGGTGGGGTGGGGAACTGGTAACTCCAAAACCAAATTCTCTGTCTTCCGGAGAACACCTAACCCAACAGTCCTTCGCTAAGAGGGGCCGAAAACCTTTGTTACGCCCATTGGGTAGCCCCGCCCGGTGGGGGGGAAAAAGGGCGGGAAAACGGAAGTGACGACACCCGGCGCTCTATTAAATAGCTGTAGACGGAACTTCGGCTTTCTCTCGGCCTTAGCGCCATTTTTTTTTGGGTGAGTGTTGTTGGTTTCTGTGTTCGGATTCCATGTACAATCCTTTGACATCTGATCTCTGCACTTACCATCATCACAGCAAACTAACTGTAGCTTTTCTCTTTTTCTCCGTAGAAACCCCTGCGCCATGAGAGCCAAGGTGAGCGGTTCCTGGTATTAGGCTTGGGAAGTAGGAGTTGGCGAGTAGTAATGGGAGACTAAGGCAAGGCAAGTCCGCCATAGTTCCTGAACTACAGGTTTTCAGGGGTGCCCAAGAGTTGATGGGAGAGGAAAATTAGTGAGAGAAGCTGAGAGGCTAGTGGCTAAGTGCTATGGGGAAAGAGAGTGGGAGTTGAAAAAGGTATAATTCGGATTTTATGTTGGGAGGGTGTCCAAGTTACTGATGTAGTTGCTACGACCAGTGCTGCATACTTGGTTAAGAATCTGTCGGGTTCTAAAGAGTGCATTTCATATCCCTCCTAAACCCACTAATAAGATTCTTTTTTTTTTTTTTTTTTTTAATTCTCTGCTGTTTGTGATCGGTTGCTAGTGGAGGAAGAAACGAATGCGCAGGTATGTTGAGACTGCCAGTCCAGGAGAAGGGAAGGGGGAGTGTTCCTTGGACGAGAAATATTTGATTTGGAAATCTTAAAACAGCTTTAGGAGAAAGACGTTTGAGTATTTTCTTCTTAGAGCAAAGGATTGAACAGAACAGAGGACGATAGAATCGTAATGCTTGTTCATTTTACCACCTCGTGCATTCTAAGCACGTTTGATTTAATGTGGGAGGGGAAGACAACTCTGGTTTAAGAATAGAAAGTGTATTCCATTCCTGTGTCTGCTTTTCAGGCTGAAGCGCAAAAGAAGAAAGATGAGGCAGAGGTCCAAGTAAACCGCTACTTGTTGCACCGTGGAGGCCACAGGAGCAGAAACATGGAATGCCGGGCGCTGCTGATGCTGGTACAAGTTGTGGGACTGCATGCTACTGTCTAGAGCTTGTCTCAATGGATCTAGAACTTCATCGCCATCTGATCGCCGATCACCTCTGAGACCCACCTTGCTCATAACCAAAACTGCCCATGTTGGTCCTTTGCCCTGGACCTGTGACATTCTGGACTATTTCTGTGTTTACTTGTGGCCGAGTGTAACAACCATAAAATAAATCACCTCTTCCGCTGTCTTAGCTGAAGGATTAAATCGTCTCGTCTATTACGTGTTTTTTATGGTTCCATCGGGTCGGGGTTTTCTATCAGTACAGTTTGCCCTGTCCCTACCTGTGCTATGGAGGATAGAAAGGCAAAAGCCAGGGTTAAGTGGTGTGGTTTGCACCTGGCTGGAGTTGGGTAGGGTATGGTACGCCCCTGGAGGCACGTTTTAGGTTGCGTGCGTTATTAGGCGCTGTTGGTGGTACCGCCCTTGCTTTCCAGTAGGTCTGCCATTCAGAATACCGCTTTCTGGACTTGATGTCGTGCTTTTGGGTTGGGTTGCTATGGTGACACGCAAAGCGTGCTGGGAACTTCCTGCGATATGTCGCACGCCTACTTCGTACACCATAGAGTATGGTTCCGGGTCTGGTGGCTAGAGCGTCACTTCTTCCGCAGGAAGCGGAAGAGCGTTCGGGTGGGCGGCTCTTTGTCGAAGCTAGAGGACCGGCAGGCGGCAGCAGCAACTACGGCGGCGGCGGCAGGTGAGGGAGGCGGGAGACTTAGGTGGAGGCCGCGCCCGGAGGGGAGGAGTCGGGCCAGCCCCGCTGCTGGGCTCGGCCGGGCCGCACAAGTCCCCCCAGAATCGAGCTGGCTCTTCCTCACACCCCAGGGCAGTGCCCCTTTTCTGACTGACCCCGCATCGCGAGCAAACGCCAGCTTCGTGACGTCACAGCTCTGCCCATCCCCTCAGCTTGATGACACCTGGAGCCCCATCTCTCCGCTTCACTTCGCGCGCCCTTAGTGTCCCATTCACGTAGTCCATGGCTGAGCGCCGGCGGCACTGCACGGAAACTGCCAAGCTAGAAGACTTGCTGCGGGAAAACTCCTAGGACTTTTTTCGCAAACTCTAGGGTGTTGGGAAGCGTCACAATCACTGCCCCCAAGTCTAATCGGCCATTCCACTGCACTGTCAGACGCTGCCCTTTTAAGGTTCCTCACTTGGCATTACTAACTCCAACCTTTGGCCGCCCTCTGACCCTCACATCCTCTTTCATCTTGAGGCAGGGCGCCCCACACCCTTTGTTCACTCAGGGCTGGTTTTCCAACCCATCCTCCCAGCCCTTCCGAATTAGTTTTATCTTTTACTCTGCTTACTGGCCACTTCTCCCTTGGACAAGTGGAGAAGCTCAGTTTGAACACTAAGGAAATCCTAACGTTTCCAAAGCTTTGCCGTTTTGTTAGATTTCTTTCTTGTGACAACCACTCCATCGAGTGGAGGACAGCCACCTCCACTCTTACTCCTTCTCCCACCCAAGTCTCTGTTTTTTTCCTGCCCAGAACCCAGCAGTGATGTGGAGGTGGAGACCCACAGGAGCCCCGGACTTCACCTGAGCTACCTCAGGTATCAATTCTGGGACAGTTGGGTGGGGTGGAGCTTCATATCTAATTATCTGCTGCTGGTGCGACTTGCAAGGTGAGCCACGCTTGGGTAGATGCCATTTGTACTTCACCTGGTCATTCCCCTTTACTAAAAGTTTGTATCTTCTTTTATCACTTCTTTCCTTGATTGCTTCTGTTATTCTGGGACTACCTCCCTTTAGAGGAAGAGGGCCCTTTTATAGATTCACATGTAACTCTGGCCTCTGGTTTGGTTAGTTCATTTTAGGGAGAGCTGAAGGCAAAGTCACAGCAGTGGGGTGGGGGTAGGTCAAGACCAAAGTAATCAGGAAAGATTCTCTTATGATCAAAGGGAACAATATGAAGTTTTCCTATTTCAGCAGCAGGGGGAGCCTGAATACCATATAGGAAAGGCTTGGGAGGTCAGACACGTGGTAGCAGGGACTCCAGGTCTTACTAGGGGTGGAGAGCGGGGAGGGCTAGAATCAGGGCAGTGGACTGACATTCCAAAGCTCTCTTGGGAAATAGGAGACTTAAAAAGCTTTTATAGAGTCTATAAATAAAGAGGATCTTTATGGGGTGAGGAATGGTGTGGTTGGATGTCAGTGGGATCTCCACATAGGGGTGAGGAAGGGGGTGGGGCGTGGGGAAAGGTCACTTGTTCCTTTGAAATTAACTCCTTCCCACCTTGACCTTATCACAAATGGTTTGTCCTGGGAAGTCTAGAAGTGGAGATTCTAACTTAGAACTCCTGCCCTGCAATGGAGGGAGCTGACCTCTCTGGGGTAGATAGTGATGATGGCTGGGAGGGAATATTAAAATATGACAGGTTTCGAGACTGCCCTCAAGCTGGTGACACCAGTCTCTTCACTCAGGATTTTGTGGCTTCTAGAGATGTGATATGTACAGAGCCCTTACCTGAAGAAAAGGAAAAGGGGATAAGGAAGTTTTGTTACCAGTGTCCCATCTTCTACAACCCTAGTAGCTCAGCAGCCCATCCTGGGCACTATTCCTAGTTCCCAGACTATTCAGATACCAACCACAGTTTTAATTTCACTTCTACAACTTTAATAAGGTCAGCTCAGATGGAAAGATAAAATCCAAGACTATTTTTTCTCTGCTCTCTTTGGCCTATCATCATTAGTGAAATGAGGTGGCTTCACCCCAACTCCTTCCCTCCTCCATTAGCCAGGCAAGTGTGAATCATTCTGACCCAGACCAGGTGCACAAAAGCCTGGGCAGGACTTTTGATGAGTCAGACATTTCAGCCAGAATTCTTATCCCTTAGATTCTCCATCTCTGAAGCCATTGCCCCTTTGGGCTGCCTGCTCTATAGTCAGGAAGAGTGGGATCTCCCTGGAGGACTCTTGTTGATACCGTTTTCCTCTTTTTTAGTGGTCACCAAGAGTGGCAAGATAAAGAAAACCCTGAGTTGGGCGGGACCAGGATGCCTGATCGGGACAGCTATGCCAACGGCACCGGGAGCAGCGGTGGAGGCCCTGGAGGTGGTGGCAGCGAGGAGGCCAGTGGGGCAGGAGCAGGCAGTGGCGCGGCCAGCTCAGATGCCATCTGTAGAGACTTCTTGAGGAATGTGTGCAAGCGAGGCAAGCGTTGCCGATATCGCCACCCAGACATGAGCGAGGTGTCCAACTTGGGGGTGAGCAAAAATGAGTTCATCTTCTGCCATGACTTCCAGAACAAGGAGTGTAGCCGCCCAAACTGCCGTTTCATCCATGGCTCCAAGGAGGATGAGGACGGCTACAAGAAGACCGGAGAGCTTCCCCCACGGCTGAGGCAGAAAGTAGCAGCTGGCCTTGGCCTTTCACCAGCTGACTTACCAAATGGCAAGGAGGAAGTCCCTATCTGCCGTGACTTTCTCAAGGGGGACTGTCAGAGAGGAGCTAAGTGCAAGTTCCGTCACCTGCAACGGGATTTTGAGTTTGATGCTCGGGGTGGCGGAGGCACTGGTGGGGGATCAACAGGCTCAGTACCCCCAGGACGACGTCATGATCTCTATGATATCTATGACCTTCCTGACAGGGGCTTTGAGGACCATGAGCCAGGCCCAAAACGCCGGCGAGGTGGATGCTGCCCCCCTGATGGTCCTCATTTTGAGTCATATGAATATAGCTTGGCTCCACCGCGAGGGGTAGAGTGCAGACTGCTAGAGGAGGAGAATGCCATGCTCAGGAAGCGGGTAGAGGAACTAAAGAAGCAGGTCAGTAACCTGCTGGCCACCAATGAGGTATTACTGGAACAAAATGCTCAGTTCCGCAATCAGGCTAAGGTCATAACCCTGAGCTCCACTGCACCAGCGACTGAGCAGACTCTGGCCCCCACTGTGGGCACTGTCGCCACTTTTAACCATGGCATTGCCCAGACTCACACGACTCTCAGCAGCCAGGCTCTACAGCCTCGTCCAGTGTCCCAGCAAGAACTGGTGGCCCCTGCTGGAGCTCCAGCTGCTCCCCCAACTAATGCTGCACCTCCTGCTGCTCCACCACCCCCACCCCCACACTTGAACCCAGAGATCACACCACTGTCAGCTGCCCTGGCTCAAACAATTGCCCAGGGAATGGCCCCCCCACCTGTCTCCATGGCTCCTGTGGCTGTATCTGTGGCTCCTGTGGCCCCTGTGGCTGTATCGATGGCCCAACCCTTGGCAGGAATCACAATGAGCCACACCACCACTCCCATGGTGACCTACCCTATCGCTTCCCAGAGCATGCGCATCACGGCCATGCCACACTGATGGGGCTAATGGACACTCCCCTGGTATAGCCTCCATGGCTGGGGTCGAGGGGCCCTTGCCCACTCGCCTAGCCCTCCCCAGCCCTGTCCAAAGGGCTCCCTTGAGAACTAGGACAAGAGACTACAAGGAGTAGTCCTGAGGAGGGGTTGGGTTGGTGTGTTTTCTCTCACCTCCCTTTTATGAGGGTCCTCTTGTCCATCTTCAAGCCTCACAGTGGGGGCTTGCAGAGAAGTGCAGACTGAAGCCAGCAGAGAGGAAGGACTGACTGAGGGCCTGTGTCCTCTTACGGGAATTTGGGAACATCCCTCGTCTTGTCCTCTCTTCTACACAGCACAGGTTCCAGCACTGGTTTTGGAAGAAAAACATATCCTGCCCAGAGGGAAAGCCAGGAAAGATTGAGAAGAGTGGGTGGTCAGGAGAGAAGGCCTGATAGGAGCCTTCAGACAATTTGGGTCCTAGTTGGTTGGGTTGGATGATACAGGAGTTGCTTCTGGGCCCTGGGAATGCTGGGACCATAGTGCTCCAGCCCAAAGACTAGGGGAGCATTCATTACCCTAGCTTGACCTGAAAATCCATAGGGCAGGGCCCACTACTTTCCAAAGAAATAAAAGAACAATTATTTTTAACAAATGGAGGCAGTGAAAACTTGCTTAGATATTCTGTGTGGAAAATGGGAGCAGTAAATAGGTGCCAAAATGGGATAAAGGCCCTAACCTCACATAGCTTGGGTAAGATGGATAGAGGCCAATGAAGAAGGGTAGGGACCCAGAACAAGACCAAATGGGGTTTTGGGGAAGGCACTTTGTTGGGTAGAAGCTTTGGAGCCACCTAGTCTAGTTTAAAAATAGTCCCATCTGTTTCTGATCTCTGTATGTGCTATTCCCAGGTTGCCTTAGTAACCAGGGCTCCTAGGGTCATTTAGTGAGGCAGGCAGTAAGGAGGGTGTATATGCTGAAAAATGGGGATGGGATGTTACACAGTTGAAAGATCCTTATTCAAACAGAGCAGGACAGGTGGAAGTTGTCTCTGAGTTGATGGCAGTTAATGCCCCTCCTAACCCAGCCCTTCCTCAGTGGCCAGTTCCTTAAGCCTTTAAGGCTTGGGAAGTCTGGGAAACGGGAGTCCTTCTAGGGACACAAGCCTCAGGGTTTATCCCTTTCCTCTGTCTCCACCTAGGACCAGATGTTTTAAATCTACTTAAGTCAGTAAGGCCAGGGGTCCCAATAGCCAAACCTCAGTTCCTTCTCAGCTCATGGCTGATGTAGGGAAAACAACTCAGGTGTCTAGTCTAATGGGACAGTAGATTTGGGGGTAGAGAGTGATCCTGGATTGTGTTCCCCTGCATCGTATCTCCTGCTACCTCTTGCTCTCTTTTCTGGTTGATCACTCAGGTCATGTGGGATTGGAGATGGTGGGCTAGGTCAAAGGTAGTCATTAAAAAAAAGCCTAACAACTAAAAGTGAGCAAACATTGTGGGTTTTAGAAACAACACATTGATAAGTTTAATGTTGTTTTCGGCACGGTTTTTTTTTCTTAACAGATTTTTAAGTGCACATCTGGCACAACTCTAAACATTTTTTTTTTTTTTTTTTTGAGATGGAATCTCGCACTGTTGCCCAGGCTGGTGTGCAGTGGCGCCAATCTTGGCACACTGCAATCTCTGCCTCCTGGGTTCAAGCGATTCTCCTGCTTCAGCCTCCTGAGTAGCTGGGATTTCAGGTGCCTGCTACCATGCCCTAATTTTCTATATTTTTAGTAGTGATGGGGTTTCACTGTGTTGGCCAGGCTGGTCTCAAACTCCTGACATCGTGATCCGCCCACATCGGGCTCCTAAAGTGCTGGGATTACAGGCGTGAACCACTGCACCCGGCAATTCTAGACTATTAAAAGAGATGGCTTACAAGCGTTTAAAGAAGAATGTAACCATAGATACCAACATGAATTCTCAGTCAAATCATGACTGACTTTATTTCCTCCTTGCCAAGTTATCTCCAAAGAGGTAGATTGGGAAACTTTAGACATTGTATGTCTTATATGTATTTATTCCAGCTAAAGACCACCAAGAATACACCTGGTAATTGAACAAGTTTGGTTTAATGTTCATTGCAGTGAGGGAGAGGGCACACCATTGGGAATTTGTGGTGTGTCTCAGTGAGAGGGTATTAGGAAGGACTTGGAAGACTTAGACGTTGGTTAATTGATTTGGGGGAAGATTCAAGAAAGTGGATGTTCTTTTGGATTGGGTGCTGTTAAGGGAAGCAAGGATAATTCTGTGATTGGGTAGCTTGTCTAGAAGAAGGGCAGACAAGTGGACCTAAGCTGCAATTGATGATGAAGTCACTAGCTGGGAAAGGGGATGTTTGCTGTTTTGTAGTTTGCACACAGACCTTGTTTTGTGCTTAAACAAAATTGTGAAGTGATGTTGCTTTTTGTCTCACTTCATCACAGTCACCGAGTGACCTTGTCCAATGCTGGTGTTTTGTGAGATTGTTTGCATCTAAGAGAACACATCGGCTACCTGTGAGCACCAGGTCAGCCCTAACAGCTCTGAAGCCTGGCTGTGTCAGACCAGTTCCCAGATTACAGAAGCTGCTTTCCTCTCTCTCACCTGCTAAGTCATCACAGATAAGAAGAAAATTATGGGTCAGTTAGTAGTAGCATTTTTTCCATTCAAATGGCTCTGGTTAAAAAATAAGAAAAAAAATAGTAGCATTTGGTGGAATCAAACTGAACACTTGTACTTAGTGTTGGTTAGTGCATTTATGTTAGAGAAGTCTCTGTTCTCTAGTGATGTGCCCAAGGGTTATGTTTTATTATAAAAAGAAAACACCCAACTTGGATAAACATATAAAAAGCCCATTTATCAACAGTAACACAGGAAGAGCTAAATTATATTCAAAATGCCTGTGACTGTGATTGACTAAAACACTGGAGTACTCTCCCACTAAAAAATTGCTTAGGTCTTGAGCTTGTCTGAAGAACAATGTTAGAGATCTATATTAGCAACAATTCACATGAGAATAACTTGGGACTTCCAGTTGGCTACAACAAATTAGAATCAATTTATAAATATTAAGAGCCAACTGGGTTGGGCACGGTGGCTCACGCCTGTAATCCCAGCACTTTGGGAGGCCGAAGCGGGTGGATCACGAGGTCAAGAGATCGAGACCATCCTGGTCAACATGGTGGAAACCCGTCCCTACTAAAAATACAAAAAATTAGCTGGACATGGTGGCGTGTGCCTGTAATCCCAGGAGGCTGAGGCAGGAGAATTGCCTGAGCCCAGGAGGTGGAGGTTGCGGTGAGCCGAGATCACACCATTGCACTCCAGCCTAGGTGACAAGAGCGAAACTCTGTCTCAAAAAATAAAAATAAGAGCCTACTATGTTCTAGGCATCTTTCTAGGAGCTCCACAAGGGTAGTAGAACCTTGGTCATGGATTATAAATAACAGCAGTTCTATGTTCTGCCTAAGTGTAACTACTTGGTAGCGTGTTCTTCTAAAGGTAATTTTTAAAGAGGGCTGTTGACAAACCAGTGGGGTTTGCTGGAAACAAGAAAAGGCTGGCAAGATAAAACTTCAAATAGAAGTCTTCAGATATTTGAAGGGCTGCCCAATGGAGGAAGGTCCTGTTTGCTACACAGGAAATAAAAAGGGAGTTCTAGAATAATGGCTTAACATTTGTTGATTGCTTAATATAAGCCAAGGCTCTGTGCTAGGCACTTGACATGCAACATCTCATTGATACAATGGGTACTATTATTATTATTATTTTTTTTTTTTGAGACGGAGTTTCGCTCTTGTTACCCAGGCTGGAGTGCAGTGGTGCCATCTCGGCTCACCGCAACCTCTGCCTCCTGGGTTCAGGCAATTCTCCTGCCGCAGCCTCCCGAGTAGCTGGGATTACGGGCACACGCCACCATGCCCAGCTAATTTTTTGTATTTTTAGTAGAGATGGGGTTTCACCATGTTGACCAGGATGGTCTCGATCTCTTGACCTTGTGATCCACCCACCTTGGCCTCCCAAAGTGCTAGGAGTATAAGCGTGAGCCACCGCGCCCGGTGGGGTACTATTATTTTACCCATTTTACAGAGGAGAAAGCAGGCTTAAAAAGTAACCTGCCCAGGGTTCTGCAAGTAAGGAATGGGACCAGGAATCAGTCTATTCACACAGTCTGACTCCAGACTGACATAAGAAAGTTCTAATGATATAGCCATCCAACAAAGGGATCATTACTTGGCAGTAACTTTCCTTTTTTTCTTTTTTGAGACAGAGTATCACTCTGTTGCCCAGGCTAGAGTGTAGTGGCGTGATCTCAGCTCACTGCAATCTCCGACTCTTGGGTTCAAGTGAATCTCCTGCTTCAGCCTCCTAAGTAGAGTAGTTGGAATTACAGGCCCGCCACCACGCCCAGCTAATTTTTGTATTTTTAGTAGAGTTGGGGTTTCGCCATGTTGGCCAGGCTGGTCTTGAACTCCTGACCTCAGGTTACCCGCCTGCTTCAAATCATGCCTGGCATTACAGGCATGAGCCACCGTGCCTGGTTTGGCAGTAACTTTTGAGGACTAAAGAATACAGAAGAATTTCCTCAAATCCTGTTGCACTTCCTATCTTTGTGAGCTGAGCTCAGATTACCATATCTGATCCTCTGCCTCTGGAAGGTAATTGTAGTTTACATATAAAGGCAGATTACAAGTCCAGGAGGTTTAAGTATTCTCTCTTCTCCAATAGGCCTCATCCTGTAACGGCCAAACATTTCCTCTACAAATGGCCATCCCTTCCTGTTGTCCACTTACTGCTTATGACCACCAGGTGGCACCTGGGCAGCAGGATTGTCAGCAAGTGGGGACCCGCCCTGTTTACTTGTGTTGGTAACTGCATTGCAGCTGCTGATCCTGTGGCTCCTGGGCCCCAGCTGGGACAAGACCTTCCTGAGGATGAAGTTTTATCCCCCATATAATTTCTGATGATCCGGATGAGGTGAGGAAGAGAGAAGTTTGGAAAGGAACCTCCAAACCTCCATAGGTCATCCTCTCCATTCTCCCATCCTTAGGAACCTCCTTCCCTGCTCCAGTGCTTGGCAAATATCAGTTTATAGAGAGGTGTCTCTCTAAGGAGGTTCATCCATGTTCCTGCTATAGTTCTGCTTCATCCGTTGGTGAGCAGATCACTCATAATTCTTCCAAGTTCCTTTTTTCCCTTTTCTACCTGCTCACCTCTGGGAATATGGAGGATATAGGAGACAGAATATTGTTTCTTAAATAGTTCTGCAAACTGAATGAAGCAGTTGAGATACTGCTAGCCCTAGGGAATTAGAGAAAAAGAAAAGGAAGTATAAAAATTTAAGGGGTGGAGGCTGGGCAGGGACAGGACAGGTTTTTTTGTTTTTTTTTTTTTTTGAGACAAAGTTTTGCTCTGTCGCCGGTCACCAGGCTGGAGTGCAGTGGCACGATCTCGGCTCACTGCAACCTCCGCCTCCTGGGTTCAAGCAATTCTCCTGCCTCAGCCTCCCAAGTAGCTGGGACTACAGGCGCACGCCACCATGCCCAGCTAATTTTTGTATTTTTAGTAGAGATGGGGTTTCATCATGTTGGCCAGGATGGTCTCGATCTCTTGATCTCATGATCCGCCCGCCTTGGCCTCCCAAAGTGCTGGGATTACAGGCGTGAGCCACTGTGCCCAGCAGCAGGGACAGGTTTTAGGGAGCTTTGGTAAATATAGCCTGATGAAATCTATGCTCTGCTGAACCAGAAAAATTTATCAGCTGCAGGCCTCATCCTGTAAGACACTTCCTCTAACAAATGGCTAGTTTCTCCCCAATGATCAACCCCAGTTCTCTGCTGCATCTGACAGAGTTCCATAATATGCCCATATATACTGCAGTAAAGGTAATCATTTTATGACCAATACTTAAACTACCAATTAGCCTTATACCTAGATCCCAGGACAACACTCCACCTTTAAGGCCAGTTAACTAGTGTCCATAGTCATCAGTGTACTCTGCACTTTTTCCTTCCTAAACCTACACAGTACACTGTGGAACTACGTTAGTTCTGCACCTGACTGGCAAACTTTTCTTCTAACTCAGGCAAATGAGAAAGGGAATTGTCTTTCCCTTACTCTTGATTCCTCATTTTACTGTCCTAGAAGTTCCTCGGGGTCAGGAAATTATTGGAAAATGTAATAATTTCCACTGCCCCCCTCCCTTTTGGAGCCAACTAGTCTTACTCCATCCTCGATGATAGAGATGACTTACCAACTCTTGGAAATTTCCAAAAAGAAATAAAGCCTCACTTTCTATTCACTCCTCTGCTTCCCCCCCCCCGCTTTCCCTGAAGACTGGATTACCTCAACTCTGTACTTCTCTGATTCTCCAGTTTTCTCCACGGTCATTCGTTACACCACACAAACAAGGCAGGGGATGGGGACGGGATAGACAGGGTCAGTCTTCAAACAGTTTCATTCCAAATAAGATCGTGTCCTTTCCTTTTCTAAGAGCAGGCAGGGAAAAGTTGAAGGATAAGGAATGGGCTTAGAGTATGAAAAGTAGAGAAAGTCGGAAAAAGAACATATGGATATCCCAGACCAAATCCTGCCAAACTGTCCGAATGAGCAGAGGGAAATCATGAGGCTACACATCCACAACCCCTCAACTTCACAACTTGGGCTTTCTCCAAAACCCAGAAATTGGCGGTGCGGCTCTCCATGACGTCATACCACAGGCACTCCAATCCCACGTGGGGGAGCTCTTGGTCCCGCCTCTCCAGAAATGGTGCACCACGCCTCCTCCTCTTTATTACCAATCGAATGCCGCTTCTGAGCCCCTTTCTTCCTTTTCCCGCCATCCCAGACCTCCCATCTTGGCCTTCGGGCCCAATCAGGGAGGCCCTACCTATCAGAAACCCTATCCCTTCCCCGCGGAAGAGAGGAGGAGTTTCAACCTTTTAACTCCACCTTGGTCTGTGCAGCGCAGACCAACCCAAATCGCCAGAAAGGAGGGGCGTGGCTTGAAGTCCCCTCCTCCCTCCCGGGGATCACGTTTTGCTGTGGGGTAGCTGGTCGCAAGACTGGGATACCTCCAGCAGGTCCCCGGGTCGGGCAAATCCTCCCAGAGGTGACACAATGGAGCGGTCTCCAGGAGAGGGCCCCAGCCCCAGCCCCATGGACCAGCCTTCTGCTCCTTCCGACGCCACTGACCAGCCCCCCGCTGCTAACGCAAAGCCAGACCCAGGTTCCGGGGGCCAACCTGCTGGCCCTGGCGCAGCGGGTGAGGCCCTGGCGGTGCTGACTTCATTCGGAAGGCGGCTGCTGGTGCTGATACCGGTGTACCTGGCGGGTGCAGTGGGACTCAGCGTGGGTTTCGTGCTCTTCGGCCTCGCCCTCTATCTGGGCTGGCGCCGGGTCCGCGACGAGAAAGAACGGAGCCTTAGAGCAGCGAGGCAGCTACTGGACGACGAGGAGCAGCTCACGGCGAAAACTCTTTATATGAGTCATCGAGAGCTACCTGCCTGGGTGAGCGACTACCCTCGGTCCTCGGTGCAGCCTAGCCCCCTTCCACCCCTTCCGTCTGGGGCTTTCTCTCCTTATGCCTAGAGTCAGCTCCCCCGCCTTGCAACAGTGGGCCCCACACTTTCCCCTCTCTCCCCAGTAAGCCGCCTGCCTACTGGACGCGCCACTCTTAGGACCGGCTGCTCACTCTCCCCACCCACCCTTTCGCACGCCCAGACTGGATCCTTCCACAGAGTCAGGACTTCTTCCTCTACTCCTGGGCAACAGCAGTTAACAACATCTGGGAACCCCCATCTCAGCCGAAGCTCTCCCTCCTAGCCAAGCCATCTTGAACGCCCCTCTCGCTTTTGGTGCCACTCGCGCCTTTGCTGCTCCCAGAAATCCTGGTCCCGTTACTTCTCGAGGGTTTCCCTCGCCTCTCGCATCCTCCTCGAGACTATTTACCTACTTAAGGCCATACGGTTCTCCCTTTTCTTGCTTTTATCCCCGGGTACCCGCTGAAACCCAGCGCCGGCCCTCGGAAGGCGTTGGGCAGCCGCCTTCGAGCTTCAAGCAGCCAGGCTGCAGAGCGGCAGAGGAGGCTGCTGGACGGAGGGCGGGGTGTGGGAGGAGGTGGTGCGGTTGCTGCAGTGCCCGCGGCCCACACTCCCCCCCACACCCTGCCGGCCACACCCTTTTCCGGACTGTGGGCTGCGTTTGTTCCTTTGGGGCCGAGACCCTTGTTTCTGCGGCGGCTGCGTCTCCTGTGCTGAGGCGGATGCATGCTCTCTAGCCTTTCAGAGGCAAAGCCCGTTACCTGGCCCCTCCCAACAGACGTGCCAGTCTAGGAGAAGAATGGCAGCAGAGAGGGGCCGGGTGCGGTGGCTCATGCCTGTAATCCCAGCACTTTGGGAGGCCGAGGCGGGTGGATCACGAGGTCAAGAGATCGAGACCATCCTGGTCAACATGGTGAAACCCCGACTCTACTAAAAATACAAAAAATTAGCTGGGCACGGTGGCGCGCGCCTGTAATCCCAGCTACTCAGGAGGCTGAGGCAGGAGAATTGCCTGAACCCAGGAGGCTGAGGTTGCGGTGAGCCGAGATCGCGCCATTGCACTCCAGCCTGGGTAACAAGAGCGAAACTCCTTCTCAAAAAAAAGAATGGCAGCAGAGAGAGATCAAAATTGACACTAGGCAGACACAGCCAAGCTTCCCAGGCCCTGGACTGGAAACGGGAGGAGAAAAGGGGAGAAATGGCCCTACGGGACCTGTAGCCCAGGCTGCAACTGTCTGCCTTCTCATCATGGAAGCCAATCTTCCCACCCCCAATACAAAGCTCAGGTGTCCTTTCCCTTAAAAGGAGTCACAGAGGATAAGAAAAGAAAAAAAAAAAACACCAAAAACCCCACAGACAGGCCTAATTAGATCT
Source organism: Callithrix jacchus (assembly GCF_049354715.1). Lineage (NCBI taxonomy): Eukaryota > Metazoa > Chordata > Mammalia > Primates > Cebidae > Callithrix > Callithrix jacchus. The sequence continues at coordinate 63,537,833 of NC_133510.1, read as the reverse complement.
TCTTGCCCCTCCCTGACTCGAGGACTTGCTTAACTCCTCACCTTCCTGCTCTAGAAGCCCCATCTGAGGGGAATTAGGAAGCCTGGAAAAAGGAACCAGGACTTTTTTTTTTTTTTTTTTTTTTTTAAGACGGAGTTTCATTATTTTCCCAGGCTACAGTGCAGTGGCACCATCTCGGCTCAGCACAACCTCTGCCTCCTGGGTTTAAGCGATTCTCCTGCCTCAGGCACTGGAGTAGCTGGGATTACAGGCATGAACCACCACGGCTAATTTTTTTTTTTTTTTGAGACGGAGTCTTGCTCTGCCAGGCTGGAGTGCAGTGGCGAAATCTCCGCTCACTGCAAACTCCGCCTCCTGGGTTCAAGCGATTCTTCTGCCTCAGCCTCCGTAGTAGCTGGGACCACAGGGGCGTGCCACCACGCCTAATTTTTGTATGTTTAGTAGAGACGGGGTTTCACCATGTTGGCCAGGATGGTCTCCAACTCCTGACCTCGGGTGATCCGCCTGCCTCGCCTTCCAAAGTGCTGGGATTACAGGTGTGAGCCACCGCGTCAGGCCCGAACCAGGACTTTTTGAGATGGAGTCTTGCTCTGTTGCCCAGGCTGGGGTGTAGTGGGGTACCATCTCAGCTCACCACAACCTCCACCTCCCGGGTTCAAGTGATTCTCCTGCCTCAGCCACCCCTGCCAGTAGCTGGGACTATAGGCGCCCCACCATGCCCAACTAATTTTTGTATTTTTAGTATAGATGGGGTTTCACTATGTTGGCCAGGCAGGTCTCGAACGCCTGACGTCATGATCCGCCCGCCTCGCCTCCCAAAGTGCTGGGATTACAGATGTGAGCCACTGTGCCCGCCTGGAACCAGGACTTTTTAAATCCTAGGATTCCCTCTGATTTGACTGGACCTCCCCCTCCAGAAAGAATGTGTCCTCCTCCTCCTCCCCCTCCTCTCTGCCTCAGCAGCTGTCATTTTTCACATCCCTGAGCTATCCATAGAGCAACAGTGTGGCCTCTACCCTGTCAGCTCCCCTTATTAAAGAGACCTCAGCCCCCAAACTCTGTGAGGAATGAACCCTTGGGCATCCCAGCCCCTCGCCCACCCAGAATGTGAGGAATGCCTCACACTTTACTCCCTCCCTCTGAGGCATCCCACCAGCATCTTAGTAGGAAACCAGAGGTGAGGGTGTGCACGTCACTGTCTCTGCCTTCCCCGCCTCCAGGTCAGCTTCCCAGACGTGGAAAAGGCTGAATGGCTCAATAAGGTGAGGACTGATTTCATTTTTAGTCTTCATGAGGGAGGATGGGGATTTGTTTCTTCTTGCCAGACAGTGTCATCCCCCCAGTGCACTCCATGGGGAGGACCCTGGAGGAACTTGCCTTGAGAGGGAAGACTGGGCTCTCCTCTGACCGTCTCTCTTTCCTCCCAGATTGTGGCCCAGGTCTGGCCCTTCCTGGGCCAGTACATGGAGAAGCTTCTGGCTGAAACTGTGGCCCCGGCTGTTCGGGGATCTAATCCCCATCTGCAAACATTTACATTTACGCGAGTGGAACTGGGTGAAAAGGTATGTGTGGAGGAGGGAAAGGGAAGAGGTGGGATAGGGAGGGTGAGTGGCCCAGAGTTGACAGAAGAGGTACTTCTCCCTTCCCCTCACCTCCCCCTCTCAGGAATTTCTCTCTCCACAGCCACTGCGCATCATTGGAGTCAAGGTTCACCGTGGTCGGAGAAAAGAGCAGATCCTGCTGGACTTGAACATCAGGTAATACCACTCACCACTCTTACTGCTTCCCCCTCAACTTCAGCCAAGGACTAACCCTCTTGGTTCTCTTCCTTACCAACCCCTAGCTATGTAGGTGATGTGCAGATTGATGTGGAAGTGAAGAAATACTTCTGCAAAGCAGGAGTCAAGGGCATGCAGGTAGGGCAGATGTCAGGGGCCGACATAATAGGGAGTGTTTGCCCTAAGTTTCATGGGATACGGGGAAGTTTGAGGTTGGAAGGACCAAGGCTGGGAAAGTCTGGAAGGAAGAAGAGGGATTTTTCTGGGGAAAGGCTTTAATTTTCTCTTCTTGCCTCAGCTACACGGGGTCTTACGGGTGATTCTGGAGCCACTCATTGGGGACCTTCCCATCGTGGGGGCTGTGTCGATGTTCTTCATCCGACGCCCGGTAATGAAAACAGTGAAGGGGACAGGGAAGCAGGGGAACAGAGGGGATTGGGAGAATGAGGGCAGTCAGCTATGGGGAATGAGAAGGGAATTGACAAGAAGGCTGAGGGGTTCTGGTGACTGTTGGATGGGTTTGACCACACCCCATAGGATCTGTCCTGACCACTACTCTTTCCCTCCAGACCCTAGACATCAACTGGACAGGGATGACCAACCTGCTGGATATCCCAGGACTTAGGTATCAAGGACTTACTCAGCACCTGCTGAGTGCTCCAGTGCTGGCTGGGTTGGGGGTTTGAGGGACACAGAGCGGTCAATGCTGATTGTGTCCTCTAGGAGCCTCAACTTCAGTTGGGGAGCAAAGACAAATACCCCTGGAAAGTCTGATACTGTGATTTTTCTTCAGGTTGGAGGAGTGGGTAGGGAATGAAGATGGCAGAAGACTGCAAAAGGCAATGGGGATGGCAGTGAAGATGGGAGAGAACAGGAGGCGGGGAATTAGGGTAGAAGCATAACACAAAGGATTTTCACAAAAGGACTTTCTTACAGCTTCAGGTGTCTCTTGGCTGTGGGAAATGTAGTTGGGGTTGGGGGAAGACTGGAAGTTGAGGCCATACCCACTTCTTCCTCCTCCTCCATTCAGCTCCCTCTCTGACACCATGATCATGGACTCCATCGCGGCCTTCCTCGTGTTGCCCAACCGATTGCTGGTGCCCCTTGTGCCTGACCTTCAAGATGTGGCTCAGTTACGTTCCCCTCTGCCCAGGGTATGGCCTCTGCTGGACTAAATAGATCCCTCTCTCTCAGTTCTCAGGAACCCTATGCTGGGTCTTAGTTTTTCACCGTCTGATTCCTTCCCCCAGGGCATTATTCGAATTCACCTGCTGGCTGCTCGAGGGCTGAGTTCCAAGGACAAATATGTGAAGGGCCTGATTGAGGGCAAGTCAGACCCCTATGCACTTGTGCGTTTAGGTACCCAGACATTCTGCAGTCGTGTCATCGATGAAGAACTCAACCCCCAGTGGAGAGAGACTTACGAGGTGGGAGAGTTGAGCATCTGTGTGAAATGGAAAAGCCCGAGGAGGTTGTGAGAGAAGATGCTGATTGGATGATCCTCACTGCTGCAGCCCCATGAGACACTCAGCCTTCTGTGTTCCCCAGGTGATGGTACACGAGGTCCCAGGGCAGGAGATTGAAGTGGAGGTGTTCGACAAGGATCCAGATAAAGATGACTTTCTGGGCAGGTGGGAGTCTGCCTGTTAGAATTCTAAAGCCCATGCTACCAAGGTTCTGGGGTAATTATACTCACTTTTTTGGGCCTCGGAATCATGTATAATTTTCCTTCCTAACCTCCCCACCCCAACTCTTACCATGCACACACTCACATATGCAGGTGAATATCTCCTGAGAGGAATAAGGGAGTCTGAGATCCACCAGTCATTTCTTGGTGGCTGAGCGGAGGGCCATTGACATGCTGCTAATTACAACACTCCCCTTTTCTCCCTCTCACTACCGTCTCCCCTCCCCACCCCCAGAATGAAGCTGGATGTAGGGAAGGTGTTACAGGCTGGCGTCCTGGATGATGTAAGTTGGGAGAAGAGGTGGGGGCGGGGGGGCTCATCTCACCCTTTGGGCAGACAGTAGTTTCGACATTGGTATGGAAGTAGTTGGGCAGGTATCTGATCTCTACTACATCTCAATTTCTTCTAGTGGTTCCCTCTACAAGGTGGGCAAGGCCAAGTTCACTTGAGGCTAGAATGGCTGTCGCTTTTGTCAGATGCAGAGAAGCTGGAGCAGGTAAGCCACATGGAAAACAGGAAGCTGGCAGGGGAGAAACAGGTAGCTGGAAGTGTAGGGGACTCGGAACTGGGACAAGATCTATTACTACCTTTCCCCAGGTTCTACAGTGGAATCGGGGAGTCTCCTCTCGACCAGAGCCCCCATCAGCTGCCATCTTAGTTGTCTACCTGGATCGGGGCCAGGATCTTCCTGTGAGTTCGGCTGGGTGAACAGGAGCCCTGGATGTAGCATTCTCCCATCCTGCCTTGCTGAGGATACAAATGTCCCTGTGCCTGCTTTGCTCCAGAAGTATCTACATGTAACACAAGGGTCCCAGGGAGGGGTTCAGATCCATCTCAGGGGAAGGATTCTGGTGCGATTCCACCTTTCTTCACCAAAACCAAAACCCCCAAGATGGTAACCTCTGAATTGTACCCCCACAGCTGAAGAAGGGGAGCAAGGAACCCAACCCCATGGTACAACTATCAATTCAGGATGTGACTCAGGAGAGCAAGGTGAGGGCCAGGACATCATTGTGGGGGGCCAGGTGGGATGGGGAGAGGCCTGTTCTTGGGATGGTCTCCCCTTTAGAATGCCTGTTAAGTGCAGGGGTTTTCTGGAGAAACAGGAGTGGTGCTGTGGTATACACCCTTAATCCCTCCTCCTCTACATCTCTAGGCTGTCTACAGCACCAACTGCCCAGTGTGGGAGGAAGCGTTCCGGTTCTTCCTACAAGACCCTCAAAGCCAGGAGCTCGATGTGCAGGTGAGATAATCATCCCTTCATCCCCTCCTGAATACCCTATTCTGTCTTCCCAGATATGTGCCATTTCTTCTCTCCTTCTTTTTCTTTGATGCCAATTTCTTTTTCTTTTGAGATCGAGTCTCATTCTATCACCAGCCTGGAGTGCAGTGGCACAATCTTGGCTCACTGCAACCTCCGTCTCCCAGGTTCAAGTGATTCTCCTGCCTCAGCCTCCTGAGTAGCTGGGACTACAGGCGCGCACCACCATGCTCAGCTAATTTTTTGTATTTTTAGTAGCGATGGGGTTTCACCATGTTAGCCAGGATAGTCTAGATCTTATGACCTCGTGATCTGCCTACCTCGGCCTCCCAAAGTGCTGGGTTTACAGGTGTGAGCCACCACGCCCGGCTGATGCCAAGTTTTAATCCATCTACCTAACTCCCCAGCTCCCTGAATATCTCTCCACTGTTCTCCAACTATTGCTCCAGATTTTTTTTTTTTAGATGGAGTCTCACTCTGTCACCCAGGCTGGAGTGCAGTGACACAATCTTGGCTCACCACAACCTCCGCCTCCTGGGTTCAAGCAATTCTTCTTCCTCGGCCTCCTGAGTAGCTGGGATTACAGGCATCCCCACCATGCCTGTAATTTTTTGTATTTTTAGTAGAGACAGGGTTTCACTACGTTGGCCAGGCTGGTCTCAAACTCCTGACCTCTCGATCCACCCACCTCGGCCTCCCAACAGAATCTTTTTTTTATAACTGGGAATTATATATTTAAAATGAGTGATTTTATGGTATGTAAATTTAAATTATGCTCCAATAAAATTGTTTACATTCAGCATTTTAAAGGTCATAGAAAAAGCACGAAACTTAGTATCTGCCTTCACAATGCTTACTGGCCAGTTTCATAGATAAGACACAAATATATAAAATCATTCACGAACAAGTACATGTGAACTAAGGCCAGGCGAGATGGCTCACGCCTGTAATCCTAGCACTTTGGGAAGCCAAGGCAGGTGTATCACTTGAGGCCAGGAGTTCGGGACCAGCCTGGCCAACATGGCAAAACTCCGTCTCTACTAAAAATAAAAAAAATTAGCCAGGCATGGTGGCATATATGCCTGTAATCCCAGCTATTCGTGAGGCTGAGGCAGGAGAATCATTTGAGCCCAGGAGGTGGAAGTTGCAGTGAGCCGATTTCATGCCACTGCACTCCAGCCTGGGCAACAGAGCAAGACTCTGTCTCAAAAAAAAAAAAAAAAAATTCCAGACGCGGTGGCTCACTCCTATAATCTCAGCACTTTGGGAGGCCAAGGTGGGTGAATCACAAGGTCAGAGTTCAAGACCAGCGTGGCCAATATGGTAAAACCCTGTCTGTACTAAAAATACAAAAATTAGCTGGGCATGGTGGTGGGCACCTGTAATCCCAGCTACTTGGGAGGCTAAGGCAGATAATTGCTTGAACCTGGGAGGCGGAGTTTGTAGTGAGCTGAGATCACACCACTGTACTCCAGCCTGGACCACAGATCCACATTCTTGTCTCAAAAAAAAAAAACAACAACAACAATTACATATAAACTTGTGGGAGTAAAATATCCATAGTATAGGACCAAGGAGGGTGAGAGAAAGGGACAGTCTGGAGTAACTAGGGAGATTTTATGAAGCAAGTAGGATTTTCCTTTTTCTTTATTTTTTTTTGAGACAGAGTCTGACTCTTTCTCCTAGGCTGGAGTGCAGTGGCATGATTTTGGCTCACTGCAACCTCTGCCTCCTGGGTTCAAGCAGTTCTCCTGCCTCAGCCTCCCAAGTAGCTGAGATTACAGGCATGTGCCACTATGTCCGGTTAATTATTGTATTTTTAGTAGAGGCAGGGTTTCACCATCTTGGCCAAGCTGGTCTTCAACTAAGTGCTCTGCCTGTCCAGGGCTCCCAAAGTGCTGGGATTACAGGCATGAGCCACTGTGCCCAGTCTGCAAGTAGGACTTTAATTGGGTCTTGAAGTATGAATAGGATTTAAATAGGCAGAAGGAAGAGAGTGAGGACTTTCCAAATAGCGGAAGCAGAATGAACAAAGGTGGAAGGGGCCATGGAGTGGGCAGAGGACTATAAAAGATAGCCCTGAGTGGAGCAGGAGCTTTGTGGTTGGTACAGAGAGGAAGGAAGCTCGTGCCATGTTATCATTTTTCAAGTATGCCTTCCTTTCCCCTAATCCCTTCACTATAGCCCCTCCTCCTGTGTCTGTAGGTGAAGGATGACTCCAGGGCCCTGACTTTAGGAGCACTGACCCTGCCTCTGGCCCGCCTGCTGACTGCCCCAGAACTCACCTTGGACCAGTGGTTCCAGCTCAGCAGCTCTGGCCCAAACTCCAGACTCTACATGAAACTAGTCATGAGGGTATGGAAATGGAGGAGGTGCTGAAGGTTGGGAGAAAGGCCTGTTGATTACTTGGTCTGAAGAGTGAGGAAAGGGAGCCCCCTAAGATTAAATGAGCTAATATATATGGAAGTGCTGAGCAGGCACACAAAACATATTTGTTGATCTGACTGGTAGAAGGAATAGCTTGTGAGTTGAGGGGGTATGGAGAGAACCCTCTAGAGATGACCCAGCAAAGGCAGCACCTAGTTCCCCTGTCAGAGCCCCTCCTCTAGCCCACCTCACATGCCTTGACTGCTGGTGGTAAGCTGCACTTCTTTGATTCAACATCACACTCTGCTTCCCAGATCCTGTACTTGGATTCATCAGAAATAAGCTTCCCCACTGTGCCTGGTAGTCCTGGTGCTTGGGATGAGGACAATGAGAGTCCCCAGAGAGGCAGCAGTGTGGATGCCCCACCTCGACCCTGTCACACTACTCCTGATAGCCAGTTTGGGACTGAGGTGAGTCTGTATCTGGAAAGGACTAGAGTCTCTGCCTCACTAAGTGTGCAAAGCCTGTTTGAGGGCGGATTCTCACAGGTCTCTCTCCCCTTGCCATCTGGTGCCCCCTCTGTCCCTTTTGCAGCATGTGCTTCGGATCCATGTATTAGAGGCCCAGGACCTGATTGCCAAAGACCGTTTCCTGGGGGGACTGGTGAAGGGCAAGTCAGACCCTTATGTCAAACTAAAGCTGGCAGGACGAAGCTTCCGGAGCCATGTTGTTCGGGAAGATCTCAATCCCCGATGGAATGAGGTTTTTGAGGTCAGAATTTAGGGGCTGTGACTCCTGGTTCTGCCCCATTTCCCCTTCAACTCCAAGAATGCTCCAGAAACCTCTGAGATTCAGTTGCTTGGGGGGATCCAGATGTTTGCAGAGGAAAAGGGGAGAATCCCCTTTCATCTGCACTTTTTTCTCCCACTAGGTGATTGTCACATCAATTCCAGGCCAAGAGCTAGACATTGAAGTCTTTGACAAGGACTTGGACAAGGATGATTTTCTGGGCAGGTGAGAGGATAGGAGTCCAGATAAAAAACAGGCTGGGCTCTTTAGGCCATGGAGTCTGGCCTCCGGGACAGAGACTTGGTTCTTACCATCTGCCTTTTGTGTTACTCTTTCTCCTCAACAGGTGTAAAGTGAGTCTCACCACAGTCTTAAACAGTGGCTTCCTTGATGAGGTGAGCATGGACCTAGAGTCAACGACCCCTCCTGATCCTGCCCAAGCCTCATTCTCATAGTTCTCCTGTCTGCATATCTGCAATTCTTCCCCCTGCCTACTTCCACAGTGGCTGACTCTGGAGGATGTCCCATCTGGCCGCCTGCACTTGCGCCTGGAGCGTCTCACCCCCCGTCCCACTGCTGCTGAGTTAGAGGAGGTAGGGCAGGAGACTGGAGGAAGGAAGGGATCCAAGATGGGGCAGGGTGAGCTCTTCTCTTAGCATTCAAGGCACATGCCAGACCCCAAGGTGTCAGTTACCACTTCCCACCCCTGTGTGTCCCCCGCAGGTGTTACAAGTGAATAATTTGATCCAGACTCAGAAGAGTGCGGAGCTGGCTGCGGCCCTGCTATCCGTCTATATGGAGCGGGCAGAGGACCTGCCGGTAAGATCGCACTATGTTCCCTATGCCCCATAACTTCCTGGCCCTTCTTCTACCTCCCTCAGGTTTGGATGCTCCTGGTGTATGTGGAAGAGGAAAAATGGCTCCTTTCTTTCTGAGGGTGGTGCAGGGGTGGGAAAAATTGTTTAAGGCCTCAAGGGTAGTGGCTGCCAAGTAATAATGGAGCCATACATAGCTGTTGGCTATGGATATAATTTGTGAGGGGGATCTGCCTAACCAGGTCCAAATTTAAGACTAACACAGTATTCTCTTTCTAGCTGCGAAAAGGCACCAAGCCCCCCAGCCCTTATGCTACTCTCACGGTGGGAGATACTACTCATAAAACCAAGGTATGAAGAAATGCTGCAGGGTAAAAAAGGGAAGGACAAGAGGAATGGGAGTATCAGTCACTGATCATACGTCCCCATCTCCACCAGACTATTTCACAAACTTCAGCCCCTGTCTGGGATGAGAGTGCCTCCTTTCTCATCAGGAAACCATACACTGAGAGCCTGGAGTTGCAGGTACTATAAATTCATTCTTCTTCTTCCAATATGTAGCAGATTTCTGCCATGGCCAGGCAGTAAACAGGCACAGAGCATTCAGAGATGAGATAAAAGATTGACTTCTTATCTTTATGGAGCTCACACTCTGTTTTGAGAGAAAAATAACCAGATAAAATTTCCAGAATGATAACTGAGGTAAAAGGCACTGTGGGGAAGAAAGGAGGGGTTCAGGCTGGGGAAAAGCTGGAAATAGAAAGAAAGGTATCCTGGCCGGGTGCGGTGGCTCACGCCTATAATCCCAGCACTTTGGGAGGCCAAGGTGGGTGGATCATTAGGTCAAGAGATCGAGACCATACTGGTCAACAAGGTGAAACCCTGTCTCTACTAAAAATACAAAAATTAGCTGGGCATGGTGGCACACGCCTACAGTCCCAGCTACTCGGGAGGCTGAGGCAGGAGAATTGCTTGAACCCAGAAGGCAGAGGTTGCGGTGAGCCGAGATCATGCCATTGCACTCCAGTCTGGGTAACAACAGCGAAACTCCATCTCAAAAAAAAAAGAAAGAAAGAAAGAAAGAAAGGTATCCTTAGATGACCCCTGAGCTTGAGAGTAGATTTTTTCTTTTTCTTTTTGAGATGGAGTCGAGGCTGGAGTGCAGTGGTGCTATCTCGCCTCACAACAACCTCTGCCTCCTGGGTTCCCACGATTCTCCTGCCTCAGCTTCCTGAGTAGCTGGGATTACAGGTGCCCATCACCATGCCTAGCTAATTTTTGTATTTTTAGTAGAGATGGGGTTTCATCATCTTGGCTAGGCTGGTCTTGAACTCCTGACCTTGCCTCGACCTCCCAAAGTGCTGGGATTACAGGTGTGAGCCACTGCGCCCGGCCTTTGTTTTTGACACTGGATTCTCACTCTTGTCACCCAGGCTAGAGTGCAATGGTGTGATCTTGGCTTACTGCAACGTCCGCCTCCCAGGTTCAATCAATTCTCATGCTTCAGCCTCCTGAGTAGCTGGGATTACAGGTGCCTGCCACCATGCCCAGCTAATTTTTGTATTTTTAGTAGAGATGGGGTTTTGCCATGTTGGCCAACTCCTGACCTCAGGTTATACATCTGCTTCAGCCTCCCAAAGTGCTGGGATTACAGGTATGAGCCACTGTGCCTGGCTTTTTTTTTTTTTTTTCTTTGGACAGGGTCTTACTCTGTTGCCCATGCTGGCTGGAGTGCAGTGGTGCAATCAGGGGTCACTACAGCTTCAACTCCTGGGCCCTAGTGATCCTCCCACCTCAACTGGGATGACAAGTGTGCACTACCACACTGGCTAGTTTTTGTATTTTTTTGTGGAGATGAGGTTTTGCCATGTCGTCCAGGCTGGTCTTGAACTCCTGGACTCAAGCATTCCACCCATCTCGGCATGCCAAAGTACCCAGCTTAAGGGTAGATTTCCAAGTTCTTCTGGACCAAGAAAATAAGAGCAGGAAAACTCTTTAGGCCGAGAAAAAAATAGATGAGAGAGAAGGCATATTTATTATGATCCAAGAGGCAGGCAGAGCAAGATCATAGGGGTTATTGAATAGTATGCTATGGATGTTATCCTAAAAGCTTAGGGAAACCTTTTTTTTTTTTAATTTTTTTTTGAGATGGATTCTTGCTCTTTTGCCCAGGCTGGAGTACAGTGGCACAATCTTGGCTCACTGTAACCTCCACGTCCTGGGTTCAAGCAATTTTCCTGCCTCAGCCTCCCCAGTGCTGGGACTACAGGCCCTCCCCACCACATCCAGCTAATTTTTTTTTTTTTTTTTGAGATGGAGTTTCTCTCTGTTGCCCAGGCTGGAGTGCAGTGGCATGGTCTTGGCTCACTGCAACCAACCTCTACCTCCTGGGTTCAAGGAATTCTCCTGCCTCAGCCTCTTGAGTAGCTGGGATTACAGGCATCTGCCACCACGCCCAGCTAATATTTTGCATTTTTGGTAGAGACGGGGTTTCACCATGTTGGCCAGGCTGGTCTCGAACTCCTGACCTTGTGATCCATCTGCCTTGGCCTCCCAAAGCACTGGGATTACAGGCATGAGACACTGCGCCCAGCCTCATTTTTGTATTTTTAATAGAGACCAGGTTTCTCCATGTTGGCCAGGCTGGTCTCTAAATCCTGATCTCAGGTGATCTGCTGCCTCAGCCTCCCAAAGTGCTGGGATCACGGGTGTGAGCCACTGCACCCAGCCAGAGAAGCCTTTGCTGAGAGGTCACATATCCAGATCTGCATTTTGGTAAGATCATGGGGATAACAGGGTAAAGAATGGACTGGAGAGGGACAACACTGGAGGCAGGGAGATCAGTGAGGAGACTGTTAGAGCAGGAAAAGCTATGAATGACAAAGGCCTGGTGGGATTTGAAGGTTGTTGTGACATGGAGCAAGTAGAGGAGCAAGGAACACCCTAGACGTTAACTCTGGGGTTTTTGGCACAGGGTGGCTGGATGGATGAGGATGCTGTTGCTGACTTAGGGAGTGCACAGAGAGGGAATTTTTGAATTTGAGATCCCCGCAGGACATCTAAGGGGAGACATGCAGAAGACAAATCTATGGCCCACGCGGTGTTCCTTCCTTGCCCTCTTGTTGGAACATATGAGCAAGCAACCACTAGCAATTGTAGTCATGGGTGAGATCTCTTAGGGAGCACAAATGGAAAGGAGACGAAAGTTGGCCATGAGCTATCTTGGAGGCAGGAACCACCGTGCCCAGCTGAAATTAATAGAATTTACAATAATGTAACTTAATGCTAGCAGAGTAGAAAGGAGGTACAAATGAGCTCAGTTCTTCATCTTTTACAGCAGGGAATCAACAGAGATACAACAAGCATATTAGACCACAAGAACAAGAAAATAGGAGGGGTTTAAAGATTGCTACATTTGGAATATGGCAATGGGAGTAGAATGGGCAAGAAACATTTTCCTTGTAGTTTTTAGTTCTTTTTTTACTGTTGTTTTCTGTACTCTGTGCAGGTATTACTGGTATAATTTCTGAAAGCTTATGATGTAAAGATGGTCCAATCTACTCTGGTTAAGAAAGGAAGGACAGAGGGACTAGCAGCTGTTACCATGGCTTTCCTGCCTTTCTAAAAGGGAAATCTCAACAAACCATCTATGAGTCCAAGCGTTTGGACCTTTAACACCAGGATTAACTCATTTGTTGATGCATTTGCCTCTTGATCACAGTCCTGTTGCCCCACAGGTTCGAGGTGAGGGCACTGGCGCGCTGGGCTCATTATCTCTGCCCCTCTCAGAGCTCCTCGTGGCTGACCAGCTCTGCTTGGACCGCTGGTTTACACTCAGCAGTGGTCAGGGGCAGGTGCTACTGAGAGCACAGCTAGGGGTGAGTGACAGGAGATGGTGGGCAGGATGAGAGGGAGGAGGGGAGGACCTTCACAGCTGAGGGACACCCAGGAGGGTGGGAACAGAGGGCCATGTCCTTAGAGTGAGGGAACTGAGAGAACTCTGCCCAGCTCACAGCTTTCTTGTCCCTAGATCCTGGTGTCCCAGCACTCAGGAGTGGAAGCTCGTAGTCACAGCTATAGCCACAGCTCCTCATCACTGAGTGAAGAACCAGAGCTCTGGGGGGGACCCCCTCACATCACCTCCTCAGCCCCAGAGCTCCGGCAGCGCCTAACACATGTTGACAGGTAAAGGGGTGGAATAAAAAAGTATTACAGATTCACCAGGCTCTAGCTGTTCCCAGACCTATTGATATTTCTCCACAGTCCTCTTGAGGCTCCAGCTGGGTCTCTGGGCCAGGTGAAACTGACTGTGTGGTACTACAGTGAAGAACGAAAGCTGGTCAGCATTGTTCACGGTTGCCGGTGAGACCCCATCCCTCCTGTCCTGGTCGCCTCCATCCCTTCCCTTGGGATGTATCGTATCACCTACATCCTCTTGTTGCAGGGCCCTTCGACAGAATGGACGGGATCCTCCTGATCCCTATGTGTCACTGTTGCTGCTGCCAGACAAGAACCGAGGCACCAAGAGGAAGACCTCACAGAAGAAGAGGACTCCGAATCCTGAATTTAATGAACGGTCAGTCAGCAGGCATTCAGGTGGAGGGATGGCAGGCTTGGAAAGGACTCCTGGCCCCTAACACCCAGTCCTATCCCAGGTTTGAATGGGAACTGCCCCTGGATGAGGCCCTGAGACGAAAGCTGGATGTCTCTGTCAAGTCGAATTCCTCCTTTATGTCAAGAGATCGTGAGCTGCTGGGGAAGGTAAGAGGTCAGGATGGAAGGGCAGAGGTGAGGGCTGGGAGCTGCTGGTACCAAGGCCATAGTACCTGTTAGAAGGAAGTACCCTGGGTGATCCTTTAGAGGTGACTCTGTCACCTCTGCAATGGTTTGGGACGAGTGTGTGTTGAAGGAACATGGTCTTTGGAGATTTCAAAATATCATCATCAGAGTGAGATCCTGTCTCAAAAAAATAACATCTTGCCCCCACCATCCTCCAACACAGGTGCATTTGGACCTAGCTGAGATAGACCTTTCACAGGGTGTGGCCCAGTGGTGAGTGTCTGCGTGAGTCGGGGGTGGTCTGGATATTTAAGTTGGAGAAATTCCGGCCGGGTGTGGTGGATCAAGCCTGTAATCCCAGAACTTTGGGAGGCCGAGGCAGGTGGATCACGAGGTCAGGAGATCGCGACCATCCTGGTCAACATGGTGAAACCCCGTCTCTACTAAAAATACAAAAAATTAGCTGGGCATAGTGGCACGTGCCTGTAATCCCAGCTACTCAGGAGGCTGAGGCAGGAGAATTGCCTGGGCCCAGGAGGCGGAGGTTGCAGTGAGCTGAGATCACACCATTGCACTCCAGCCTGGGCAACAAGAGCGAAACTCCGTCTCAAAAAAAAAAAAAAAAAAAATGGGAGAAATTTCAATCACAGGAAAGGAAGATACAATCTGAGCTGAGAACCATTGATTCTATGAAGTAGAGAAGTCCTTGGATTGTGTCTAAATTATAAATAAGACGACACAAGAGTCATCTTTCTACATGAGCCTTCTTGTTTCCACAGGTATGACCTAATGGATGACAAGGACAAGGGCAGCTCCTAGGAGCCTGTGCATCCCAGCCTGACTCTGCTCTGTCTTCCTGCCTGTATCACTGCATCACCACCTCGATGTGATGAGCCTAAAGCCAGGGTCCGAGGGCAGAGCCTGTGCCCTTCAGCCCTTTCACCTTCCACGCCCATATTCGGGCCTTTGCCTGACCAAAGAGAACTGTATGTTCCCTTTACTGCACAGCCTTTATCCTTCTGGGCCCTGGGGTGGGGCCCTGAGCTGACTGTTTTCTGCTCTGGCTGCATATTGTTCTCCCTTCCTCCCAACTCCTCAGGGCCTTCTGTATCTGTGCCTGGCCACTGGCAGCACTAGCAGTGGTATTAGCTTATGCCAAATACAGCTTTGGAAGGATCTTTTTTTCTTTAACTAGATGGTCACCTTCTTCCCTACCACACATGGGTGGAAAGGTAGACAACTAACCTCTCCAGCTGTGAGCCTCTTGGACTACTTACTGCATGTAGCAAATGGACAACAGCTCAGGCCCCCATGTCCAGTTCTGTCCCCACTTTCCTCAAGCCTGTCCTGAAAATTCCACTGCTCTGATGGCTGGGGCCAGTCTCTTGATTCACTCTGGGAACTGGGGACACTTGGATTCTACCCAAGCCTCCACGTAGTGGGATATCAGTCTTGGAGCTCCTAGCTGGTGATAAGCAGAGGGCCTTGGAGGACTTGGGACAGCAGGGCCAATTTTTTTGCCCAAGTGCCTAGGCTGTTAATTCACTGACTAGAACTGAATCTGGTACTCTTTATTTTTGCACCAACTCTGCCAAGCCACTGTATCTTATATTAAACATCATATTCAAACCAGCTGTGGCTCCCTTCCTTAAGGCTAATCAGCCTACCCATCTGATATTTATTCCAACTGTCAAAAGCCTTTATCCAATTCATGAATCATGTCTGTTTAATTAATGGCCAAAGCCTACTAAGGTTGCAACCACCAAGAATATTGAGGATGGTCAAGAGACCTGTGTGAAGGAGCCACTGTTGCATTTCAGGTGAGATGCATTTCCAGTCACCGCGACGAACTCTGTTACCCATCCAATTTGTCTGCTGACCACTCTAGGCTTTCTAGGGAAGGGATTCCTACAGCTGATAAACCTGGAAGCTTTGTGTCACTGCACAGGCTCCTAGTGTGTCTGTGCCATCAAGGCATGCTCAGCTACATCTAAAAGGGCTTCAGACCCATCTAATAGGAGCTGGAAAATACGCCAGTTTGGATATCTGTTCACCTTGAACTCTGCTCCTTGCAGGAACCTTCCTGGAATGCAAGCTAGAGAAGCTGTGCTCCATCTGTTCCGCCAATTGAAAAGAGAGATGGACAGTGAACTACTGAAAACAGGGTCACTGGCATAGGAACTTGGGGATTTCATAATTGCCTCAGAGGGGCTTTATCATCTTCTCTTGAAAATTATAAACCTAATTTTTATATTTTTAGTAGAGACGGAGTTTCACCATATTGGTCAGGCTGGTCTGAACTCCTGCCCTTGTGATCCACCCATCTTGGCCTCCCAAAGTGATAAGATTATAGGCTTGAGCCACCATGCCTGGCCAAAACTTATATTTTTAAGGTCTTGTCAAATTTCTAGATACTGGCTGGGCATACAGCCTAAGGCCTGCTGTTGTAGCTGGCATCAGATAATACAAGCTAGGATTTTGCAATGTGTGATTTTAAGAAACATTAACTAGTTTATCACTTCAAGTAATTACATTTCCAGAAAACTAGAGGAGATGGCACAAATTCTCTCATCCCAGAAGGGTCCCTAATTGTTTCTAACCTTTTCAAGTTCAGTATATATAAGGGAAGAGGCACTAATCTACATATTAAGTACAAGATGATGGCTAACTTCGATGGCTCACACCTATAATGCCAATACTTGGGAAGGCTGGCTGAGGCAGAGGATCCAGAGAAAACCCCCACCCTTAAAAAAAATTAGCCAGGCTTGGTGGTATGCATCTGAAGTCTCAGCTACTCAGGAGACTGAGGCAGAAAGATTGCTTGAGCCCAGGAGTTCAAAATCAGTGAGCTAGGATTGTGCCATTGTACTCCACTCTGGGTGACCTCCAAAAAAAAGAAAGATGATGACAACCAAGAATGTCTGCAGAAAAAAAAACCAACTAAATACATGCAAGATGAGACAAAGAACACAACTGCACTTTTTTTTGGGTGGGGGAGGGAGATAAGAGTCTCACTTTGCTGCCCAGGCTGGAGTGCAATGAAACGATCTTGGCTTACTGCAACCTCCACTTCCTGAGTTCAAGCGATTCTCCTGCCTCAACCTCCCAAGTAGTTGAGACTACAGGCGTGTGCCACCATGCTTGGCTAACTTTTTTTGTATTTTTATTAGAGACGGGGTTTCACCATGTTAGCCAGGATGGTCTCGATCTCCTGACCTCATGATCTGCCCACCTTGACCTCCCAAAGTGCTGGTATTACAGGCATGAGCCTCCTTGCCTGGCCCAGTTGCCCTTTTATATAAGAGATGGAACACATTTTAAGGGTCATTAATCACATGAATGAAATATACTTCTGTCATTTCTCAAACAGCTGACTTTTGACACATACAATGTATACCTTTTCCAGAGAAAGATAAGACTGCATATGGTTATGCTATCACTGGAGTTTGCAAATGCTATCCTTTTGGAATGTGGTTTTATTGGACCAAACAATGTACTATAGTTAACTAGGTGTGGTAACACAGTTTTCTACCCAACAGCCATTTCCCCTCTTCCCTACATACAGAATCCCAGAATGTCCCTGGTGGCAGTGTGCCAGGCCCAAGAAATTAATCAAGGTCCCCTTTGCTGAATAATCACTTTCCCAGCCTCCCTTGCAACTTGGAATGACCCCAACCCAGCTTTGGTCAACAAGATATAAGAGGAAGCATCTAAAGAAGAAACGCCTCATTGCCCCTTCTTTTCTGCTTACGTTACTGGTAGGATATGATGTCTGGAACTGCAGCAGCTTTTTTTTTTTTAGATGGAATTTCATATTTGTCACCCAGGTTGGAATACAATAGCATCCAGTGATGTTGGCTCAGTGATCTGAGTTGCTCACTGCAACCTCCACCTCCCGGGTTCAAACAATTCTCCTGGTTCAGCCTCCTGAGTAGCTGGGATTACATGCACCTGCTACCATGCCTGGCTAATTTTTTTTTTTGAGACGGAGTTTCACTTGTTGTCCAGGCTGGAGTGCAGTGGTGCAATCTCCACCTCCCAGGTTCAAGTGATTAGTAGCTGGGATTATAGGCATGAGCCACCATGCCTGGCTAATTTTGTATTTTTAGTAGACATGGTTTCACCGTGTTGGTCAGGCTGGTCTCAAAAACTAAGGTGATCTGCCCGCCTCAGCCTCCTAAAGTGCGGGGATTACAGATGTAAGTCACCATGCTCAGCCAGCAGCAGCCTTTTTTAAGGCCATGAGGTGACCAACAAAAGCTACAAACTGAAGCTAACATGATTATAGGATTATAATTTTATAAGTCAGGATTCACATTATAACTGCTTTTTTCACTTAACACAAGCATTTTTTTTTTTTTTTGAGATGGAGTTTCGCTCTTATTACCCAGGCTGGAGTGCAATGGCTGACCACAACCTCCGCCTCCTGGGCTCAAGCAATTCTCCTACCTCACCCTCCCAAGTAGCTGGGACTACAGGCTGCACCACCATGCCCAGCTAAATTTTGTATTTTTAGTAGAGACGGGGTTTCACCACGTTGACCAGAATGGTCTCGATCTCTCGACCTAGTGATCCACCCACCTCGGCCTCCCAAAGTGCTGGGATTATAGGTGTGAGCCACTGAGCCCGGCCTTTTATTTTTTGAGACATGGTCTCACTATGTCACCTAGGCTGGAGTGCAGTGGCGCGATCTTGGCTCACTGTAACCTCCGACTCCTGGGTTCAAGTGATTCTCCTCCCTTAGCCTCCAGAGTAGCTGGGACTACAGGTGCCTGGCACCACACCTGGGTAATATTTTTTTATTTATTTTATTTTATTTATTTTTTATTTTTTGAGACGGAGTTTCGCTCTTGTTACCCAGGCTGGAGTGCAATGGCGTGATCTCGGCTCACTGCAACCTCTGCCTCCTGGGTTCAGGCAATTCTGCCTCAGCCTCCTGAGTAGCTGGGATTACAGGCACATGCCACCATGCTCAGGTAATTTTTTGTATTTTTATTAGAGATGGGGTTTCACCATGTTGACCAGGATGGTCTCGATCTCTTGACCTCGTGATCCACCCGCCTCGGCCTCCCAAAGTGCTGGGATTACAGGCTTGAGCCACCACGCCCGGCCTATTTTTAAATTTTTTTTAATTTTAGTTTTAAAAATAAAGATGGGCTTTCACCATGATAACCAGGCTGGTCTGAACTGACCTCAGGTGATCCACCCACCTTAGCCTCCCAAAGTGCTAGGATTACAGGCGTGAGCCACCACGCCCGGCCACAAATAAGACTTTTTATTTGCCACTATTAAAAGTCTGAACTTTAAACAGATTCTTGGACTGGTGGTTCATATCCATCAGCTCGTTCAACTTTAGCACCTGTCTCATCGTCAGTGGCTTTTCCAGAACTACTGCCTTCACCATGAAGCTCCATGAGTTTTCCCAATTCAAACTTGGGCTTCTTCAGCATTTTTACTTTTCTAACGAAGACATCATGGAGAGGATAAATAGATTGGCAAGCCTTTTCTATGT
Organism: Callithrix jacchus; assembly: GCF_049354715.1. Taxonomy (NCBI): domain Eukaryota; kingdom Metazoa; phylum Chordata; class Mammalia; order Primates; family Cebidae; genus Callithrix; species Callithrix jacchus. Next base: position 63,518,844 of record NC_133510.1, on the reverse strand, counting down.
CTTTCCCAATGCTGTCTGGAATCAACTTATTGACCACTTCTTTCAAGTCATTTGTCTGCACCTCTCAGGTCACGATTTCCATCTTCTTCCAGATTTGGCGGACCTGTTGGTGCTGAGCATAAGAGGTCTTCCGTATCTGATTGTTGCGTTTTTTTGGTTTGTTTTTTGTGTTTTTTTTTTAGACAGAGTCTCACTCTGTCACTCAGGCTGGAGTGCAGTGGTACAATCTCGGCTCACTGCAACCTCCATCTTCCAGGTTTAAGCAATTCCCTGCCTCAGCCTCCTGAGTAGCTGAGATTACAGGCATGTGCCACCATGCTGGCTAATTTTTGTATTTTTAGTAGAGACGGGGTTTCACCATCTTGGCCAGGCTTGTCTTGAACTCTTGATCTCGTGATCCACCTGCCTTGGCCTCCCAAAGTGCTGGGATTACACGCATGAGCCACCCCACCCGGCTAAAATAATTTTTTTAGGGATAGGGTCTCACTGTTGCCCAGGCTGGAGTGCAATGGCACAAATGTGGCCCACTGTAGCCTTGACCTACTGGGCCCAAGTGATCCTCCCTCCTGAATAACTGGGATCAGAAGCACAGGTGCCACCATGCTTGGCTAATTTTTGAATTTTTTTTGTAGAGTTGGGGTCTCTTGCCATGTTGCCATGACTGGTCTTGAACATCTGGGTTCGAGTATCTTCCCGCTTTGGCCTCTCAAAGTGCTCAGAATGTTGATTTCTGATTAGCCCCAATTCTGGGAATGCCTCTAAGATTTGTATTTTATCTCCTGTTCCTTGTGTAAGAGCATGTATTTACCATAATTTCTCCTTAGATCAAAACAATCTTGATCATAAATCCTTCCCTTAGGCAGATTCACCAAGTATTCTTGCCTTGCCCCACAGGGTAGACTTCAATTGTCCTATGGGTTCCCTCCCTGTGGTAAGTCCTGAGTTAGGGGGTAATGTCCTGGGGCTCCACCATTGTGTCTCACCACCACCCAAGACACAGACGTGGTTTCCGTTCATAAATTTCTATTAAATATGTCTAAGAAACAATGTGTCAGCTTCCTTTTTCAGCCTCTTAGCTTCCTTGGGCTTTGGGGGTAGGTGTGCATAGACCTGTGCACTGTGGAACAGCCCACTAACAGCTTTCCATATTCTTTCATTCTGATAGGCCACTCTAGATAGCTGAACATGTGGAGGTTGCTGGAGGATGGCATGCCTAGGGAGGGCATGGAAGCTCCATACTCGCCTCCCTACCTGCCCCCAAAATGCAATCTCTATCTCCTTGAATTATCAAAATACAATCTCTAAGAATATACAGGCCAGTCGACGTAGGTTATGCCTGTAATCCCAGCACTTTGGGAGGTGGAGATGGGAGGATCCCTTGAGCTCAGGAGTTTGAGACTAGGTAATACAGTGAGACCTCGTTTTTAGAAAAAACAAAATCAAAGAAAAATAAGAATATACAAATCACATGCTAGGTGGGGAGGGGAGGGAGGAGAGACAGGCATTTCTCACAGATAATTCACATATATAATCACTGTATGTCCAGTTAGGACCATGTTTAGTCCAGTTTGTTATTTATGATTAAAGGAACAGGGATGGCATAGAAAATGTAGGACAGTCTTCCAATCTCTCCAAGGGTCTTAATGTTTTTTCCCTGTACTGCTTCTCTATAGAAAATGCTAGAAAGTTGGCCGGGTGCAGTGGTTCACACCTGTAATCCCAGCACTCTGGGAGGCTGAGGTGGGTGGATCCCCAGGTCAGAATATGGAGACCATCCTGGCTAACATAGTGAAACCCCGACTCTACTAAAAATACCAAAAAATTGGCCAGGTGTGGTGGCATGTGCCTGCAGTCCCAGCTACTTGGATGGCTAAGGCAGAAGAATCGCTTGAACTTGGGAGGCGGAGGCTGTAGTAAGCTGAGATTGCACCACTGCACTCCAGTCTGAGCGACAGAGCAAGACTCCATCTCAAAAGAAAAAAAATGCTACAAAGTCAGCTGATGCTGACCAGGTGTGGTGGCTCACTCCTGTAATCCCAGCACTTTAGGAGGCTGAGGTGGGCGGATCACAAGGTCAGAGGTTCAAGACCAGCCTCGCCAATATGTTGAAACCCCATCTCTACTAAAAATACAAAAATTATCCAGGCGTGGTGGCATGAGCCTATAGTCCCAGCTACTCAGGAGGCTGAGGCAGGAGAATTGCTTGTAACCGGGAGACAGAAGTTGCAGTGAGATGAGATCACACCACTGCACTCCAGCCTGGGTGACAGAGTGAGACTCCATCTCAAAAAAAAAAAAAAAAAAAAAGTCAGCTGATGCCATACCACTCGTACTTGGCAAAATGCCACAAGTGGGAATAGGAAAGGAAAAAAATAAGCCATATCTTTGAAACCAGTGTCTGCGAAAGTGATGAAAGCCACACAAAGGCATCTATAATGTGGCCCTTTACCTGTCTTATAACCAAACACTTAAAAGATGTATTCCTTCTTCCTCTCCGTCTCTTCATGACACCTATTGATCCTTCCTTCACTGATGTAAAATGGGGAAAATACCAGCGACCTCATACTTGGGAAGATTAAAGGAAAAGTATTTAGCAAACACTTATACAGCACTTATGCTGTGCCAGGCCCATTCTATTTTACAAACTTTTTTTTTTTTTTTAAGACAGAGCTTTGCTCTGTCACTCTGTCATCCAGGCCCGAGTGCAGTGGAGGGATCTCGGCTCACAGCAACTTCTGCCTCCTGGGTTTGAGCGATTCTCCTGCCTCTGCCTCCCAAGCAGCTGGGATTACAGGTGCCCGCCACCACATTCAGCTAATTTTCTTGTATTTTTAGTAGAGACAGGGTTTCACCATGTTGGCCAGTCTGGTCTCGAACTCCTGACCTCAGGTGAGCCACCTGTCTCGCCCCCCAAAGTGCTGGGAATAATAGGCATGAGCCACCGCGCCCGCGCCCTATTTTACCAATATTACACTTCGAATCCTCCTAAAAGCCCTATGAGGTTAAGTACCATTATTGTTATTTTACAGATGAGGAACTGAGGCCCAGGAGAGATAACCTGCTGAGGATCACTAACCAGCACCTGGCATAACCCGGATTCAAATCTGAGCCCCAAGCACTTGAGCACCCTCTGTGCTGCCTCTGAGATAATTTAGCCCCTTCATTGGTACCGGATCTATGGTGGCCTCCAGAAATGGTTGCTAACTTACTGCCATCGTTATTTCTGTCTTACAATTCATTTCTACTTTTCCAATAAACTTTTCCCCAACCAGGGAACCTCACTTACTGTCCATAAAGTTCACCCGTGCCTCACCTCCCTGCCCTCGCGCGGGTTTTCTACTCGTCACACAACCGTGCAGCCCCAGCCTCCAACACCAGGTGCACCGCCAGGGTATTTGCTGATCCAGTGAGTGAAGTTGGGCCCGGCCGGGCCGGTTCCCATCCTCTGATCAACGCCTAGGGTCACCATTGAACTCCAATGCTGAGCAGAAGTGTCTCAGAAAGTAGGGCTGGAAAGCCCATCCCTCCGCTCAGAAACCCCCTATGAAGACCGGGACGATGGCGTATATGCGGCCGCAGGATGGAAGCCTCAATCAGAGGGCTAGGGCAGGTGACTGGCGTTAACTGCAAATTTTAACATTTGCTTCAGCAACCAGCTCATTAAAAACAAACTTCTCTGTAGCCTCTTTTTTCTCTACCAAACTGCGAGAGGAAGCGAAAGAGACCGCAGCCGCTCTCCCCTGGGCCGTAAGTGCTTCCAGCTATCTGACCTCGACGCTGCTTACTGCAGCCTCAACCTTTCCCCTGGTTCTGAGTTCTTTCAACAGTAGATCCAGAAAAACATCCACGTCCCCATGAGACTACGAGCCCGCCAGAAATAAGTAGGAGGGATATCCCAGGGGCCCCGCAGGGTTTTAGGGTTGGGGTGAATTCGAAATTGCTCACTGCCTTTCAGTTCCGGGACAAAAAGCGCGCTGGAAAGACACTGAGTCACCAACCGCCGTCGTCGGCCGGAAGCCACCGCCCTCAAATCAGCTGCAATCTCGAGCGCGGCGTATCCCGTGAGCCCGCGGGCGCGCAGGGGACTACTACTCCCGGCATGCTCCGCGGCTGCCAGAATTAACCCTTCAGGGCCGGGAGCCGTGCTGTCCCACTCCTCCGCCCCAACCCCAGACCCGGACTCCGCAGGGTGAGTTTTTCGGGGCTGAGGAGGGCCGCTTTCTTTAAGGTTTGCTGGGGAGGGAGGAGGTGTGAGAGTATATGTGAGTGTGAGTGTGTATGTGTGTGATGTATTTTCTAAAAATGGGACAGTTTGCAGTAATGAGATTCAGACGCTGTTTTGCGAATGGGAGACCCAGCATCAACCCCGGGGCCTAAGTGGAATCACTGCTATCTTCCTCAGAATGCTACCTAAATCCTTTCCTAATTTCCTCCAGAACAAAAGTAGCCAGCCACCCCTCCCCACTCCCAAACATCCCCCACTTGGACCCGCCCCTCATTTGGACCCTCCCCCAGGGTCCTCAGCAAGGTTTGTGACCTGGCCCTGAGTCAGGACTTTTATTATCCCTCCTGGTTGTGGGATGAATATTCCTTGAGGCCAGAGGAGCGCCCACATCCTCTTGGATTAGGGAATTTAAGCCCTTTGTCTCCCAGAGCCCACCCTTCTCCCCAGGTGCCACCACGGGGTCCCTGGTTCAGCAAGCGCCCTACCTTTTGTTTGTCTTGAATGGCTGTGGGCTTATGAAAGAAGGTTCTTCCTTGGAAGCATGGGTAGCAGATGTTAAATCTGATCTTTGCCTCCACTCCTACCCCTAAAACAACACTGGGCACAAGAGACAATGAAGGATGTCACACTCCTGTTTCTATGACTGTTCTTCCTTTATACTGGGAATAGTTCCAGTTCTGGGCTGGGTGGGGGTCCAGGGACTACAAGTATTAGGGATTATTATTATTAGAGTAGGGTTAAATACCCCTGCTCTTAGTGGAGGGGCTGGGTGGATGGGCTGCTTGTTTTTGTCACTGCTCCCAGACCACAATTTAACTTGTTCCAGTTCACACAAGCCTCCCTGACTGCTACCCCTCACCTCACCCTTCAAGAAGACTAAAGCTGCTGGATCACCTGCTTTGCCTCACCCCCATCTCAGTGCCACTGGCAAGCATCCTATCCTCACCCCCACCCCAGAGGTTAACTCCCTCATTCTGGGCAGTCTCTGGCTTCCTCCCCTACCCCCAAAGAGAACACTGTTCTTTTGTGGCCAGCCTTTGGGGATGAGGGGACAGAGGGAAGAAGACCTTGGGGCAGAAGCCCTGAACCATAGGAGTCCAGGGGAGTGAGGGCAGGCGGTTATATCTCTCCTCTACCTCACCCTCGCCACTGCCAACTGGCTCCCTGCCCCTGCCCCCGCCCCTTGACATCCCAGACTCCCTGGCTATTTAAACAGAGATGGGTGCCCCCATCTGCACACTGTCCCTTGGCCACTGGACATCATGCCTCCCAAGAAGGATGTTCCTGTGAAGAAACCAGCAGGGCCCTCCATCTCCAAACCTGCTACTAAGCCAGCAGCAGCAGGGGCTCCTCCAGCCAAACCCAAAGCTGAGCCAGCTGTCCCCCAGGCCCCTCAGAAAACCCAGGAGCCTCCAGTCGATCTTTCCAAAGTGGTGGTGAGTCCCTGGAAAGTGAAGATAGAATTGGAGGGGGTGGTTTGAGGGTGGGATACAGCCTAGGGGATTAGGGGTTATCTAGAATATAGGGAATCAGCCCTGGAATGAGACTGGGGGTTCCCCTTAGTCCCCCATTTGGAAGCATCCAGGCTTATGACACTGCTGTTGTCTTTTCTGTTCTCTCCCTCTAACCTATAAACGTGTGTATAGCATATACACACTCATTTACCCCCTGCTGGAGGCAGGGACTCTGAGATGGGGAACATCTGGGTTCTGATGACAGTTTCAAGGTGAAGGGAAGAGAGCTGTTGCCTGCTGCTGGCTGGTAGTTCAACTCAAAAGGCCTGCAGCTCTGAACTCTAGGAGGGGAGGCTGAAGAGGACAGACTTGTTAGACAATCACAGCTGGGGGCCAGGGGTAAATTTAGCCTTTGTTCAGCCCCCAGTTATGTGAGGGATGCAGGGCTCAGGGCAGTGGAGGGAGGGGAACAGGTGGCATGGGATTAACCCTGTTCCCAGGAAACCTCCCCCCCTATAATTCCTCTTCTTGGGATTCTCCCAAGGCCCAGAGCTGGGAATGGGACTGAAGTGGTTGGGCTTCCAGCCTGGTCCCTTTGGGCCCCTCCCCAGAAGTGGCTGCCAGTTGGTTGGGAGGAGTGTTGGAGAGGGATTGAATAAACTCTGTCATCTCTCCCCACCTGCTTTTTTCTTCCACAGATCGAGTTTAACAAGGACCAACTGGAGGGTGAGGAGAAGCTGGTCTCCTAAGCCCACTGTCCAGTCCCCAATCCCCTGGTCAGATTCTCTTTCTATTCCCCTAACCCCAGTCCTGACCTTAAAACCTCCCATACTAGTCTTCTTTTCCTCCCTCATTCTATTCATACAGTTTATGAAATTCCCTTCTGTCTGGGGGTGATGAGAACCCCTAGTCTGTGTCTACACTGACTTGTCCTTATACCTTAGAGTTCAAGGAGGCCTTTGAGCTGTTTGACCGAGTGGGGGATGGCAAGATCCTGTACAGCCAGTGTGGGGACGTGATGAGGGCCCTGGGCCAGAACCCCACCAACGCGGAGGTGCTCAAGATCCTGGGAAACCCCAAGAGTGATGGTGAGGGGACCCTTGGAACAAATCAGGTTTTTAGTTTTCTTTTTTCTTTTTGAGACAGAGTTTCGCTCTTGTTACCCAGGCTGGAGTGCAATGGCGCGATCTCAGCTCACTGCAACCTCAGCCTCCTGGGTTCAGGCAATTCTCCTGCATCAGCCTCCTGAGAAGCTGGGATTACAGGCATGTGCCACCATGCCCAGCTAATTTTTTTTGTATTTTTAGTTGAGACGGGGTTTCACCACGTTGACCAGGATGGTCTCGATCTCTTGACCTCATGATCCACCCGCCTCGGCCTCCCAAAGTGCTGGGATTACAGGCGTGAGCCACCGCGCCCAGCCGGGTTTTTAGTTTTCAACAGTGGGATGTTGGTCCCAAAGAAGGAGGTGGACCTCAGGACTTCAAAAACTGTCAAACATAGGAGCAGGAAAATATCCTGAATGCTGAACAGGACAAAAGCATTGTGGTAGGGTTGGGAACTGGGTCCTACATGATTCTGCAGTGACCTCTCCTTCACCTCTCTCCAATCTCCAGAGCTGAAGTCCCGGCGTGTGGACTTTGAGACTTTCCTGCCCATGCTCCAGGCAGTGGCCAAGAACCGGGACCAAGGCACATATGAGGACTACTTGGAGGGGCTTCGTGTGTTTGACAAGGAGGGGAACGGCAAAGTCATGGGAGCAGAGCTCAGACATGTCCTCACCACCCTCGGTGAGGCAGGCCAAGGGGACCAGAACTCCTTTAGAGTAGAGAGGGGGATGGGGTGGACCTGAAAGAAGACTGGCCAGGTAAGTGGAGTCAGTAATAAGGGGATTACTGTCCTGCAGGTTGTGAGCAGGAGACTGAGAAGGTCAGAGCTATGGGGGCAGAATCTGAAGGACTTGCTCCTCCAGAGGGCAGAGTGCCTTCCAGAGGGAAGAGGAAAGGGGATGAAGCAGGAAACCTGAATTTTCATGCAGGGAGAGATGTGTGGGTTGTGTGTTCTGGTACAAGTCTCCTAACCTCCTGGGATTGCTTCCTTGTCGGTCAATACTTTCACCAGTACTAAGGTGAATTGGAAAGCAAGAGGCATCCATAACCAGGGGAGGATTCCCTTGAGGACTGAGGCTATGGGAAGTTTCCAGGGTAGGAGAAAAAGAGGTACTACTCTAAAGAGCATGGCCTGGCCGGTTGCAGTGCCTTACACCTGTAATCCCAGAACTTTGGGAGGCCAAGGCCGGTGGATCACTTGAGCTCAGGAGTTTGAGAGCAGCCTGGCCAACATGGTAAAACCCCATCTCTACTAATAATACAAAAATTAGCTAGGTATGGTGGCAGGTTCCTGTAGCCTCAGCTACCTAGGAGGCTGAGTCAGCAGAATTTCTAGAACCCAGGAATTGGAGGTTGAGTGAGCCAAGATTGTGTCACTGCATGCCAGCCTGGGTGATAGAACAAGACCTGTCTCAAAAAAAAAAAATGCTGGGCGGCTTGGTGGCTCAAGCCGGTAATCACAGCACTTTGGGAGGCCAACTACTGACCTCAAGATGGGCAGATCACTTGAGGTCAGTAGTTCAAGACCAGCCTGGCCAACATGGTGAAACCCCATCTACTAAAAACACAAAAATTAGCCAGGCATGATGTCAGGCACCTGTAATCCCTGCTACTCAGGAGGCAGAGGCAGGAGAATCACTTGAACTGGGGAGGCAGAAGTTGCAGTGAGCTGAGACGACACCGCTGTACTCCAGCCTGGGCAATAGAGCAAGACTCAGTTAAAAAAAAAAAAAAAAAGCAGAGCCAAGGTGGGAGGATCGCTTGAGCCTAGGAGTTTGAGACTAGCCTGGGCAACATAGTGAGATTCTATCTCTATTTAAAAAAAAATTACCACCAGGTGCGGTGGTTCACACCTATAATCCCAGCACTTTGGGAGGCTGGGGTCGGGAGTTCGAGACCAGCCTGACCAACATGGCGAAACCCTGTCGCTACTAAAAATACAAAATTAGCCGGGGTTGCTGGCACACACCTGTAATCCCAGCTACTGGGAAGACTGAGGCAGGAGAATCGCTTGAACCTGGGAGGCAGAGGTTGCGGTAAGCCAAGATTGCACCATTGTAGTCCAGCCTGGGCAACAAAGCAAAACTCTGTCTCCAAAAAAAAAAAAAAAAAAAAATTACAAGGCCGGGCATGGTGGCTCACACCTGTAATCTCAGTATTTTGGGAGGCCAAGGTAGGCAGATCATTTGAGCTCAGGAGTTTGAGACTAGCCTGGGCAACTTGGCAAAACCATGTCTCTACAAAAAAAAATTTTTAAAGTAGCCAGGTATGGTGGTGCTTGTAGTCCCAGCTACTTGGAAAGCTGAGGTGAATGGCTGGAGCCCAGGAGGTGGAGGTTGCAGTGAGCCATAACGTCACTGCACTCCAGCCTGGGTGACAGAGGGAGAACCTGTCTCAAAAAAAAAGAATTACAATTGTTATGTTCATATTGTATATAAAAATATATGGAAAAAGCAAAAAGCTGGGTGTGGTGGCTCATGCCTGTAATCCCAGCACTTTGGGAGGCCAAGGTGGGCGTATCATCTGAGGTCAAGAGTTAGAGTCGAGCCTGCCCAACATTGCGAAATCCTGTCTCTACTAAAAATACAAGATGAGTCCGGGATGTGGTGGGCACCTGTAATTCCAGCTACTCTGGAGGCTAAGGCAGGAGAATCGCTTGAACCGGGGAGGAGGAGGTTGCAATGAGCCGAGATCACCCCATTGCATGCCAGCTTGGGCAGCAAGCAAAACTCCATCTCAAAAAAAAAAAAAAAAGCAAAAAAAAAGAGCGTGGCCTGGGTAGGTGAAGGAGGGAAAGCAGGGGCTTAGACGCTGTCTGGGATTCAGGAGAGAAGATGACTGAGGAGGAAGTGGAGACCGTTCTGGCAGGACATGAGGACAGCAACGGCTGCATCAACTACGAGGGTGAGGGGGCTAAAAAGAGTGGGAGCGTGGCCGGGGGAGGAGGGGAGCCCGGCATCTTGCCGCGTGTGGGTGGGGGCACCCCTGGATTACCCAGAGTGAGATGTATTATCCAAAAGCCTGCTTCTGAAGCCCCTCTTGCCTCCTCTCTCTGCAGCCTTCCTGAAACACATCCTAAGCGTCTGAGTGCTGCAGGTAGGACTCTCCCACCCCTTCAACCCACCCTAAGAGGCAAGTCTCCTGCCAGTCTCACAGCCAGCATAGAAAAGCAGCAGAGTGCGTTCTGCTGTACGGTTCCTGCGCGAGCTCCACGCTTGGCAACTTTCGTTTTTTTTCCACAGATCAGTGGGGCCCGAATACTGGGCCCCGCAGGCAGAAGCACGTTCCAGCCACCAGGAGGCCACCTATTGTTTCAAAATAAAGACTCGGTTCCTCCCTTGGTTTCAGACTGCTGTTTTCTTCCTGGTGTGGGGACCGGGGGAAACGGGGAGGGTACTAGGAGGAGGGGGAGGGTGCTAGGAGGAGGGGGACGGAAGGGAGGGCTCTCTCCTCTTCCAATCCTCTGATCTTCCTGTTGTTGGGAGGCGCAGAGTCTTTGCGCCCCACCCCCACCCCTACCCTCTAGCGTTTCCGTCCCCAGGTGGGCTGGAGAAAGGAACAGCAGGTCCCGCCTACGTCATTACTAATGTAGCAATATCTGCATAAACCCAGAACACGATTCCTATTGGTTGAGTCCGCTGAGGGTGACGTCATTGAGACGTACTAAGACTAGGGTTGGGCCGAGAGTCGGAGCCATTACTGCAGGAAAAGGTCCCGCAGAGCTGAGCAGTCAAGATGGTGGGGCCCAGGGCCTGGGAGATGGGCAGGATTGGGGGCGAGAGGCGGGAAGAAACGGGTTGGGGGCGAGGAGAAGGCAAGGGTAGGAAGCAAAGGGAACCTGAGGACACGAAAGATTGGAAGTGAGGTTGGAAAGCCTGGGGCTTTGTCCTGCGGGAAAACGAGTCTGCAGCCTGAAACTGGAATTTGTGGGTCAGAGTTTGTGGGGCTGGGATACAAACTCGGGGGATTGGCGTTCAGATGCTGACCACTCTCCTCTTCTCTGAGCAGTGTGACTTCACCGAAGACCAAACCGCAGGTAGGTAATCTCTGATCCCTACCGAGGTCACCCTTAGGGAGAGGGACATTTCCCCCAGCACCTATCCTCTAATCCTAACCTGTCATCTCTTCAGCACCCCCATGAAATTACCCCCTGGATTTTCTCTTCTTCTGGATCCTCCATTTCCTTTTCTCACTTTCTTCCTCCCTTCCCTTCCACTCTAGATCTGAGTCCCAAGCACTGGGTGAGTTTTAGGTGGTGTGGGTACGTGAAAAAACTTGGTCACCTAATGCCTGCCGTGTGTGGGGCTTGGGGAGGGTGTATAAAGCTGCCTGTGCTCCTTTGTCCCTTAATCAGCTACTTCTGCGTCTTCTCCTCCTGTGATAACTGTCCCCGCCCTTCCAGCTTGCAGTTGTAAAGATTGTAGAGCAGTGACCTGATATTCTGTGCAGATGGGGACAGGGCAGGGTAGTTTGCTAAGGATATGACTTTGTACCGCTACTCTCTGGAATTTCTCTTTGTACTGGAGGGGTGGGAAGTGGCAGTTTGGGATGACCCTAGTCCCAGGCTGCTGCTACCACTTCCTTATAAGGACAGGAATGAGACTGGGCGGTGGCAAATTCCTGCCCTGAAGTGTAGTAGCAGCAGCGGAGATTGGTGGGCTTGCTGGAGGCAGAGTGGGTGTGTGTAAATGGATGTTACCAGGCTGCCAAAGGGGGAGGAAGGCTCTATATAGGACACCTGAGTTGGGAGGAAGAGAAATAGATCTCTCTTAGGTAGACTTTGGTGTACAGTTTCGTACAGATATCTGGTTTCATCAGCATGATCAAAGTTGAATGAGCAGCAGAACTCTGAGGTAGGGTTTGGGCTAACTCTCAAATCCTGTGTTGACATTCATCTGAATCCTTAGAGTTCAAGGAGGCCTTCCAGCTGTTTGACCGAACAGGTGATGGCAAGATCCTGTACAGCCAGTGTGGGGACGTGATGAGGGCCCTGGGCCAGAACCCCACCAACGCCGAGGTGCTCAAGGTCCTGGGGAACCCGAAGAGTGATGGTGAGGGGCCTCAAGAACAACTCCTCCATGTGGTGGTGGGCTCAGTTCTTCAGCTAAGAGCTTTTCCCTTTATCTTCAAAGGCCCCAAACTCAAGCAAGTCTGGATTAGCAAATCCAGTGGATTTCCTTACTCATGTCAGTGTTCAGTTGAGGTCTCCATAATCCCGTCCAGAGAACTTGTGTCACTTCTCTGGCCTGACACTTCCACCTCCTTTATGGCAGAGATGAATGTGAAGGTGCTGGACTTTGAGCATTTTCTGCCCATGCTGCAGACAGTGGCCAAGAACAAGGACCAGGGCACCTATGAGGATTATGTTGAAGGACTTCGAGTTTTTGACAAGGAAGGAAATGGCACCGTCATGGGGGCTGAAATCCGGCATGTTCTTGTCACACTGGGTAAGGTTCTGTGTCCTTGTCCTTGAGCTGAGACAGCACCCTGAGCTACCTTGTCACCCAATTCCAAAAATGGCTTCTTTCCCCCTGCAGGTGAGAAGATGACAGAGGAAGAAGTAGAGATGCTGGTGGCAGGGCACGAGGACAGCAATGGTTGTATCAACTACGAAGGTAAGGGGTGAAATGGGCTTTCTCGGAGGAAGCAGCATATGGGGCAAGTCAAATATAGTGTTTGGGGCTTTCCCTATCCCTGGACTTCGGCTCCAAGAAGCCAGGAAGCAAGGGGCACGGCCCTGCCTAGCCTAGCGCAGGAGCGGGAGGTCAAGGGGGTATGATAGATAGGAAAAGGAAGGAGAAGTGTTGTAAAGGGTGGGTAAGGAATGAGAAGTAAAATAATGGAATGTCTGTTTCCCTACCACCTGACCCCCTCACCCCATGTCTGTGTCTTGTCTTCACCATGAATGTCTCTTCCTTCCTGCAGCGTTTGTGAGGCATATCCTGTCGGGGTGACGGGCCCATGGGGCGGGTACGGCTCCTCCCAGCCTCTCCTTTAGTTGATCTCCCCAGTGTTTCTTTTTTTCCCAACCTGTGCTCTTTATCCTCTGCCCTTACTCTACTACCATCTGACTTCCTCCTGGCATGTTTCTGCATGGAGCTGACTAGGGAGGGGAGGGATTCCTCAAAGAGGAAGACAGCCTGGGGGTATGGTACCTCCATACTTCTAGAATGGGCCCTGAGTGCTGGTGTCTGGGAACTCTCACCAGCCTGTAAACCAGTCTTGCTTTAGGGTAATCTTCTGGCCCGGGAGCATGGGTAGCTGGCATAGGGGGTATGGGTTGCCTGCCCCATTCTGCTGCTATAGCTGAACAGTCCTTTCCCCTTCCCTCGCTGGGCAGCTTGGAGGTACCCTAACCCAAAACTCTGTCCTCTCTTCCCGCCAGTGGCTGACAGTAGCTGTAGGTGTAGTTGAGAACTTTTCTGCCTCTGCTGTGTTCTTGCTGCTCAGGGTGGGGTGGGGGACTAACAGCTGGTAGGAGGGGAGCTAGGGTCAGGGAGAACTGGTCAGACTCAAGGTGGCTCCTCTGCATACTGACCCCATGGTTGGTTGCTGTGGACATGTTCCCTCTTATGCTACCTTTGCAGTCTTGTAGTCCCCTGGCCCTTGGCGTACCCCTCCACAGCCCTGTTCTCTGTCTCATCCCACCTTTCCTTTCCACAGAGCTCGTCCGCATGGTGCTGAATGGCTGAGGACCGTCCCAGTCTCCCCAGAGTCCGTGCCTTTCCCTGTGTGAATTTTGTATCTAGCCTGAGGCTCCCTAGGCTCTCTTGTCTCAGCACCTTTCCCATCTTATCTCTCTTGGATGATGTTTGCAGTCAGCATTCACCAAATAAAACTTGCTCTCTGGGCCCTCTGTTTGGTTCTGCTTTCTTTCCTGAGCAGGATAAATGGGAAGAAGGTGAGGTGGTGATGATTTCTGCCCTGAGGCAGAGTCCGAGGTCAATGGAGCAGGGGGTTGAGGAAAGCTGGGGAAGGCCCCGTACTAACTGGGCTCTAGTTAAGAACTGCTGGCCCCATTCATCCATCTTACACAAGCTACTTCTTGGGAGATTAGGAAAGTCATAGATCTTAGCAGGACCAAGGCTCGTCATCCCTGTTCCATTCCATATCAGGCTGTCTGTCTTCTCTTAGCCTCCCAGCTCCTTAAATCTGGCCCCTGCCCTTCCAATCTCCCAATAAGGCCTTTTTCGGGGAAGCCTGTGGAGTGTTTATTGGAGCTAAAGCCAGGCCATTATTAGCACTGCCTAGGCCTGCCCATCACCTCAGCAGGGCAAAGGGCCAATAATAACAGAAGTAGGAAAGGGGCTTCCCTCCTCCCTAATAAGGGAAGGAGTGAAACCACTACTTCTGAAGGGAAAAAGATATAAAATCTCCATGTGTGGGAATGTCCTTCCATAGCTTTTAGGGCAGGTAAGAGCCTCTGCTCTTATACCTGCCCTAAAAGGTGTAAGCTTCTGCTCTTATACATAGCCTCTGCTCATATATGGTCCTGAGAGCTGTGCTGCTGTTCGTGTTGTGTGGTGAGGTGTATCTGTAGGCCCTGTGGCTCGCAGAGTATCTCTCTAGTCCAGATAAACACTGCTGTGAAGGACTCCAGGAAAGCTGCTCCCATCCCAGTCCCCCTGCCTGACAGCCACAGGTAAGAACACAGAATGCACCCACAAGATGAAACTGAAAGCAAATTAATTTATAAAAAAAAAAAAAAAAAAAAAGGAAAGAAAAAAGAAAATGTACAGAAAACTTTGAACAGAAGAAAGGTGCTAAGACGCAAAGTGAGAGCAACACGGGGACATGAGGAACAAAGGGCTTGGTGGGAGACCCAAGAAGAACCAGTGCAGAGCGTGGAGTCACACCTGCTTTTCAGTCACTGGGGAGGAGCTGGGACGTGAAGCAGGAATGCAGGAAGCAGAATTGAGCTTCGAGCCAAGGGTTGGTCCAACCCAAGGTTGGGGACCCTCTTCGACTGCTCCCAAATCCCTGCATCCTCATCTGGGGAGCCCCCAGCTATTAGCTGAAGTTCTCACAGTCGTGGTGGGAGAGGGAGGCGGCTCAGGGGTGACCCACCAAGTCATAATAAGGAGGTGCTTAAGTGCTTTAAAAAACAATTTTGGGTTTTAAAACTTCCCATCCTCTTACAGCTCCCTTCTCTGCACCTTCCAGCAGTCCATGGATACAGCCCAGGGAGGGGAGAACAGCCCCCAGTGCTCTTTCTTCTCCTATTACCTACCACAGGAATCCCCGAAATTAGGTTTTCCCCACCAAATACACATACGCTGACATCAACTAAGCAGGTGACTTTTAAAAACAAAACAAAACTGACATTCAGAGGGAAAGGAATCACTGGCTGAGCTGGGGTAGCCTAAAAGAGCAACAGTGAGGAAGCCCGAAGGAGGGGTTATTAGTACAATTAAACTCGAATAAACTTGAATAAGTGTAGAGTGGGATGGGGGAGGGGAGCTGGGGCCTTGATGCAGTCACTAAAAAGGGGAAGAGATGGATTCTGCACCCTGTTCTATCCCCAGAGCTCTCCCTGGAACCTTAATTCCCCTTTCCTAAAACTCACTCCCCCTCAAAAAATGTAAAAGTTGGTTATTTTTCAGTGGGTAGAAGGGAGCTCCAATGTGGCTTTTTAAAATCTACTTCCTTTTAAAGGGATTTATTTTTTTTTTAATCCATAGAAAATGGAGTAGTTTTGAGGGAGGTGTACCCTTAGAAGTGGTTAATGAGAACCTTGTATAAACACCTTTCACCAGCCCTTCCTTTAGGGCAGCATTCCCATCCTATCCTCTCTCCCAGACGTTAGAAATATCTTTTAAACAGAAGTCCTTGAATAATCCGATATAAAAATGCACGCCTCTGTTAGGCATGGTGAGGGCTTTGGAGGGGCGGAAGGAGCTTTCCTTACGTAGTGATGTACTCTCCGGGCTGGGGAGGGTCCCAGTGGATGGGGAAGGGCTGTTCCTGGAACCATGATCTCCAGAGGGGGTGAGGGGAAGAGATGTCTGGCTGGCTCCTCACTGTGGAGGTGGCACAGGGGTGACCGTGCCTGGGCTCGGGGCTGTGGGGTCTGGAGGCAGGGGGGTGCCTGGGTCTGTGGAGAAAAGAAACATGAATCAGTTAGAGTGTGCAGGAGAGAGGGCTCTAGACCCAGACCACCACAGACAGACAGAACTGGGTATAGCATGCAATGGCTGGGTAGATGAATGAGGTACCCACAATGTTCCTTCTGTTCCCAGCACCCTCTTCCACTTCATACTGAGAAAAACTGATAGAAGGGAGACTCTAAATGGGGCATTTGAACGTGATGGGAACAAGCGAAGGGATGTCCATCAATCATCATGCAAACAGCTGCCTTTCAAGTTTACAACTGAGATGCTCTGTGCCACAGGATTGCTCCATGACCCACCAGTGAAAGGCCCCAAAATCACCCCAAAGGTGGCAGGTGCCAGGCTGGGGAATGGTGGAGGACAGCCAGAGAGGCCCTTCCTCCTATATTCTAATTTTTCCAGAGTGTGGAAACTCTACTACCTGACCTCTTTCCCACCTGCCCACTCGCCCTCCCTCCATGTGGATCCCGCTCCCTCACCCTTCTCCCCTCCTGGCCCCTTCTCACCTGGCAGTGGGCTGGCACTGGGCAGGAGGTTGCCCTGAACAGCTGCCACAATGGCAGGGCTTTGGGCTGCGGCGGATCCGAGCCCCGGCCCGAGAGGCAAGGAAGATGGCATGGTGGTGGTCGCCGGCAGGTTAGGATGTAGAGGGTTCGCCATGGACACAGGCAGGTTAGGTGGGGGGAGAGTGCCCGGGGCGAACGGGAGATGGTGGTGATGCCCATGCAGGTTAGGAGGAGGGGGAAGGTTAATACTGATGGAGTCAGCTAGACTACCAAATGGGATGATGGATGGAGCAGGAGGAGGAGGAGGAGGCGGCATGCCAAAAGGCAAACCCAAAGGAGCATTACCCGCCACGCCTGGGTGCCCGCTGCCTGGCACTGCCCCTGGCATCATTGAGGGAGGAGTTTGTTGGTTGGGGAACGGTGAGGGGCCTGAGAACAAAGATGAGAGATGGAGAGAGTTAGGTATAAAATTTTGCTTAACAACTCACTTTTACAGCAAGGATAATCTAGCCATTCCTTGGCATTATCTTCCCTTTTACTGACATTAGAGTAAGTGAATAAAATTCCAGAGCTCTCGAGTTTGGGGGGGGATCCCTGCTGGTTTAGAGGCCTAACAAACGCATCTTGTATTCACTTTGAGGGGAACTGGGACATTCACCTGGATCCCTCTAACCAGCAAAAGTTCTGGAACACAACACTTACCATGGGGTCCAGGGGGGGGAACCCCTGGTGGGACTGCCCCAGGCTGGGGGGCTCCAGCTGGTTGCTGCTGCTGTGGCCCTGCAATTGACCCTGCCTGCCCAATCTGTTCAGAAGGGCCCAAGCTTCCTGGAGGGGCCCCACTGCCAGCAGGAGCAGGGACTACAGAGGCTGGAGCCACAGCCAAGCCATGGACTGCGGGTGGCCCAGCAGCCCCCGTTGGGGGGATAGGCTGGGAGCCTGGGGGTAGGGCTGGCGGTGGCTGCTGCTGCTGTTGATGCATCTGTTGGAAGTGCTGCTGCCGGGCCCTCATCTCCGCATACTTCAGCTGCTCCATGTGGAAGGCTTGTCTGTCGGCCAGGAGCTGCTGCCTCTGATACTCCAGCTGCCAGTGCCAATTGAGTATTGTTATCCAATTTTCAACAGAGCCCAAAGGCAAATGCCTTGAACCCTGCTTTGTTGTCTTCTGAAAGATCCCACCTCTCAATCAGAAGGTTCCCCAAATCTACATCTTACACTTGTACTTCCTCTGCCCTCCCCACTGTACTTCGTGCAAATTCCCATGACCTTTATGTCTCCTGGGTGCTCACATGGTTTCTTATTGACTTTATCTGGCCTAGCTGACTTCAGCTCCAAAGCTTTGAACTTGCCATTGCCTTGATTTGGAAAATGCTTCCAGTTCTTCTTATCAATTCAAGTTCTTTTCTTCAAAATTCACTAAAAACTCACTATTTTGAGACGGAGTTTTGCTTTTGTTACCCAGGCTGGAGTGCAATGGCGCGATCTCGGCTCACCGCAACCTCTGCCTCCTGGGTTCAGGCAATTCTCCTGCCTCAGCCTCCTGAGTAGCTGGGATTACAGGCACATGCCATCATGCCCAGCTAATTTTTTTTGTATTTTTAGTAGAGACGGGGTTTCACCATGTTGACCAGGATGGTCTCGATCTCTTGACCTTGTGATCCACCCGCCTTGGCCTCCCAAAGTGCTGGGATTACAGGGGTGAGCCACTGCGCCCGGCCTTTTTTCATTTGTTTTTAAGACGGGGTTTCACCATGTTGGTCAGGCTGGTCTTGAACTCCTGACCTCAGGTGATCCACCCGCCTTGGCCTCCAGAGTGCTTGGATTACAGGCATGAGCCACCACACCCGGCCAAAACTCACTTTTCTTAGGAAGCTATCCCAGAACAATTCGCTCGCCTCTGAGCTTTAGCTTGATTCTATTATCTCAGGACTTAGATACTTGATCTGCAATCTCTTAATATGAATTTGGCAGATACTTTAAACCTTCTTAACTGTTTCTAATGTCTCCATATTGTTTATTCATTTGATGTCTCCAATTAAACTATAAGTTCTCTGAGGTCCCTATCTTCTGTTTTGTTTTCTTCTTCTTTTTTTTTTTTTTTTTGAGGTAGGGTCTCACTCTGTCACCCAGGCTGGAGTGCAATGGTGCAAACATGGCTCACTGCAGCCTTGACCTCCTGGGCTCAAACGATCCTCTCATCTCAGCCTCCTGAGTAGCTGGGACCACAGGCTCTCACCACCATGCCCAGCTAATTTGTTTACTTTAAAAATTTTTTTGGTTTCAGAGATGGCCTGCCCAGAGAGGAGGTATCTAGAGAGGTAGTCAGGCTACAATAGCTATGCTGTGTTGCAGTGAGCTTCCTGGTGGCTTTAATTAAAAAAAAAAGAAAAAGAAAAAAAATTTAAAAGTTTTTTGGGGGGACTGGGTGTGGTGGCTCATGCCTGTAATCCCAGCACTTTGGGAGGCTGAGGCAGGTGGATCACCTGAGGTCAAGAGATAAAGACCAGCCTGGCCAACATGGTGAAACCCTGTCTCTACTAAAAATACAAAAATTAGCCAAGCATGGTGGTGCACACCTGTAATCTCAGCTACTCAGGAGGCTGAGGCAAGAGAATTGATCCCACCCAGGAGGCAGAGGTTATAGTGAGCCAAGATGGTGCCGCTGCACTCCAGTGTGGGCAACAGAATGAGACTCTGTCTCAAAAAACAAACCAACAAACAAAAATTAGCTGGATATGGTGGTGGGCGCCTATAATCCCAGCTACTGGGAGGCTGAAGCAGGAGAATCGCTTGAACCTGGGAGGTGGAGGTTGCAGTGAGCCATAATTGCACCACTGCACTCCAGCCTGGGTGAAACAGTGCGACTCTGTCTCAAAAAAAAATTTTAAATCCTAGCTCGTTGGGAGCCAGAGGCAGTCAAATCACCTGAGTCTAGGAGTTCAAGAACAGCCTGGCAAACATGGAGAAACCCCGTCTACTAAAAATACAAAATTAGCCAGGCATGGAGGTGCATGTCCGTGATCCCAGCTACTCAGGAGGCTGAGGTAGAAAAATTGCTTGAACTTGGGAGGCAGAGGTTGTGGTGAGCCAAGACCGTGCCATTGCATTCCAGTCTGGGCAGCAAGAGTGAAATTTCATCTCAAAAAAAAAAAAAAAATTGTAGAGACAAGGGTCTCACTTTGTTGCCCAGACTGATCTTGAACTCCTGGGCTCAAGCAATCCTCCTACCTCAGCCTACCAAAGTATTGGGATTACAGATATGAGCCACTGTGCCCAGCCCCTATCATTTCTTTCTTTCTTTTTTTTTTTTTTTTTTTTTGAGGTAGAGTTTCACTCTTGTTACCCAGGCTGGAGTGCAATGGCACGATCTTGGCTCACTGCAACCTCCACCTCCTGGGTTCAGGCAATTCTCCTGCCTCAGCCTCCTGAGTAGCTGGGATTACAGGCATGCGTCACCGTGCCCAGATAATTTTTTGTATTTTTAGTAGAGATGGGGTTTCACCATGTTGACCAGGATGGTCTCGATCTGTTGACCTCGTGATCCACCCGCCTTGGCCTCCCAAAGTGCTGGGATTACAGGTGTGAACCATCGCGCCCGGCCCATTTATTTCTTTTTATGTCCTCCAAAGACAAAATAGTTCAACACTGTGTCTATCCCATTCCCTTTCCAAGTTCATCTCCTGGATCTGAGGGCCTTACCCTCTCTCTCATCATCCCTTAAGCCCATTCAATCATTCAATAACTGTTTATTGAGTCTACTATGGGCCAAGCACTGTTCAAGGACCTGGAGATGCAGCAATCAAAACAACCAGAGTCTCTCTGCCTCATGGAGCTGACCTTCTGTGAGACCTCAGTCCTTAGGCTTCACTTGTGAGACCACTTAATTGTCCTTAACTGGCTTATGCTAGCTTCCCCTGCCCTACTCCCGCCCAGCTCTGCTTTGAAGCCCTGTCAGTCTCAGGCTTTCCCCACTGTTGCTTATGTCTTTCTTTCACTGAAACACACACACACACACACGCCCCTCCGATTTTAAACTGAGGCACAACACAGCAGAGTTCCAGGGCTCCTGCTACTCACTGCTTCTCGCTCCCGGTCCATGATAGTCTCCAGCTCCTCAAAGTGCCGAAGTTTGATCTCCAACTTTTTCATCTGGGTCTCCACCAGCAGGGCCACCAAAGATTTGATCTTCCTTTCCTCAACTGCAGCCAAGTGCTAAGAAAGGAGGGGTGAGACACCACGTCACTGGGAGGACCCAACTGAAGACAATACATAAGAAAGGTAAAGTAGATGCTGGCAGGTTTAAGGACGAAGTTGCTGCGGTCACAACCCATGAAAGGGCTTGAATTTTTTTGTGCTGGGCTTATAGGTGTGAGCCACCATGTCTTTTTTTTTTTTTTTCAGACAGTCACTCTGTCGCCCAGGCTGGAGTGCAGTGGCATGATCTTGGCTCACTGTAACCTCCGCCTCAGGGTTCAAGCAATTCTTTTTTTTGGGAGGGGTTCAAGCAATTCTTATGCCTCAGCCTCCCCAGTACCTGGGATTACAACCTCCCCAGTACCTGGGCCACCATGCCAGGCTAATTTCTGTATTTTTAGTAGAGATGGGATTTCACCATCTTGGCCAGGATGGTCTCAAACTTCCAACATCAAGTGATCTGCCCACCTCAGCCTCCCAAAGTGCTGGGATTACAGGTGTGAGCCACCATGCCCAGCCTTTTAAAAAAATTAATTTATTTTTGCTGGGCGCGGTGGCTTATGCCTGTAATCCCAGCACTTTGGGAGGCCGAGGCAAGCAGATCACTTGAGTCCAAGAGTTCGAGACTAGCCAGGGTAACAGGGTAAAACGCTGTCTCTACTAAAAATGCAAAAAATTAGCCAGGCATGGTGCCACGTGCCTGTAGTCCCAGCTACTCGGGAGGCTGAGGCAAGAGAATCACTTGAACCTGGGAAGTAGGGGCTGCAATGAGCTGAGATCATGCCACTGTACTCCAGCCTGGGCAACAGAGCAAGACTGCCCCCCTCCAAAAAAAGAAAAAAATAGAACACAGAGAGTGTGGCAAAGGGTAACACAGAGCCAAATACTGAGGGGTGGAAAACAGGCCCAATGGTGAAGTATTTTTTTAAGCTTAGAGAAGGGATGACTAACTTTACCTCCTCTTGAGGTAAAAATGAAAAAGAAATAGGTCAGCATTATTTAAGGTGTGAGTGAGGAAGGATTTCCTCTAAGTGACATGAGATTAGAGAAGTGGGCATTTTCTTCCCTGAGGTCTTCAAGATCTGGCCTCACCTTGGCTTTCACTGCGGCAGCGGCCAGGGCGGCGGCAGCGGCGGTGGAGAGGTTGCCCTCGCCAATGTCCCGCTCCACCTTTGTCTTCCTTTCCCCCTCAGACTCCACCACTTCCTTCAGCACTTCCTCCTGCCCTTCTTTTGGCTCCTTCTCCTTCTCAGGATCAACTGGGCCAGGACAAGTGTTGAGTTAGCCCCACAGCTTCACCTCTCTTTCCTACACCCCACCTACCATTCTGGGAGGCTCACCTATTGGGTCTCCATCACTCTTCTCAGACTCCTTCTCGCTGTCACCTTCTTTCCCTTTCTCTTCATCCTTCTTGGGAGCCTCACTGGTTTTCTCCTTTGCTTCCTCCTCTATAGCACCCCCTCCTTCTCGGGGTTCCTGAAATTCCAGTGATAGAAAGGAGAGTTGTCAGGGATTGGGGTGATTAGTTCTGACACAGAGAGGCCAGATGGGGAACTGAATTTATTCCTCTTACTTCAGAGGTGATCTGATTGTATGAGACAACCCCGTCCAAAACCAGCCCTTGCCCACCTAAGCTGAAAAAGGCCAACTCCCCCATCACCACAGTGCTGCACGTAGCCCCTGCAGCTCCCAGCAATCCCTCTATACCTTGGGCTCCTTCTTCTCATCTGTGGCCTGGCCTTCCACCCGAGCCTCGTCATTCCCACTCTCCTCTGGGCCCATGGGAAAAGAAAGGAAAACAGGAAATGTCTAATACAGTCGTCTGTCTGTAATACTTTGTTTCTTCAGAGACAGGGTCTTCCTATGTTACCCAGGTTGGTCTCAAACTCCTGGGCCCAGGCACTCCTCCCATCTCAACCTCCTGAGCAGCTTGGACTACAGGTGTGAGCCGCTGCACCCAGCTTCTCCACAACACCCTTTTTTTTTTGAGACAGGGTCTCGCTCTGTCACCCAAGCTGGAGTGCAGTGGCACAATCATGGCTCACTGCAGCCTTGATTTCCCAGGCTCAAATGATTCACCTCAGCCTCCTGTGTACCTGGGGTTACAGGCGCATGCCACCATGCCTGGCTAATTTTTTTGGTATTTTTTGTAGAGATGGGATTTTGCCATGTTGCTCAGGCTGACTGGTCTCAAACTCCTGGGCACATCAGCCTCCCAATGTGTTGGGATTACAGGCGCAAGCCACCGCACCCAGCCTTCCCAAGACTTGACTTTTGTCTCTCTTTTTTTTTTTTTTTTTTTTAAATAAAGATGGGGTTTCACCATGCTAGCCAGGCTGGTCTCAAACTCCTGACTTTAGGTGATCTGCCAGCCTCAGCCTCCCAAAGTGCTGGATTTAACCACCACGTCTGGCATTCCCAAGACTTTTCTACCAGCCCTTTCTACCAGCCAAGATTTTTCTACCCAAAATCTTCATGAAAGGACCAGTAGGGGGTCCAGAGCCCCTAAGGTAAAGTCACAAGGAAAATAAAAACCCTACCAATTTTCTCATTCATGTTGTGCTCTGATGCCAACTTGAGGCAGAAATGGCTCAGGAGGCCAGATGGCTCTGGCTCTTGTGAAAGGCAAGAAATCTGGGAACCTGCCTGGCCTTACCAATCCGCTCAGGCTCATCAGAGGTGGTTCCTGCAATGCCACTGCTTTCCAGACCAAAGGCGGGGTCCGCCTTGCCTGTTACTTTGGCTGCTTCTTCCACTTTCCGAACATGAGCCTCCACCAAGGCCGTGGGTACCTCTTCCTTCATTTTGGAGAACTCCTCTGCAAGATCCAGAAAGGATGAGGCTGGGAGCAGCGCAGGGGGACAGTTCTGGCAATCCCTGCAAAAGCTTACTCACAAGCCCATGTCTTCATCTAAGACCAGTATAGAGAGCCTAGACAGGTGCCTGAGCTGAGGCCTGCACAGACAAGGCCAGCAGGGTAATCAAACTTGAGAGGTTTCACAGACTAACTAGCCTTTCAAAAGCAAACTAAGAAGGCCAGGTGGAACCGCCCACCCCTCATTACCTAGGGCTGACTTTGCAGCAGCAGAGGCGACTCGGGGATCGACGACAGAGGCCAGGAAGGCAACAGTGCTCATAACAGGGTTGCCCGACTGACTGAAGGGGATGGGTTGGTAGGCCAGGGGGCCTAGGGAGGCCTCTGAGTCCTCCAGGTATGGGTCTTCAATGGGAAGACGAAGAAAATGCAAGATGCACTCGTCCTGTGTGCGGCTTCCCACATGCTCGGACACTTTGTTCCAGTCATCTTTGTACATTTCCAGTGCCTGGTGGTAGTGGTGGAGACATAACTCCGCTTACTTAGCCACTTTTCTTGAAGGCCGACTCCCCCCATCCTACTAAGGGCAGCTGTTTTCAAAGCTCTCTATGTTCTGGTATTTATGTACTCTGCTAGGTCCAAGGGGGATCTTGAAGTAGCACTAAGAAAGGATATGAAGTTAATGAAATGGCCCAAATCCCAAGCCTGGAGCTGGTTCCTGGGGCAGGTCCAACAGGCATGAGGAAGGGGAAAGACTGAGGGCAAGATCATGCTCTGCTCATGCCAGACTCCATGATCTCTCCTCACTCACAAGTGTGGCCAGCACCTTCAACATGTCTGTTTTCTTTCTTTTTTTTTTTGAGACAGGTTCTTGTCTCACTCTGTCACCCATGCTGGAGTGTAGTGGTGTGATCACTGCTCACTGCTCACTGCAGCCTTGACCTCCTGGGCTCAAGCAATCCGCCCACTTAGCCTCCTGAATAGCTGGGGCTGTAGGTCTGTGCCACCATACCTGACTAATTTTAAAAATTTTTTGTAGACACAGAGTCTCACTATGTTGCCCAGGCTGGTCTTGAACTCCTGGGCTCATGTGATCCTCCTGCCTTGGCTTCCCAAAGTGCTGGGATTACAGGTGTGAGCCTCTACACGAAGCTCACTTCTGTTTTCAGAGAAGAACTCTCTTTTCCTTGTCCCAGTTACCTCCAGGAGAAGCAGGGTTTCCTGTTCTGTCCACTCACGAGTGGCACTGGCTGCAGCTTTGCTCTGCAGGGGAAACACAGGCAGGTCAGGAGAGAGGAACCTGTAATCTAGAGGAGCGAACATTCTCTACCCCTAAAGTCGGCTCGCACATCCTACCTTGGAGGGGACATTCTTTTTTGTGTACATGTCTGTGCGCAGCCCAAAGTTTTGCATGTCTGTTGGTTTCTCTTTGCCTTTGTCGGGAAAGTTGAGCATTTGTTGGGAAGCAGAGGTCTGCTATTTGTGGAGGGAAAGAAAGAGATAAGTACAAGTGACCAATGGGAGCCCAGGGCCTGACAGAGAGAAAAAACAGACAGAAGGAGCTTCTTTCCCAAAGCCAGGGACGCCCCTGGGTGGGACTCCCTCCCTTACTGCTGTAGTTCCTCTGCTCTCATGTCTCTTCTTCCCGGGCAGGGGCCCCCCAATAAAGGGGCAAATGAGCAGCCCAGCGGGGTCTGCACCCCACCTACCAGCTCTGGCTTGCCCTTAGCCGTCTCTGGCACCAGGTCATCCAGCTCTTTGCCCTTTCGCCCAGCCTTGGTATCAGCATCAACCTGGCGGCCCTGGGGGACAGAGCTTGGCGTCATGGAGGCTGGGTAGGAAATGACCAGGCCAAGGCCCTGGAAGCCTCAAGACCAAATGCTGGGTGGCCCGTAAGCTCTGGGGGCACTCATGCCACTGTTCCATGTTCCCTTCATGATTAATAAGACATGTCGTTGGCATGATATCCATTTATATTCACATTATCTTTACAGGTTCTCTTAGGAGCTGGACAATTAGGTTCTAATCCTAGATTTGGTACTCTGTGACCTTGGGCAAGCCACATAACCTTCCTCCTAATTTTTGTAATGGATGAAGTGGAAATGAAAAAAAAAATGAAGGTGATAATTATGAGGCAAAAATGAAAAAATGTGGGAAAGATGACAAAGTTTAAAAATTTCATGCAAGTTAATTTTAAGGCATTTTTCTCTATCTATTGAATCCCCTACATTAGCCTGTCTGCTCCTTGAGTAAAAGGATCATCTCTTCTCCCTCAGCAATTACAGCCTTAGGTACAAAGGCTAAGAGAGGGTGCTAAACACATGGGGCTGATTCTTGTGGCCCTTTGCATCCCATGGAAAAGGAGGAAGCCTCAAAATACTCCTGAATCATTACCCTCAAAACCAGAAAAAGAAAAGTCCAAAGAAGCCCAACCTTCCCAACCCACCCTGTCCCCATAGAACCTCACCCTACCTGCGGGGTCTTGGGCTGCAGAGGCACCAGCCCTGATGGTGTGTCAGCCAAGACATGGAAGTGAGAGGTAGGCGGAGGCCCCATTGGGGTTGGTCGACTCTCAGCATCCACCTGATAGTTAATAAGACCCCATTGTTCTAGGAAGGCATGGACCCTGTGTGGAGAGGGCAGAGAGAGGGTCACATGGATAGTCAGAAAGCTGCATTAGGAGGAAAACTTAGGGTACAAGTTGGGGCATAAACTCCTTCCCCATCCAACCCTGGCCTTTTCTTCTGTTCATTGTACACCTTAGGAAAGCTCACTTACTAATTGTTCATTTACCACCTAAATGCCAGTGAAACCCACATCTACATCTACAGCCTGGGCCAATCTCTATATCCACCTACATACTGGACATTTCTTTCTGAACAGCTAGTAAAACTGAACCAGTTTTTCTTTCTTTCTTTTTTCCCTGGGAGAGGCTGAAGTGCAGTGGTGTGATCACCGTTCACTGCAGCCTCCACCTCCAGGGCTCAGGTGATCCTCTCACCTCAGTCTCCTGAGTCACTAAGACCACAGGCACATGCCACCACACCTAGCTAATTTTTTGCATTTTCTGTAGAGATGGGGTTTCGCCATTTTCACCAGGCTGGTCTCAAACTTCTGGGCTTCAACGATTCTCCTACCTTGGTCTCCCAAAGTGTTTGGATTACAGGAGTGAGCCACCATGCCTGGCCTGAATCCGTAATCGGTATCTTTCAATTACAGACGTGCTCCTTCTCTGTCCTTTTTTTTTTTTTTTTTTTTGAGACGGAGTCTCACACTGTCACCCAGACTGTAGTGCAGTGGTGCGATCTCGGCTCACCGCAATCTCCACCTCCTGGGTTCAAGCAATTCTCCTGCCTCGGCCTCCTGAGTAGCTGGGACTACAGGTGTGTGCCACCACGCCCAGCTAATTTTTTGTATTTTTAGTAAAGATGGGGTTTCACCATGTTGGCCAGGATGGTCTCAATCTCCTGATCTCGTGATCCGCTTGCCTCGGCCTCCCAAAGTGCTAGGATTACAGGCGTGAATCACCAAGCCTGGCCTCTTTGTCCTTTATTCTACCCTTCAGAGAATGCCACTGCTAATCTCTCAAGTCATTCATTCCCCAAACCTGTACTTCGCCTTTCTCTAGAGGTATTTTTTCTGCCTGCTCCTCTATGTTCCTTACTGGTATCTCTACTACTGCCAAAACAAATCCATAGGCAGACATTCTCATGTACCCCTTTGTCCTCAGCCACAAGACCCACCTCATGATGGCACAGACATCACCTGCCAGATTTCGGCGGCAGGCAGTAGAGGTAAGATACTCTTGGGGGTTCAGTCGGTAAGTGTCAATCATAAAGTTTCGATAGGCCAGGTAGCTTAGAAGAAAGAGAGAGAGGAACAAGAAGAAAAATAAATGTTTGTTAATGGGCTGAAGAGTAGGAAAAAATGGTAAGAGACCTAATGACTTTTCCTGCATGGCAAAGACAGAAAAAAGGAGATTATTTGACTCAATATGCCTAGTGCCTGCAATATGCTAGATGTAAGGATTTCAAATATGTCTTACTTTTCCTTGATAGGATTTTCTTTAGTTAAATGAATTATCTCCTTGGCTATACTTAGGGATATTTCATACAATTTTTTTTTTGAGATGGAGTTTTGCTTTTGTTGCCCAGGCTGGAGTGCAATGGTGTGATCTCGGCTCACTGCAACCTCTGCTTTTCAGCTTCAAGCAATTCTCCTGCCTCAGCCTCCCAAGTAGCTGGGATTGTAGGCATGCGCCACCATACTCGGCTAATTTTGTATTTTTAGTAGAGACAGGGTTTCTCCATGTTGGTCAGTTGGTCTTTAACTCCCGACCTCAGGTGAAAAGTGCTGGGATGATTACAGGCGTGAGCCACATTTATATAATTTTTATAAAGCCACTTTATACAATTTTTATTTTTTTAATTAAAAAAAAATTTTTTTTTTTGAGACAGAGTCCCACTCTATCGCTCACACTAGGGTGTGGTGGTGCAATCTCGGCTCCCTGCAACCTTCATCTCCCAGGTTCAAGTGATTCTCCTGCCTCAGCCTCCCAAGTAGCTGGGACTACAGGCGCCTGTCACCACACCTGGCTAATTCTTTTTGTCTTTTTAGTAGAGATGGGGTTTCACCATATTAGCCAGGCTGGTCTCAAACCTGTTCTTGTGATCCACCTGCCTTGGCCTCCCAACGTGCTGGGATTATAGGCATGAACCACTGTACCCGGCCTATATAATTTTTAAACAAGGAATTAGAAGTTAAGAAAAAGTACTCAGCTGGTCACAGTGGCTCACACCTGTAATCCCAGCACTTTGGGAAGCTGAGGTGGGAGAATCACCTGAGGTCAGGAGTTCGAGACCAGCCTGACCAATATAATGAAACCTGTCTCTACTAAAAATACAAAAATTGGCCGGGCATGGTGGCATGCACCTATAATCCCAGCTACTCGGGAGGCTGAGACAGGCAAATCACTTGAACCTGGGAGGTGGAGGTTGCAGTGAGCTGAGATTGCACCATTGCATTCCAGCCTGGGTGACAAGATCAAAACTCTGTCTCAAAAAAAAAAAAAAGCCGGGCACGGTGGCTCATGCCTGCAATCCCCAGCACTTTGGGAGGCCAAGGTGGGCAGATCACGAGGTCAGGCGTCTGAGACCAGCCTGGCCAATATGGTGAAACCCCATCTCTACTAAAAATACAAAAATTAGCTGGGCATGGTGGTGGACGCCTGTAATCCCAGCTACTCGGGAGGCTGAGGCAGGAGAATCACTTGAACCCAAGAGGTAGAGGCTGCAGTGAGCTAAGACTGCATCGTTGCACTCTAGCCTCGGTGACAGGCAAGACTCTGTCTGAAAAAGAAACTCCAACTCAGATGTTAAAGGGAAGTCCTTATTCATGCATACAGCTAGTCAGCATAACATGGTAAAAAACATACGTTTTGAAGTTGAAAAGATCTAAGTTCAAATCCCAGTTCTACCATGAGGACCTTGGCAATTTACTTCAATTTTTTTTTTTTTTTTGAGACGGAGTTTCACTTTTGTTACCCAGGCTGGAGTGCAATGGCGCGATCTCGGCTCACCGCAACCTCAGCCTCCTGGGTTCAGGCAATTCTCCTGCCTCAGCCTCCTGAGTAGCTGGGACTACAAGCATGCGCCATTGTGCCCAGCTAATTTTTTATATTTTTAGTAGAGACGGGGTTTCACCATGTTGACTAGGATGGTCTCGGTCTCTTGACCTCATGATCCACCTGCCTTGGCCTCCCAAAGTGCTGGGATTACAGGCTTGAGCCACCGCGCCCGGCCCTTTACTTCAATTTTTTTAAACCTCAATTTCCTCATCGGTAAAATGGAATGTCTGTTGAGAATGAGAGGTCTATAAAGTAGGAGTACAGTGCCTGGCACACTGTAGGGGCTCAAAAAAATGGCAGCTATATGCGGTACAGTGTAAAGTTTCAGAACATGGGTCAGATAAAAGGATTCAGATTCTGGTTTTACTTATTAGCTCTGTGACTTTATGCAGGTGATCTGACTCCTCTATATCCTATCTGTCAACTGAAGATGATACCTACCTCTAAGGTCGACGTAAAGATTAAATTACTCAATGTATGTTGGACATTTAGGATAGTGCCTGAGAGACAGTAAGCTCTCAATAAATGTAGGCAATTATCATAATTTAGTATTTTACACCAAGAGTTCATTTCTTACTCCATCCCTGACTCCATGTTATATTGAATTCATTTCACCTGATCACTACTTCTTTTCACACATACTGCTTTCCCTAGGAAGAGAAGGAAGAGAGAACCATACAAAACTATGGGGAAAACACATGGAGGGACCCCCAGAGAGAGGAAGCTGTGGAATATTTGGGAAGAAAACTTATTCAGTTCTCAGTCTCACCCACCTCATCAGTGTGGTTATCTTGAAGTATCCTTAACCAAAGAAGATTGTCAAGCCCCTTATCCAAAGCCAAGCAGGTTTGGCCTGAGGCAAAATCTTGAAGATGATGAAGACTTTTGATCCCCAAACCCATACATTATTTGTTCATTAAATTTTTAGAGATGGGGTTTTGCTGTGTCACCAAGGCTGGAGTGCAGTGGCATGATCATGGCTCACTGCAGCCTCAAACTCCTGGGCTCAAGCAATCCTCCCATTTCAGCTTCCCAAGTAGCTGGAACCACAGGCATGCCCCACCATGCCCAGCTAATTTTTTTTTCCCACTTCTTTAGAGATGGGAGTCTTGCTATGTTGCTCATGCTATTCTCGAACTCCTAGCCTCAAGCAATCCTTCTGTCTCAGCATCCTAAGTAAATGGGAGGATTTACAGTTGTGAGCCACCGTGGCTGCTACACTTCTTTCCCAGAGAGCCCTCTCTATCCCTTAATTCATATAAACAGGTCTTCTATTAGTTCCTTCTCTTGTTTTTCATATATATATATGTATGTGTGTGTATATATATATATATGTATGTGTGTGTGTGTGTGTGTGTGTATATATATATATATATATATATATATATATATATATATATATATATATTTTTTTTTTGAGATGGAGTTTCGCTATTATTACCCAGACTGGAGTGCAATGGCACGATCTCGGCTCACCGCAACCTCCGCCTTCTGGGTTCAAGCAATTCTCCTGCCTCAGCCTCCCGAGTAGCTGGGACTACAGGCAAGTACCACCATGCCCAGCTAATTTTTTTTTTTTATTTTTAGTAGAGACGGGGTTTCACCTTGGTGACCAGGATGGTCTCGATCTCTTGACCTCGTGACCCACCCGCCTCGGCCTCCCAAAGTGCTGGGATTATAGGCGTGAGCCACCGTGCCCAGCCTCCTTCTCTTGTTTTTCTATCAAAACCTACTCTGAGGAACCAGCCTGGTTATAGTAATTTACACTTTAATCAAAATGATTACTTTTGCTGAGGATATCTGCAGTATAGACAATTATCAGTAATTATGGATTAAAAGGCTCTATATCCTGTTAAAAAGAATTTGAGGCACCGGAGTACATACTTGTTATGTAAAGAATATACTTAATATCACCCTTGGGCAAATCCTAAAGAACATGTGTCTACATGCTGGGTCAGGGCTGCCTATGGGCAGATATTGTGTCTTTGCAAGCCTATCACAGTGCCTGGCTCATGGAGGTAGCTCAAGAAATGTTTGCTAAACTGAATGTTATTGGATCAGGAAGGGTGAATTGGGGGACAAGAAAGGTGAATTGGGGGTCAGGAGTGAGAAGGAAAAATATGAGCTGAGATTTCCTTACATCTCTGGAGTCTTGGACTTGTTCTTGCCGTTGAAGAACTCAGGAAGAGCCCTCCGCTCAATGGCATGAACGCTGCAAGAGAAGCCAGAGTGGTTTCAGAAGAAGGCACTGGTGAAGGGATGGGGGCCCCAAAGGGAGAAAAACCCTAGAAGAGAAGGAAAAGAGCTCAAAATTGCTAGAAGTAATTAGAAGCTTAGGGAGAACATCCCACAAGGGCTTAAGACTCAAAAGGACACCAGGAGCTCCCCTAAAACTAAAGTGTACTCTGGTCTATCTGGCTGAGGAAGAAATAACTCATTTGGAGGAGGCAGGGAGAAGAACAGTCTGTTGACCCCTGGAGGCAGGGAAATAGGGCTCAGCGAGAAGTTGGGGAAGCCGTACCTATTGTAGTCGAACCAGGCTGCATAGCTGGGAATGATGATGTGGTGGGTCTGTTCCGTCACGTTGTCCTCATGCAGATCTGGATTCTTGGTCTGCTCCCCCTTGTTCCCTGTACTGTTCTCATCCTCATCCTACAAGTATGGAGGCTGCTGGACACTCAGCATTCCTGTTTCCTCCCTAGCAACCCTCTGCTTCTCCCACACCCCAGGAATGTGGATACTAAAGATGGGTGATGGGACTGAGCAGTCATGGGCCCCGGACTCTAAAAGGGTCAGTGTTTTGAACAATAGCTAGAATTAGTCTAGGGTGAGGAAAGTCTGGGCAGTGAAAAGTTTGGGCAGAATGAACTTTATAATCACAAATAAGAATCACATAGAGAGGTAGGGCCTCTCTAAACTGGCTCCACCTTGCCCGTCGTCTCCATGCTTTCATCTTCCTGTTCATCTGAAAGAGAAAGACAGCAAAATGTAAGGCTGGAGCCCCCTGAGGGGCAAGAAAGCCCTATCAAAAGCCCATCAGGCTAGCAGAAAGGGGTCAGATGAGCCCTCCCCTCCCCTTGGCTCTGACTGCCTTGCTCAAGAGTTTCCCATCTTACCCAGGTCAGTCATGGTGCCGCCTTTGACTGGGGCTGACTCTGAGTCTTTCTTTGTGTTGACTGCCAAAACAGAGAGTCGTTTTATCAGACAGGTTATGCCTAATTCAAGTCTTCGATTTAATAATTACAGAGATCTTACTTTCTCCAAAAATTTTCTCCATCTGATCTCAAAATATAGTAACTCTCTCCAGTCACAATTATTCTAGAGCTTGAAACTTGCTTGCTACTTTCCCCACTTCTCTAACCAAAAATTAATTTATTTCTTTATGTACATTCATAAACCATTTTGTCTTTGAGAGGCCCGATCTCCATCTATTATCTGTAAGCTTTTAATGGTCTGATACTGAGTCTGACCAAATCACTCTGTAGAGGAGTGGTTAGGTGTTAAACATTTTTGAAAGCAGAGGATACTTTCCTCAACTGAATTCATATGTATATAGGAGCAAACATAGAAAGGAGAGCTGATTGATGAGGAGATGGAAGCCAGAACTCCTCTCAGTGGCACCCCTAATCCTACCCCTGAAATATGCTCCTGGAATACCTGGGGCAAGTCTATGGAATATAGACTGTAAACCAGTACTGGTAGAGCAATGGTCTCCAAATTGGGGTTCTCACATGGGATGCAAAAGATGATCCACTGCAATTCAGGAACAGAATATCAGAACTTTTCTTCATGTTTATCATTCTTTACATTTTAAAATTTTTTAGGTATGTTTGTGTTTTTTTTTTTAACATTCCCATAGTAGTAGCTTAATAGTACATGTACGTAATTTATGCTCAAATATATATATATATACACATATTTATATATACACATATTTATATATATTTGAGCATAAATTATGTACATGTACTGTTAAGCTACTCTGAGATGGATTCTGAGACGGAGTCTCACTCTGTTGCCCAGGTTGGAGTGCACTGGTGCGATCTCAGCTCACCACAACCCAAGCCTCCCAGGTTCAAGCAATTCTCCTGCCTCATGAGGCCTCCTGAGTAGCTGGGACTACAGGCACGCACCATCATGCCCAGCTAATTTTTGTATTTTTAGTAGAGATGGGGTTTCACTATGTTGGCCAGGCTGGTCTCAAACTCCTGACCTCATGATCCACCAGCCTCAGCCTCCCAAAGTGCTGAGACTATAGGCGTCTACAGCCTCCCAAAGTGCTGAGACTACAGTAAGCCACTGTGCCTGGCTTTTTTTTTTTTTTTTTTGAAGTGGAGCTTTGCTTGTCACCCAGGCTGGAGTAGAGTGGCGGGATCTTGGCTCACTGCAACCTCGACCTCCTGGGATCAAGCAATTCTCCTACCTCAGCCTCCTAAGTAGCTGGGATTATAGGCATCCACCATCATGCCTGGCTAATTTTTGTATTTTTAGTAGAGATGGGGTTTTACTATGTTGGCCAGGCTGGTCTTGAACTCCTGACCTCAGGTGATCCACCCACCTCGGCCTCCCAAAGTGCTGGGATTACAGGTGTAAGCCACCATGCCTGGCCATGCTCAAATGTATTTTACTATCGAAAGCACATAATCGGAGTTTGGAGACAACTACTACCAGGCACAAAGCACAGTCCACAACCCAGATATGGATATAAACTTAGAGGATTTTCCATGGTAACAAATATAATTCTAATAACCAACTAAATTTAAGGAAAAGATCCTGTAGACTGTGAGGCAGACCTGAGAAATCAGCTCACTCAGGGTTTAGCAAAGGAGAGTCAGGACAGGGAGTGGGGCTGGATCCCAGGAGCTCAGCCTGTCCTGTACCTGTTTTGGGAAGTGTCACCTCTTCTACATTGGGGACTGGTGAGGGCTCGTCCATGTCCTTTGTCAGGTCTTCTTGCTCCTCTTCTCTGTGACCACGCTTTGACTTAGTGTAAGGTGTTGAGGGACTGGGAAGGAAAGACAGTGAAAGAGAACCCAGTCATCCTTGGACAAGAGTCCCTGGCAGTTGAAGTTCAAGGGAAGGGAAGTGACAGAGAATCCCAAGGGTAGAGTTGAGTACAAACAGAAACCAGTAATTACAGAGTAATGGGAAATGGCAAAGGCTTTTCATTTGATAAAGCTCTCTTTAAGTTTATGAGTGGGGCCAGGACCAGAACTAACAACTATGCAGCTAAAAATCTCCTCATCTTCCCTCTCAGGACACCTGTAGTATTATAAGGCACACCCAGGTCAGGGCCAGGTGGTTAAAGGAAGGGATTTGGCTTTCCTTCCTTCAACATGATACGGAGAGAATGGTGAACTCAGGGGCAGGCTAGGGGCTGGCACACCCTTTCTTAGCATTTTTCTTCTTTGCTTCTGGGGTTGGTGAAGGAGAGGGGGAGCGCTTCCTCTTCTTATAGTTTCCCCCCTTCTTGTCCCGTCGATCT
Organism: Callithrix jacchus; assembly: GCF_049354715.1. Lineage (NCBI taxonomy): Eukaryota > Metazoa > Chordata > Mammalia > Primates > Cebidae > Callithrix > Callithrix jacchus. The sequence continues at coordinate 63,484,320 of NC_133510.1, read as the reverse complement.
GAATCTGGGCTGTTCACCTATAGGATGGAGAATCAGGACAAATGTCAGCATACAATCCCCAGTGAAGACTTTTTCTGAGACTTATGCTAAGGGCGCCTGGAAAAAAGAACAGGGTTTGTCACCTCATCTGTCAATGTCTTGGCTGAAATCTTCTTTCGGCGGGAGACAGGGTTTTTGTCATCATTTACTTCATAGTCTTCCTCATTCATCCATTCATTGAAGGTGTCAGTGTCCAGGATCCACTTTGCATGAACCTAAAGTACGAAGGCAGATCATGCCGCAGAGAAGCTCTGTCTGCGGAACCTTAACAGAAAAAGTCCAAGGACACAGGAGCCTCTGTTTCACTTCCAAAGAGTAGACTGGTCCTGGCATTCTTTTTTGGGAAGCGGGGGTACAAGAAAAACTCACCTTCCTAGGTTTCTCAGGAGTTGGAGCATCTTCCACAGATGCTTCAATTTCACTCGCTGGGATCCATGTGTCATAACTGCCGTGGGAAATTGGGCATACAGTAGAATCAATGAGATGGAGTTGTGGAAAAGTAAAGTGCAGATCTTTTACCCTTTTAATTTGCAGAAAGTATTGGGTTGTTGGCTTATTTTTTTGGTATTCTATTCATATAAAGTAATAAAAGCCCATTACAAAACACTTCAAAAATAGAGAATGAAAAGAATCGCCCTTACATAACTACTCTTGACACTTGTATATATATTTTTCACAGTAATTTTTTTTTTTTTTTTTTTGAGATGGAGTCTCGCTGTCACTCTGTTGCCCAGGCTGGAGTGCAATGGGGTGATCTCAGATCACTGCAACCCCTGCCTCCTGTCTTCAAGCAATTCTCCTGCCTCAGCCTCCTGAGTAGCTGGGATTACAGGTACCCACCACTGTGCCCAACTAATTTCTGTATTTTTAGAAGAGAAGGGGTTTCACCATCTTGGCCTGGCTAGTCTCAAACTCTTCCACCCGCCTCAGCCTCCCAAACTGCTGGGATTACAGGCATGAGCCACCACGCTGGGCCGGAGTTTTTGTTTTTGTTGAGACAGGGTCTCACTTTGTTGTCTAGGCTGGTCTTGAACTTCTGGCCTTTAGTGATCCCCCTGCCTTGCCCTCCCAAACTGCTAGGATTACAGAGTGAGCTACTGTGCCTGGTCCACAATTTTGTTTTTACATAGTTATAATCACATTGATGATATTTTACATGCTACTTTTTTTTTTTTTTTTTTTGAGACAGGGTCTTGCTCTGTTACCCAGGCTGAAGTGCAGTGGTGCAATCATGGCTCAACGCAGACTCAACTTCCTGGGCTCAAGCAATCTTCCAGCCTCAGCCCCCCCAAAAAGTTAGGACTACAAGTGCATGCCACCACACCCAGCTAATTTCTGTATTTTTTTTTTTGGAAACACAAGAATTTTGCCCAGATTGGTGTCAAACTCCTGGATTTAAACAACCTGCCTGCCGCAGCCTCCCCAAGTGCTGGGATTATAGACGTGAGCCACGGCACCCATCCTACATATTAGAGGGATGAGCCATGGCACCCAGCCTACATGTTTTGTTTTGTTTTGTTGAGACAGAGTCTTGCTCTGTCACCCAGGCTGGAGTGCAGTGGCGAGATCTCAGCTCACTGCAACCTCCCCTGCTCAGGTTCAACTGATTGAAGTGATTCTCCTGCCTCAGCCTCCCAAGTAGCTGGAGCTACAGGGACGCGCCATCACACCTGCCTAATTGTTTTTTTTTTGGTGTTGCTGTATTTTCAGTACAGATGGGGTTTCACCATGTTGCCCAGCCTGGTCTTGAACTCCTGACTTCAGGTGATCTGCCTGCCTCGGCCTCTCAACATGCTGGGACTACAGGTGTGAGACACCACGCCAGGCCTACATGCTACTTTTTGCAATGAATAATAACATTCACCTATAAATTATCCATGTTATTTCATATCACTTTAAAGGTTGCATAATAGCCCACTGAGTAGATATACAAATTTACTGAAACATTTTCCTACTGTTAGACATTTAGACTATTTCTAAGATTTACACTGGGATAATCATTTCATACAAAAAGCCTCAATCCTTTTAGGCTAAGCCTTGTCCAATAAGTCCAAACCTCCCCCAAGACAGAGGTTCACTTAATAGGGGAGAGGAGAACCAATTAAGTGACCTAAAAATAACTCTGAAAGAGTGGCTTCTTGCTTTGCTAGATATTCTAGGGCTTCTGGGTCTGGCTCTTATACTTAAACCTGCTCCAGGAACCCATCCTCACCTGTCAGGATAGTAGCCCCAGTGCAGAAGAACCTGCTTATCCCTCTTCATGACTGGTCGTACCCATTCCTCTGGGGATAGAGGCAGAGAAGGGAGAGAGATAAGCTAAAGAGGGACACAAAAAAATACTGTACATAAGCCCTAACTAAAGTGCTCTGCTGTTGTAGCAAGGGACTTGGTAACAGGAACTTAAGGAGGTAGGAGGATTCAAGATTGAAAGAGGAGCCCAGATACTGAATGGTAATCTTAGTCCTCTGCCTCCTACTCCAAGCCATCCATTCAAATTGCCAGAAAAAAACCAGGTCTCACCTTCTTCTAGATTCCCCGGGACAGGATACACAACATGGGAGGCATTGTTCTTATCCTCAGTGACTGTTCCCTGGATGGTACAAGGCAAAGCAGGTAAATTATGGTCCCCTCTGAATTACTCAAAGTTTGTCACAGAGCTGCCTTCCTAATCATATTTTGCTTTGAATGATATTGAAGTAAGTTTGCATTCTCTAAGCACATGCCAGCTAAGTGGCAGAGGGAAATAGCTGGAATTGTGCTAATAATGCAGAAAAGTCAAAGAATTAAAAATTGTTACAAACAATCCTCTGAACAGACATTCTACACATGGAGAATTTAAAGTCAACTGTATGTCACTATCAATGACATCTGTTCATTATTATAAAGTTCCAAACAGCAGGAATTTCATTTATCTGAAGTCAAGCAATCTCCAGCTCAGTGGAAGTGGATACTGTTTTCCCCTAGGCCAACATAGTCTATAGGAATAGTAATGCAAATCTGTCAGGACTGACAAATGGGAGAAGCAGACAGAAAAAGACAGACTCAAGGCTTTAACTCTACTCTTTTTCCAAGTAGACAGAGCCACCTGTGAAGTAGAAAACATGGTAATGCAGGGCTGCTGCTTGGTATGGAAAACATTGGGAAAAGAGTCATGGAGTTTCTGAAACCTTTCCTGACCAGACCATTTACCTGGTGTCTCTTGATAATGTCCTTTAATTTCCCTAGTAGTTTGGGCTCAATTTCTGGGCACAGAAAAATGTTAGGTCGAGACAAGCAATTATTCTGTGGAGAGAAGAAAGAGAATGAGACTATGGGAAAGGAGTGCTTCAGATTCTCACTGAGGGAAGAGAGATAAATAGGGGATATGCCTATTACCTGCACCAAGGACTTCTCAATGGTCATAAACATTTCCACATTGCGGTCCATGCGTGACGGATTCTGGAAATCGTAACGCCGCCTTGTGAAGAGGCAATAATCTAGTGAGTGTTATAGCTCTGGTGTGCAGATGAGGTGAAGGCATGTCACGATCTCAGCTCACTGCAACCTCTGCCTCTCAGGTTCAAGTGATTCTCTTGCCTCAGCCTCCCTATTCCTTAGGATTACAGCCACACGCCACTACACCCAACTAATTTTTGTATTTTTAGTAGAGACCGGGTTTCACCATATTGGCCAGAATGGTCTCCATCTCGACCTTGTGATCTGCCTGCCTTGACTGGGAATCCCTCCCAAAGTGCTGGGATTACAGGTGTGAACCACGGCACCTGGCCTTTTTTTTTTTTTTTTTGAGATGGAGTCTTGCTCTGTAGCCCAGGCTGGAGTGCAGTGGTGGGATCTTGACTCACTGCAACCTCCACCTCCCGAGTCCTGGTTCAAGCAATTCTACCTCAGCCTTCCAAGTAGCTGGAATTACAGGCACGAGCCACCATACCCAGTCAATTTTTGTATTTTTAAGTAGAGATGGGTTTTCACCATGTTGGCCAGTCTGGTTTTGAACTCCTGACCTCGTGATCCACCTGCCCTGGACTCCCTAAATGGTGGGATTACAGGCGTGAGCCACCGTGCCCAGCCTCTTTTCTTTTAAGAAGGAGTCTCGCTCTGTTGCCCAGGCTGGAGTGCACTGGTGAGATCTCGGCTCACTGCAACCTCTGCCTCCCTTGTATAAGCCATTCTCCTGCCTCAGCCTCCCAAGTAGCCCGGGTGACCCTCGCAGGCCACTACACCTGGCTTTCAGTAGAGATGGGGTTTCATCATGTTGGCTAGGTTTATCTCGGACTCCTGACTTCAAGTGATCTGCCCACCTCAGCCTTCCAAAGTGCTAGGATTACAGGTGGGAGCTACTCTGCCCAGCCATGACTTCTTAATATGGGAAATTAGGAGGCAAGCTTGCTCACAGCTGTTGCCAAAATCACCTGGGATCTGAGGTTCACTGATCTCAACTCCATGAATCACTCTCTGTGCTTACTCCAAAGGGACAAAAAAAGGTTTGAGATGCCAACCTAAGACTCCCTTTCCTTTACAAAACACACACTGATCCTCACATATTCACTCTTGGAGACTGTTTTGGCTCTGACTCCCAACCATTTCTCTGACCTAGTAAGTCAGGTCTACTGACCTAGCAAAATAGACTCACAAGAATTTCTACCCCAGAAAGACCCTAGGGAGTCAAAACAGGGGATTTCCTCTAAACTAAATGTAAGAAGAATAGAGAGAATCATCTCACCATCCCTGGTCACTCTTGAATTTGTAGGCAGCTGCAAGAATGTGGCACAAGGAGCCCCCAGCTTTGAAATCTAGGAAACATTTTATCTACAAAATTAAGATGAAGAAGCATGTCAAGGTTCCATTGTAAATTCTCTCATAACTTAATAATCCTTTTACAAAATCCCATGCTGAACTGATCTCCCTCCCTCTCTCTTTTTTTTTGAGACTGAGTCTCATTCTGTTGCCCAGGCTGGAGTGCAGGGGCATGATCTCGGCTCACTGCAACCTCTGCCTCCTGGGTTCAAGCAATTCCCCTGCCTCAGCCTCCCGGGTAGCTGGGATTACAGGCACCCACCACCACACCCGGCTAATTTTTGTATTTTTAGTAGAGACAGGGTTTCACCAAGTTGGCCAGGATGGTCTCAGTCTCAACCTTGTGATCCACCTGTCTCAGCCTCCCAAAGTGATGGGATTACAAGTATGAGCCACCGTGCCCGGCCTCTTTTTTTTTTTGAGACAGAGTTTTGCTCTTGTCACCCAGGCTGGAGTGCAATGGCACAATCATGGCTCACTGCAACCTCTGAATCTTGGATTGAAGTGATTCTCCTGCCTCAGCCTCCTGAGTAGCTGGGATTACAGGCACCCACCACCACACTCAGCTAATTTTTTTAGTAAAGACGGGTTTTCACCATGTTGGCCAGGTTGGTCCTAAACTCTTGACCTCAGGTAATCCATCCACCTTGGCCTCCCAAAGTGCTGAGATTACAGGCATGAGCCACAGAGCCAGCAAATCTCCCTCTCAAAGCTAAGAGGGAGATCTATTTTTTTTTGAGATGGAGTTTTGCTCTTGTCGCCCAGGCTGGAGTGCAATGGCGTGATCTTCGCTCACCGCAACCTCCGCCCCCTGGGTTCAAGTGATTCTCCTACCTCAGCCTCCTGAGTCACTGGGATTACAGGCATGCACTACCATGCCCAGCTAATTTTGTATTTTTAATAGAGATGGGGTTTCTCCATGTTGGTCAGGCTGGTCTCGAATCCCTGACCTCAGGTGATCTGCCTGCCTTGTCCTCCCAAAGTGCTTGGATTACAGGCGTGAGCCACTGTGCCCAGCCTCAAAGCTGAAATTATTATTTTTTTGAGACGGAGTTTCGCTCTTTTTGCCCAGGCTGGAGTGCAATGGCACGATCTCGGCTCACCGCAACCTCCTCCTCCTAGGTTCAGGCAATTCTCCTGCCTCAGCCTCCCAAGTAGCTGGGACTACAGGTGCATGCCACCATGCCCAGCTAATTTTTGTATTTTTAGTAGAGACGGGGTTTCACCTCGTTGACCAGGATGGTCTCGATCTCTTGACCTTGTGATCCACCCGCCTCGGCCTCCCAAAGTGCTGGGATTATAGGCGTGAGCCACCGCACCCAGCCAAAGCTGAAATTCTTTAACCCCTGTGCCATTGCATCATGTGGCCTGGAAGAGGGGAGTGAAAGAAACCAATATATGCTAACACTTTACTGAATTACCTCAGCTACCACTATAGAAACCCTACAAGGTAGATTTACTAATCCCATCTAGAGATGAAGGAACCAAGACTGATGAATGTTGCCCAAGGTCACAGAGCCATGAAGTGGCAAAGCCAGGATGTAAACACAAGCCCGCGCAAATCCAAATCTCAAGACCCCCTTTCACCATACCATGAGAGACTCGGGGACTAATCTCAGGCACTCTGCACAAAGTATTACTAAGACAAAAGGAATGGTAAATTGGGGACTAGGCCAAGCCAATAATGCCCTGACCAGGGATAGGAATGGTAGAAAATAATCCAAATTTCAAAAATTACAAAATTCACAAATATTTTAAAAAATACAACTCTCCAGTTTGAAGGATTCACCACCAGCCCCCCCCCACCCTCCCCCCAACTTCAGCACTCACCGGCAGTTTAGTGAGCGGTGCATTGCTGACATGTTTGCCAAAAACTTCTTCCTGAAATTGTAGCAACTGTACAACAAGGCTAGACAGGGACTTGTTGGTGGGTGGTTCAGCTTGTATATACTAGGGATAAAGAGGGAAAGAAAAGAAAAATAGACCCCAGATGAATTGTCCACTATCTCCCATATTTCTCCCCCAGGCACTCTGGAAGCATTTGGAGCAGAGAAAATAGTGTCTTTTACTCCATTTAGTCTCTATAAAGAAAATGGCAGAAGGGAGACCCTGGACACCCCAACCAGGAAGCTGAAACACTGCTGCCAGCAGCCCAGGTTGCCAGTGTGGGGGAAGAGGGAAGCTTACTACTCATCCTCAGCTACACTCTGAAATTGGAGCTGCAGGACCCTAGTACTTTGGCACCTCATCTTCAGCCCACAGCACTGAGGGCTGTAAAATTCTGGAGGTTTACAGAGATGAGGTCATGGAAGCAATACCTCTGGGGCTCTACGAGAGACAAAAGTGTATTTCTTAGGGGAACTCTGTGTAAAGCCATGATTCCCCCTATAATGTAGCCTAACAAGAAAAGGTCAAGGAAGTCAAGGAGGGCAAGCTGACTGAGAGAGTGAGCTTGTGCATTTTGCTTCTGAAGAATGGGTATAAACGTCTTCATATGCCCTCTTAGACAGGAAGGGCCATGGGCTACTTAGCCTGATGGAGAAGAGCAAGACATCTACCCTGTCGGAGGAAACTGTATCTGAGACAAGTAACCCTGGTCCTGCTTCACTGTTTCCACATTATGCTACCTAGCAGCATCCTAGCCTTCCATTCTAATTTGAACCTGAGCCAGGAGACTTTCTTTTTACCTTTTGACCTGTTTTCTCCACCCTCATCACAAAGAAGACAGCACCTCTCAGTGAGAGGTGAAAAGATATCTGTGAAGGGAAAGGTAAATGACAAAGAGCTAAGAGCATGGAAGCTGAACCAGGTCACAGTTGTCAATCACCCCAAGGCTACAGGCTAAGCCCCTAGCCTAATCTCCCTGCAAAAGGTCAAAAGGCCTGGGAACAAGAGCCTCACAAAGGGGCAGAGACCAGCCATAGAAACAGCAGCTATTTGTCAGGATTCTGACACCCAGAGAGACCCCAAGGGCAGGACTAGTCTCATAACCAGGATCAGCAGGAAGTTCTCCTAAGCCACTAAGCACACTTCTGACTAGTTGCAAAGCCGGCAGGAAGAACCAGGGAGCTGAAAGAAAGCCACAAAGAGAACCCCTCTCTGGGAGTAGTGAGAAAGAAGAGAGGCAGACCATTTCCAGAGAAAACCAGGCCTAGAGACAAAGACGACACCAGGAAGAGGTTTAGTAGAAAAGACAGGTAAGGATTCCTGAACCCTTTGTTCACTACCTTATGATCTCCAGTTCTGGGGTTAGGGGGTGAGGAGCTAGAGACAGAAAGCTCACCCTAACCTCTGGACCCCAAACCCAGGGTATTGCAAAGCTAGGTTGCAGGGTGACTTCATTGTAAAATCGAGGAAAGGTTTCAGAAGGGGCCGCTACCCAGGAACTCCTATACCCCGGCTCCCTGAGAGATTCTGTTTCCCCTTAGATGAAGGTGGGGGATGAGCGGCGGAGACAGGTGATCCCAGGGTGGGGACCTTTTTCAGGCTGATGAGCAGCCAGCGGCTTGCTGTGTGACTGTTTACCCTCCTGCTTTCCATCCTCTCTCTCTCTGAACATATACAAAGCACTGGGGAGGCCTCAGCCCCGCTGGTACCTGGCTCCGTGGGGAGCTCTGGCGGGCATGCTCGGGTTTGCGGGGGAGCTCACTGGGCACCCGGTCCACTCCCGGCCGGCCGCCTCTCCCAGAAAAGCCAGGAGGGCGATGGCTGAGGGGGAAGGTGGGCTAATGGCATCGGGGCCCGCCGGGCAGTGGAGAAAAACAAGGGGCAGAGGGCGCAGCAGTGAGGGCGGGGGCTGGGCTCGGAGGCTGGGGGTGCGGGGAGAGGGAGGCTGGGGGAGGGGCGCGGGCGCGCGGGAGGGCGCGCGGGGGGCTGCTCCCGAGGCCGCGGGGGAGGGGCCGGGGCGGCTGGAGGGTGGGCAGGATCCTGGGGCTGCAGGGCCGCTGTCCCTTTGTCCCGCCCCCGGTCGCCAAGCGGCCCGGCCCGGCCCGCGTACCTTCTTATAGTTCTTGCCGAGCCACAGCCGCACGTTGTCGAACTGGGTCACGGTGTCCGCGGCCTCATAATACTTCACGTTGGGGCCGCCGTCCTTCTTCCGCACCGCCATCTTCTCGGGCTCGGGCCCCGCCGCCGCCCGCCCCACTCAGCTCAGCTCCCGCCTCCTCTGCCTCCTCCTCCGCCCGCCTCCCGCCGCCTCCCGCCGCCGCGGCCGCCGCCTCCCGCCGCCTGGGCCGGCCCCGGTCCGCGCTGCGCCCCCTGCCGGCAGGCCGGGCGCGGCGGCGGAGTTCCTGGTGCGGGACGACCCTGGCGGCCTCCCCGGCAGCGGCGGCGGGAGCCTCCGGGGAGGAGGACGCTTCCTGGAGGGGGCGCCATTCTCCAGAGATAGCTCTTAGCAGACGCGAAGCCCTTTTCCTCTTTTTGCTTCAGCTCGGCAGTATCACCTCGCCATCCCACCCCGGGCGGCCGCCGGTCCCCAGAGTGGCTCTCACCTTGCGCATTCCTAACCCCGCGGAGCCCCTAGTCCTCCAAAACCCAAACCCCTTTCCCCAAGAAGTTCCTTCCTTCCATCCATTCCCAGGAGCTGCCTATTTAAACTCTTCTGAGTCTCCCTCACCTCTCGCGCCTGGTCCCACCCAGCACCCCCCTCACTTGTTAACCCAAAAATTCCCTAGCCGCCACGCTGGGGCCCCAGTCCCTTCCCTCGGCTGCTTCCTCCGCAGGCCTCGCCATCGCCTCCTAAGTAGCTGTGAGCTCCTTGAGACCTCGCTCTTCGCTAGGCAGGAGGCCCTCCCTCCCTGGGCCACCCGGTTCATCCGACTCTTTTTCTTTGAGTGGCATAGATAGGAGGTAAGGAGCTAGGGGTGGGGAGTTCTATGGTGTGTGTTTCGCGGCCGGGCCCCCGCTTTCAGTTCTTGTATGCCTTTCCCGGTTGCAGTGCGGACCCCTTCTGTAAGCGCGCGATAAAGCGCGGTTTTGGAAGTCACGGTGGCCGAGTGGTTAAGGCGTTGGACTCGAAATCCAATGGGGTTTCCCCGCACAGGTTCGAATCCTGTTCGTGACGATGGCCTTTTTTTTTTTTTTTTTTTTAATTAAGACGGAGTCTTGCTCTGTTGCCCAGGCTGGAGTGCAGTGGCGTGATCTCAGCTCACTGCAACCTCTGCCTCCCGGGTTCAAGCAATTCTCCTGCCTCAGCCTCCCGAATAGCTGGGACCACAGGAATGTGCCACCAAACCTGGCTAATTTTTGTATTTTTACTAGAGACGGGGTCTCACCATTTGGCTAGGCTGTTTTTGAACTGACCTTAGGTGATCCGCCCGTCTCAGCCTCCCAAAGTGCTGTGATTACAGGTGCGAGCCACCGCGCCCGGCCTGATGGCGACTTTTTTAACCCCCTTCCTAACATGTAAAGGTAACCCTAGTTCTCGCACGTGTCTTTTGTGCACTTTTCCTTTCTGTCTCCAAAAGGGAAGCTGCCAAAAGGTCTTACCCCTGGATTTGGGAGGATGAGAGTGATCTTGGGAAGCTTAATTATGCACGACTGTATTGGCTGCTAGACTGCAAGGCATTTTCAGAATTTTATAACTTCAGGCTTGGTAAGAGAGCTTTGCCACATGTCTCATTTTTTTGAGGGCATAGAGAAGGATTTGTTTGAAGGATTACATTTTTGTCTGGGAATGTGAGTGGCTGTTTTGCAATATTAGTCAAACCTAGAGTTTCCTCTGAATTTTGTGACCAGAAGTCACACCTTGTAGGTCTGATTACACTGAACAGGGCTCTCTCATCTGGATTTCCTTGAGGTGTCAGGACTAGAAGGGAATAGCCTATTGAAACATCACTGCAGATCCAGCTAGAGCTACGTTGTGAGAAAATAATTATCATATACTCATCTTACCCCATTTTTCTTATTCCCTAATTTCTGATTGTGGAGAGAATCTAGGCTGCTTGTTGAGGATTTTGTTGTTGTTTCGGAGGGTTGTTTTTGAGACAGGGTCCCGCTGTGTTGCCCAGGCTGGAGTACAGTGGTGAGATCTCGGCTTACTGCAATCTCAAACTCTGAGGCTCAGGTGATCCTCCCTCCTCAGTAGCTGGGACTACAGGCATGCACCACCACACCCAGCTAACTTTTTGTATTTTTAGTAGAGAATGGGTTCCAGGATTTCACCATGTTCCACAGACTGGTTTCAAACTCCTGGACTCAAGCAATCCACCTGCCTTATCCTCCCAAAATAAGGGAGGATACAGGTGTGAGTCACCACACCTGGCCAAGGATGTTGCTTTTGTACTTCTTGCACAGCCTTTTCTCCAAAAAGAATCCCAAAGGGCACAGGGCTCAAGGGTAATACATAGAGCTTTCTACACATTTATACCTTACAGTTTCCCACCTTCATACCACTGCTTGGGCTGTTCTTTCCAGCATGACCCTCACATCACCTCCCTGTCCCTCACCATTAACACTCCAAAATCCTTTAGACCCCTCCTCTCTGATGTTCTTGATCACTCCAGCTACCTATCAGTCCACCACCATCACCATTCACTGAATTGCATAAAAGCCCTCTCCCTTGATATGCTAACATAAATATAAAATAACGGGGCTGGGCATGGTGGCTTACACCTGTAATCCCAGCACTTTGAGAGTCTGAGGCAGGTGGATCATGAGGTCAGGAGTTCAAGACCAGCCTGGCCAACAGAGTGAAACCCCATATCTACTAAAAATACAAAAATTAGCCTGCATGGTGGCGTGCGCCTGTAATCCCAGCTACTTCAGAGGCTGAAGCAGGAGAATCACTGGAACCCAGGAGGTGGAGGGTGCAGTGAGCCAAGATCCCACCCCTATACTCCAGCTTGGGCAACTCACAGCAGCGAGACTCTGTCACACGTACAAAATATAATAAAATAAAATAAAAACAAATTTAATTTATTTTAATATGTCTCAAATCTCACTTTTCTCAGGAATGAGCGCAGGCTGGGCTTGAGCCTTCATTTGGAAAGTAGTAGTATTTGTGAGCACCATACGAAGTAATACATATGAAGCTGCACTAAAGCATCCACACTGCAGTCCAGGACCTTCCATGGCTGCTTTCTGTGTTGCATGATATGACCCCTTTTTTTCCACCACTCTTCCATATTCACTACATTCTGTCCACTGGCATTCTTTTAGTTCCTGGTAGTTATTTGGCCTTGCTCATAGTGTTCTCTGCCTGGAATAATCTTTTTCTTCCACACTTTCTTTCTATTCATTCTCTACCGAAATGTTGGTTTTCCTGGGGAGTCTTCTCTAACCACTTGTTGCCCACCACATCCTATGCCCTCATCTTTTTTTTTTTTTTTGAGACAGTTTCACTGTGTTGCCCAGGCTGGAGTGTAGTGGCACAATCTTGGCTCACTACACCCTCCGCCTCCTGGGTTCAAGTGATTCTCCTGCCTCAACTCTTGAGTAGCTGGGATTACAGGCGTGCGCCACCATGCCCATCTAAGTTTGTATTTTTAGTAGAGACAGGGTTTCATCATGTTAGTCAGGCTGGTCTTGAACTTCTAACCTCGTGATTTGCCCACTTGGGCCTCCCAAAGTGCTGGAATTACAGGCGATTTCAAGCGATTCTTCCTCAGCCTCCTGAGTAGCTGGGACTGACTACAGGTGCGTGCAATCACGTCTGGCTAATTTTTGTGTTTTTATTTTTTATTTTATTTATTTATTTGAGACAGAGTTCTGCTCTTGTTACCCAGACTGGAGTGCAATGGTGCGATCTCGGCTTACTGCAACCTCCTCCTCCTGAGTTCCGGCAATTCTCCTGCCTCAGCCTCCTGGGTAGCTGGGATTACAGGCATGCGCCACCATTGCCCAGCTAATTTTTTGTATTTTTAGTAGAGACAGGGTCTCAGTCTCTTGACCTTGTGATCCACCCGCCTCGGCCTCCCAAAGTGCTGGGTTTACAGGCGTGAGCCACCGCGCCTGGCCAATTTTTGTGTTTTTAGCAGAGATGGGGTTTCACTATATTGGCCAGGCTGGTCTTGACCCTGTGATCTGCCTCAGCCTCCTAAAGTGCTGGGATTACAGGCATGAACCACTGTGCCTTGCCAACTATGTACATATTTTAATCTTCCGACTGGTCTATACGCTTCTTGAGAGTTAGGGCTGTGGATTTCATTTATTTGTATTTCCTCTACAAGGCCTTATAGATATTTTTAAAAATTTGTTGTGGCTGGGGGCAGTGGCTCATGCCTATAATCCCAGCAGTTTGGGAGGCCAAGGCGGGTGGTTCATTAGGTCAGGAGCTCGAGACCAGCCTGGCCAACATGGTGAAACCTCGTCTCTACTAAAGATACAAAAAGTTAGCTGGGCGTGGTGGTGTGCACCTGTAATCCTAGCTACTCGGGAGGCTGAGGCAGGAGAATTGCTTGAACCCAGGAGGAGGAGGTTGCAGTGAGCCGAGATTGCACCATTGCACTCCAGCCTGGGTGACAGGGTGAGACTGTCTCAAAAAAAAAAAAAAATGTGTTGCATAAATGGGTGTTTTTTACAGTAGTTATGTGTACATGTTTTAATCTTCAGACTGGTCTATACGCTTCCTGAGTTAGCTCTGTGTATTTTATTTATTTGTATCTCCTTTACAAGGCTTTATAGATGTGATCAACTATGAATTGAATGAATTTATAAAATCTCAGGCTCGCGATTCTGCTTCCTACCAAATCCCAATTTGCACAGGCTCTCATATTTACATGACTGCAGAGCAAGACCAGAATTGACCAGCAGAGGGCAACCAACGACCATGCTGTGAAGGGAAGAAGGCTCCATTTTTTACAAAATGGAGGATCTGGACCAAGAAGGGAAGTATGGCAGAGGTAGTTTGCTACTTGAAGATCATCCCTTTTACTCTCAAATGCTTCTCTTGTAACTTTTGTGGGTGAGAGTCCAACCAAAGCTTCGAACCTTCATATACAATAGATCATTTTAAATTTCTACCATCCCCATATACCCACCCCAACTCCCCAATTCCTTCACTCTTCCTCTTCTACTCCAACAAATCCTGTCTGTTATTTTACCTTGCATGATCTGGCCCCCTCTCTCCCACCGTTCTTTACATATTCACATAACACCCACTTGCATTCTTTAGCTCCTGCTACAGTACGCGGCCTTGCATATTTTCCCTGAAGTAACCTTCTCCAGTTAGGCCTGTAGTCCCACTCATTTAAATCTGGTAAGGAACCTTCCATAAATATCCTTCTATAACACCTTCACATTTTTCTACTCCACTGGATCAATCCTTCATGAATTCAGAACAAACAAAACCCTACCTTCATTTGATATTTTCAAATCTCCACATTGTTTTCTACTTCCTTTTATTTTTTTAATAAAATGTGTACCTTTCTTCCTCCAGTTCCATACCATCAGATACCCTGTCATCTGGTTTCTGACTCCTGAAGTGTTGTTTTTTTTTTAAATATATTTTTTTCTTTTTTGAGATAGAGTTTTGCTCTGTCCCCCAGGCTGGAGTGCAGTGGCTCGCTTGGCTCACTGCAACTTCCACCTCCTGGGTTCAAGCAGTTCTCCTGCCTCAGCCTCCTGAGTAGCTGGGATTACAGGTGCCTGCCACTATGCCCAGCAATTTTTTTTTTTTTTATTTTTAGTAGAGATGGCATTTCGCCATGTTGGCCAAGCTGGTTTCAAACTCCTGATCTCAAGTGATCCACCTGCCTCAGCCTCCCAAAGTGCTGTGATTACAGGCATGAGCCACCACGCCCAGCCTCCTGAAGTTTTTTAGACATTAAGAAACCACCGGACAAATTTAATAATCTCTTCTCAATCTCCATCCTTTGTATGTTTGAAACCACTGATTTCTTACTGGCCTTCAGAAACACTTACTGTTTTTCTCCTTCTCAGTACACTGTTTCTCTGCCTCATTTGCTTTTTTCCCCCTCCTATGGAATTTCAACAAAGCTTCATTCTTCTCTCAAGACAAAATCGCAGAGCCACCTTTCCAGGTATGTCCTCAGCTAAACCATGATCCTTTATCTCCAGCTGCCTACATGTCTGCACAGCTGACCTAGTGACACCTAATATTCAAACAGTACTTCTCTTTCTCTCCCAGAATCATCGTCCTGAACTTTTCCCATTTTTGTTGATACCACGACTCACTCAATTCCTTCATTTCCAGCTTTAAGAATTAATTACCTGAAATTTTGTTTTCTCCCATGCTCATCACTGATTCATCATTTGCTTCCTCCATCATCTTAATTCATGCCTGTTACTATGGCCTTCAAGGTGCCCCAGTTTCACCACATTGAAATCCACCCTACATTAGTGCAATTACACTGCTTTCATCACATTATTCCAGAAACCTCAATTCCCCATCTAATCAAACAGAAGATCCTATTATCAACATACTGCCGAAGGCTGGGCGCAGTGGCTCACGCCTGTAATCCCAACACTTTGGGAGGCCAGGGCAGACAGATCACGAGACGGGGAGTTTGAGACCAGCCTGACCAACATGGTGAAACCCTGTTTCTACTAAAAGTACACACACAAAAAAAGAAGAAGCTGGGCATGGTGGCGTGTGCCTATAATCCCAGCTACTCAGGAGGCTGAGGCAGGAGAACCACTTGAACATGGGAGGCGGAGGTTGGAGTGAGCTGAGATCGCGCTACTGCACTCAAGCCTTGGTGACAGAAACTCCATCTCAAAAAAAATAAAGGTTGGAAACATACCCTGCCTAAATTTGCCATTTTTCTTGCCCTTACATATTTCAACTAAGATACTTTCCATCTAATCTGGCTGATCATCTCCATGTGACAGCCCAGCTCCTCCCATCCCTCATGAAGTTCCTTCTCTTTACTGACTAGGTAATCTCACTTTATAATGATCTTTTCAGCAATAAATTCTCAGATCTTAAAATCATTATTACATTTTTTTTGAGATGGTGTCTTGCTCTCTTGCCCAGGCTGGAGTGCAGTGGTGTGATCTCTGCCCACTGTAACCTCTGCCTCCCGGGTGGCTAGGATTACAGGCACATACCACCACACCCGGCTTATTTTTGTATAGTAGTAGAGATGGGGTTTCACCATGTTGCCAGGCTGGTCACGAACTCCTGACCTCAGGTGATCTCACCTTGGCTTCCCAAAGTGCTGGGATTACAGGCTGAGCCACCAGGCCTGGCCTTAAAATTACTTTTATGTCATTAAAAAACATTTTTTTTTAGATGGAGTCTCATTCTGTTACCAGGTTGGAGTGCAGTGGCACGATCTCGGCTCACTGCAAACTCCACTTCTCAGGTTCAAGTGATTCTCCTGCCTCAGCCTTCCGAGGAGCTGGGACTATAGGCGCCCACACCACACCCAGCTAATTTGTATTTTTAGTAGAGATGGGGTTTTACCATGTTGGCCAGGATGGTCTCGATCTCTTGACCTCATGATCCGCCTGACTCAGCCTCCCAAAGTGCTGGGATTATAGGCATGAGCCACCATACCCAGCCATAACTAACATTTGTTAAAGCTAAAGTTGGGGAAGAACTATATATAAGATTTGAGATAGAGTCTCAAATCTGTAGTGTGGTGGCACTATCTTGGCTCACTGTGACCTCCATCTCCTGGGCTCATGAGATCCTCCCACCTCAGCCTCCCCAGTAGCTGGGGACTACAGGCATACACCACCACACCCAATGAATTTTTAAATTTTCGGTAGAGACACAGTCTCAGCAAATTGCCCAGGCTGGTCTTGAACATCTGGGCTCAAGCAGTCCACCCACCTTGGCGTCCCAAAGTGCTGGGATTTTAGGCACAAACCACTGCACCCAGCAAGAACTTAGTATTATCCTCTTCCAAGTTGTTGAGTTGTTCCAGAATTTTTTAAGATGGAGTTTCATTCTTGCTGCCCAGGCTGGAGTGCAGTGGTGTGACAGCAGCTCACTGCAACCTCTGCCTCTCAGGTTCAAGTGATTCTCCTGCCTCAGTCTCCATGCCTCAGGCCACCACAACTGGCTAATTTTTTGTATTTTTAGTAGAGATGGGGTTTCATCATGTTGGCCAGGCTGGTCTCAAACTCCTCACCTCAGGTGATCCACCCACCTTTGCCTCCCAAAGTCCTGGGATTATAGTTGTGAACCACTGTGCCCAATGACTTGTTCCAAATTTTAAGAGGCTTGGGTCTCTGCAGTTTATCCAGTGAAGCAAATTGTTCTAGGACTTGGGCTGAAATGACCTCATCCTACACTTGTGTCAGGAATGCTCTCATGGCACAAAACGTTTCCGGAACTCCTTCACAGCTAGTTTATGAGCCACATTTAAGTGATTCATTACTTCAAAATTACTTTTAAAAAATTGGCCAACTTTATTATGCAGCTATTTGCCAGATTTTGTTCCAGATTATATCTGGAATGCTTCAAGTCCCATTCTTAGCCTTCTTCTTGTTCTTCCCTTAAGTGTTCGCATGCATTCCTAGCATTTCTTGATCTCCTCTGGGCAGATAACTACTCCATCCACATCTTTAGCCCTAGCTTCTTGTTCTTAAGCTCCAGATCATGTTTTCATTTCCTAGTTAAACACATCTATGTGGGAGTACTTCCAACCCAGTGTTCCCCAGATGAACTCATTACTTCCTCCCCAAAACCTGCTCATCCTTTTCTACTCCCTATTTAGGTTAATGATACCATGTTTTCATCCATGCAGTCTGGAAACCTCCATCTTTATCTGTCACTTATTTTTGCTTATTTGCCCATTTTTGTTTTGTTTTGTTTTGTTTGAGATGGAGTCTCACTCTGTCGCCAGGCTGGAGTGCAGTAGCATGATCTTAGCTCACTATAACCTCCACCTCCTGGGTTCATGATTCTCTCCTTTCTCAGCCTCCTGAGTAGCTGGGATTATAGGCACCTGCTGCCACACCCAGCTGATTTTTTGTATTTAGTAGAGACGGGGTTTGCCATGTTGGCCAGGCCAGTCTCGGACTCCTGACTTCAGGTGATCCACCTGGCTTGGCCTCCCAAAGTGCTGGGATTACAGGTGTGAACCACCGTGACCCACCATGGTGTTGTTTTTTTAAGAGATGGGTCTTATTCTGTTGACCCAGGCTGGAGTGCTGTGGCACAGTCATAACTCAACATAGCCTCTGGGCTCCAGCAATCCTCCTGCCTCAGCCTTCTAAGTAGCTAGGACTACAGGCATGCACTACCACACTCAGCAATAGTGCCTCTTTATTAAAAGTTGTTGGGATGACTAAATTAATGTTTAATGCCTGAAATAATGCCTCATAGTAAATCATCTGGCCATTATGTTTCCTTATTGCCAATGTCCAGTCCTGTTCAGAACTTAGCTCTGATGATTCCTTTATGAACCCTTCCTTCCCACATTCTACCAGGTACATAGTTGGCCCCTTTCCTTCCCATTGTCCCATTGTATTTAGTCCATATCTATTAGCAACATACTATTCTGTATTTCCCATTATTTGTTGTTCTAGTGGGTGTCACTTACAAATTCCTTTAAAGTCTGTTCTTGGTTTTTTTGTTTTTTGTTTTTTTTGAGACAGGGTCTCACTCTGACACCCAGGCTAGAGTACAGCAGCACAAACACAGCTCACTGCAGTCTCGATCTCCTTGGCTCAAGAGATCCTCCCATCATGTACAGGCCACCCCCGCAGGTGAAGAACTGAAGTTCAGCAGTGTCTCGATTGCCAGATATGTGTTGATACTGTTGCACATGTGTTTTTCTATTGAAAGACTCATCCATCTCCCCCCGCCAAAAAAAAGTGATCCTCCCATCTAAGCCTTCCAAGTAGCTGAGACCACAGGCATGTGCCACCATGCCAATTTTTTTTTTTTTCTGTAGAGACAGGGTCTTACTATGTTGTCCAGGCTGTTCTCAAACTCCTGGGCTCAAGCAGTCATCCCACCTTGGACCCCAAAGTGTTGAGATTACAGACGTGAGGTACTGGCCCCTTTAGTCTTATTTCTCAATTATTTATATATCTCAAATGCTTGGTATTATGTTTAACACATGACAGGTACACCATAAATGTTGGCTGAATCTAATCAGTTACTAAAACCTGTCAATTTTTCTTCCCAAATGTCATTCTCTTTCCTGCAGTATTTCAAACCCTTGTCCTCTGCTTCATTGACACTGCTGACACCAGTTTCTTACATTCTTCCCATTATGGCATTCTTTGTTTTTTTTTTTGTTGTTGTTGTTAATCAATGAGAGCTTGTAACGTTGCTCAGGTTGGCCTTGAACTCATGGTCTTGCCTCCTCAAGCGCCAGGACATCAGGCCGGAGCCACCGTGGCCCCCTATTTCAGTTTCTTGCATTCTTTCCAGAATAATGGGTTGGAAGTCATTCCTCTTCTCAAAAACTTAAAGTAAAATAAAGTCCAAATTTCCTAGCATGCATTCAAGACCTTCCAAAAACTGGCCCCAAATTATTTCTAGTCTTAGATTCCGTTATTTCATTATTTATCTTCCAATAAACTCTATGCTCCAGATTGCATTAGTCTCTGTGTTCTTCAACATATCCTTCACCCTTATTTGTTTTTATCCATGCTGGGATCTCAACTTAAAAGAAAGTGCAAATTGGTGGACCTTTTTGTTTTTTGCCCACAAGCATTTTAATCAGATAAGGTCTCAGGACAGGGAGGTGGCAGTGAGCCAAGATCACACCACTGCACTCCACCTGGGTAACTGAGCAGGACCCTGTCTCAAAAAAGAGGAGATGGGGTCTTTCTCTCTCTCGCTCAGGCTGGAGGGCAGTGGTGCAATGACAGCTGCTTGCATCCTCCAACTCCTGCCCTCAAGGGATCCTCCCGCCTCAGCCTCCCAAGCAGCTGGGACTACAGGCACATGCCACCATACTCAGCTAATTTAAAAAGTTTTGTTGTTGTTGTTGTTGTAGAGATGAGGTCTTACTGTGTTTTGTAGGCTGGTCTTGAACCCTTGTGCTCATATGGTTCTCCCGCCTCAGCCTCCCAAAGTGCTATGATTACGGCATGAGCCACTGTGCCTGGCCCACAGCTTTTTTTTTTTTTTAATTTGAGCCAACATTTAAAAGTTGTGAAATTTAGCACATAATGGTGCATAGTGGCTCACGCCTGTAATCCCAGCACTTTCAGAGGCCGAGGTGGGTAGATCACATGAGGTCAGCAGTTCAAGACCAGCCTGACCAACATGGTGAAACCCTGTCTCTACTAAAAATACAAAAATTAGCGAGGCATGATGGTAAGCGCCTGTAATCCCAGCTATTCATGAGACTGAGGCAGGAGAACTGCTTGAACCCGGGAAGCGGAGGTTACAGTGAGCCAAGATGGCACCATTGCACTCCAGCCTGGGTGGCAAGAGTGAAACTCCGTCTCAAAGAAAAAGAAAATTAGCATAAACCTTCATATGTCCAGTTTCTTGAAAAGTCAGAAGATCTGTCAATACTGGGTCCCTGTTCTTATTTCAGGACCAGCCAACCAGAGCTGTATTGCTAGCTGCCATCTTTTCTCAAGGCATGTATTTGTTACCTAGCCAGTTAAAATCAATCAATCACACCACTGTACAATGAAGAGATCAGGCTAACAGTAGGGCAATAGGGCATATCTCCTAATGTTAGCAAATGAAGAACATCTCTCTCCTGTGATGTCTTCTATCCCCAGAACTGTTTAACTTGAATCTCTCAAGACCCTATCTGAATTTTAGATAAATGGGCTAGCCCGGGCACAATGGCTCACACCTGTAATCCCAACAATTTGGGAGGCCAAGGTGGGCGGATCACTTGAAATCAAGAGTTTAAGACCAGCCTGGCCAACACAGTGAAACTCTGTCTCTACTAAAAATGCAAAAATTAGCTAGGCGTGGTGGCACATGCCTGTAGTCCCAGCTATTTGGAAGGCTAAGAAGGCAGGAGAATCACTTGAACCCAGGAGGTGGAGGTTGCAGTGAGCTGACATCGTGACACTGCACTCCAGCCTGGTGGACAGAGCAAGACTCTATCTGAAAAAAGAAAAAAAAAAAGTCAATGAAGCTGAAAAGACCATTCTCCAGAAAACTGGCCCAATTTTTTCAACAGATTAGTGTTACACAATAAAAAGGTTGTTTCAGGAACCCAGATAAAGAGGGTAAAAGAAAAATAATCTGATGTAACTCATGGTACTGGATTAGACCCTGCTTTAGACAAAAATTAGCTACCAAAGGACTTTTTAGCCAGGTGCAGTGGCTCACACTTGTAATCCCAACACTTTAGGAGGCCAAGGTGGGCAGATCACTGGAGTTCAGCAGTTTGAGACCAACCTGGGCAACATGGTAAAATCCTGTCTCTACAAAATATATAAAAAACAAATTAGCTAGGCATCATGGTGCTCATCTATGGTCCCAGCTGCTTGGGAGGCTGAGATGGGAGGGCTACTTGAGGCTACAGTGAGCTGTGATCGTGCCACTGCACTCTAGCCTGGGTGACAGAGTGAGATCCTGTGTAAAAAAAGAGACTCTAACATCAGGGCCCCCCATTGTAGGACTGCTGAGGTCCACTCGAGACCCTGCTTGCCTGGGGATCACATGCAGTGGCTGCAGAACAGTAAGGTTTGCTGCCAGTTTCTTCTGCTATCCGGAAAAAAAAAAAAGACTTAGGACAATTAGGGAAATGAAAGTACGGGTTTGTATTAGTCATTATACATTGTTAATTTTAAGCACTTGTTATTTAGGCAATGTCAAAAATAGTTTTATTTTTCCAATGTATGTACTGAAGTAAAAAATTAAGACAATGAGGCTAGGTGTGGTGGCTTACACCTGTAATTCCAGCACTTTGGGATGCCAAGGCAGGCAGATTGCTTGAGCTCAGAATTTTGAGACCAGCCTCAGCAACATGGCAAAACCCTGTCTCTACAAAAAATTAGCTGGGTATGGTGGTGTGTGGTGACCTTATCTACCTAAGAGGCTAAGGTAGGAGGATCGCTTCAGCCCAGGAGGTGGAGGTTGCAGTGAGCCAAGATTGTGTCACTGCACTCCAGCCTAGGCTACAGAGCCAGACCGTATCTTTAAAAAAAAAAAAAAAGAAAGAAAGAAAGAAAAAGAATGTATCAAAGTCATTGAGAGGTGAAAAAAAATTTTTAATAGTATTAAAACAAATGAAGACAATGCCAGGTGCAGTAGCCCCAGCTACTTCAGAAGCTGAAGTGGTAAAATCACTAGAGCCCAGGAGTCTGAGGCTATACAGTGAGCTCTGATGGTGCCACTGCACTCCAGCCTGAGTGACACAGTGTTCTTTGACTCCCTCCTTCCCCCAATTCTCCTGACCTTAAAAGTTTAGAATGGGTTGGCAAATTTTTTTCTGTACAAGACCAAGTATTTTAGGCTTTGTTGCAGCTACTCAACCCTGCTGTTTTAATGTGAAAGCAGTCACAGACAATATATAAACAAATGGGCATATCTGTATTCCAATGAAATTTTTACAAAAGCAGGTGGTGGGATTGTAACCTGTAGTTTGCTGACTGACCTAGAACAAATAACACTTCCTGAAAAGCCTTTCCTGATAGCCATCAGAATCAGTGGCTTTATCATGGTTGGCTCACATATTACTAGTAAATCCACTTAGCACATTTACGATCTCTTATTATATATTCACTCCATTAGGGACTAAGTTCTATATATGTAGGTACTATTTTGCTACATAAGCCTCATCTTCACTCTGACATTCAATGAATATTTGTTTCTAAAAATCAAATCTACCCTAAAAGGAAGATATGACACCATTCATAATATTCACAAGAATGAGCAGCAAGTTCTAAAAGTAATTTTAAAGTTTAAGGGGGAAAAAGCACTATGTCACTAGGATACAATACATTGCTCTTATGCTCTATACTGTGACATGCTTATCAGTATTTTATAATCATACCTTGTGTGCATAGAAGCACAGGCTCAGTGAGCATAGAAATGCCTTCTTTTTTTAAGCCACTAAAGTATCTAGAGTACTATTAGATTTACATTAGATGCATGATAAATGCTCAACAAATTTAAACATACTTCCAGGGATGGGGAGATTTCCTCTTTTTCTTTTTTTGATACAGGGTCTTGCTCTGGCACCCAGGCTGGAGTGCAGTAGCATGATCTTGGCTCACTGCAACTTCCACCTCCCAGGTTCAAGTGATTCTCGTGCCTCAGCCTTCTGAGGAGCTGGGATCACAGGCGTGTACCACCACACCGAAAAGGTAGCAGCAAATATTTTTGAAGACTATTTTTATAAGTAAATAATTAAGAAACCTCAGCAAGTACATTTCCCTCCTCACATTTACTTTCTTAGGAAACATTGAGGGGTGGAGGCTTCTCTGCCTGCAA
This sequence comes from Callithrix jacchus, assembly GCF_049354715.1. Lineage (NCBI taxonomy): Eukaryota > Metazoa > Chordata > Mammalia > Primates > Cebidae > Callithrix > Callithrix jacchus. The sequence continues at coordinate 63,461,204 of NC_133510.1, read as the reverse complement.
TGGAATTCCAGATTCTAAAGCAAAGTTGCTTGCGGGACAAAGGAAAAAGATACATACATATCTTCTATAGAAAGTATCCCAAAAACTCAGGAGCACTCAGGAAAGACATGGAATTTAGGATAAAGGCAGACCCTGGTAAGCACACAGTTCAGATCATGAGAGAGAGAGCTTTGACTGCTACGGAACAGGAGATAGGAGGAAACAATGTAGGAGGGCACACACAGGAGAGCCACTGCGAAGTGCACACTACTCCCAGACAGACATCCTCCTGAAAGAGAAGTTAGCACTAAGATAAGAGTAGGTAACAAAGTAAGGAAGAAGGGGAATTAAGGTGAGAGAAAGGCAAAAAGCAGAGGGGAAACCTTCACAAAAAAGGGAGTAATGTTGAATTAAAATTTAGAGAGTTGAGTAAAAGGTTTATTATTAGTGCAGTCAACACCATGGAACAGTACATACAACACAACCAGCAACCTGCAGAGACACTAGTGCAAAGGGTAGGGAAGCCTTTCACTGAGCTTCCTGGCTCCATCAGAGGGTAAGGACTGGAAAGCATGAGCCTTGGTAAGGCAGGTAGGGGAAAGGGGACTGGAAGAAATGTAGTAACCAGAATAAGTATAGCAGCGTTTTCAAATTCCTGAGCACAATGTCCCGGAGCTGGAACCCTACTCCCCTCAAGCTGTATCCCTCTACCCCAGTCCCGGTGGAGTCATGATCCAACTACCCAGACCTGCAGCAAGCTAGCCTGGAATAAAACTCTGAGAAGAAGCCGTTACATGGTAGGGAGGAGGCTTTCTATCTCCAACCACATTCCCACCCACATATTAAAATAATCACACCTACTATCCCTCCCCTTCTCTTACTCTGCCAGTCACTCTAGGAATCAAGGTATGTCCTAGGTAATCTGAAATGGAACTGAAGTCCCCAAGGGGGTGTGGGTGAGGCACAGCACAGCCTGTACTTAGAGACAAAGATAAAATTTCTATCTGATTTGCACGGTGAAGCTTAGAACCCAGCTATACAGCCCCAAGGAAACTTAGGGAAGCGGGTGTTGCCTTCAAAATGAATACTCTAAACCCAGAGTTTTATGATGAGGTCCTAGAAGGGCTAGGAGGAAATTTTTCCAGAGGGCACAGGCATAGATGCTGGACTGTCATATCTTTCATAGGAATAGAGGAAGCTCCTCATTTCAATTGCGGATACAGAGGTTTGGGGCAGATATTGTAAGTTCAGCCGAGGACTTCCTTGGCTCTTCCTATATTAAAGCCAAAGGTTGTGCTGAAAAGGAAAAATATAAAACACACCCCCATCCCTGTCCCACCCCATCCAGAATCCCAATAGGAACATCAAAAGAAAAGCTTTAAGTTTGATTTTTTTTTTCTTTTTTCCTTTCTTAAAAAACAAAAAAAGGAAGTAAATAAATTAAATTGCCAACAATGTGGCTGGGATTGCCATGATTAGGCCATGCTTAAAAAAAGAAAGTGGGCAGTAGATAGGGTTTATGAAATATAAACAATGGCAAAAGGAAATTATCAAAATAACTAACTCTAGTCACAGGGCTAGAGAGGGGTCTATGAACAATTACGGCTCATGCCACAAGAGGCAGTGCCGACCACATTTTAGCAAAAGCTAGACATAGCTTCTTGCTGCACACGTCAACCCCAACAGACTAACCCCTACCCTAAACCCTGGCATTCTCTAATTATGAAAACTTGTAGGAAAGAAGAGCTCATCTAGAAATGTTCAGTATCCCAGCCTGCATACTGGTAGACCCAATGGGAGCCGGCACCTTTAAGGTGGGCTGAACAAGGATACTGCTTGGCACAGAGGTCCAGTCTTTCCCTAAGGGTCATCAGTGATGGCCAATTACTGGCCTCATTACATATTTCTAGAGGTTTGGCTCCACCCTTACCATTTCTTCAGGATGTCTGCTACTTAGAGTCAATAGGCCTGCCTGCTCTGGTTCCCTGGTTTTGGAGGAGACGGACAATTAGAGATTCCTCACTCTGCCCTGATCCTCCAGGGAAAATGAATCTCTTTGTGCTTTCTGAAAATATCTGGAACCAGGGACCCTAAGCAGGAAAATGGATGGAAGTGGGGGCTTTCCCACCCAGACTGATAATTTATAGACATTTTAGGGGAATATGGCAAGGGGAGGAAATCTGGGTTTCCCACCTGAAAGGCTGAGCAAAGTACCCCAGAGCCCTTCAGTGCCAGAAGAGCAGGGAGATGTGTGGCTCAGGTATAAGCCACAGTATTAAGGATAGAGGGGAGGACTCAGGTCCCAGCTGCTGGAGTGATGGGATTCTCTGATTTCCATCTCTTCCTGATAGCCAGTCGAGTTCTATATTTCTTCCACGCCATGCGCAAATATCATGACAAGGCCTGGCTCTTGCACCATGTCATCACCCATATGCTGGTTCTCACAGGCCATCACGACAACAGCCTGCTTGCCAGGGATGCGCTTGGCCACGTAGTTCTCATAGTAGCGTCGGTTCATCTGTCTAGTCTCTAGTGTGGCCAGACCCTGGGGCCAGCTACGCTCGTGGGCATTTTCAATCAGCTCGTTGACAATAGAAGCAGGACAGCCACTCTCCACCAGGGAGCGCTTGATTACAGCCTGGAGCACAGCATCAGGAGTCGAGATCATCCCTCCCCAGCGGGTCACTCTTGCTGGCTGAAGGGAGTTCACCCACCTGTGTGGAGGTGATTAAAGTTGGTCATTTCAGCTCATCTCTTTTCCCTGTATTGGCTTTTTCTGCTAATAGAAATAACCACCCACTTTGCACTCAGCTTACCTATTCTTCTTTCCTTATATCATTGGTTCAGAAACCCCAAATCTTTCCCCAGCTAGTCCCAACTGAGTCACCACATGTTACTCACCAGATTAAATTCCACAAGTCTGCACTCTGTCCCCGTTACTTTTCTTTGAAATCCAAATATTTAGCACAGATAGCACTTAACACATAATTAGTGCTCTATGTTTAATGAATAAAACAATTATTCCTTATACTATGTCCCACTCAGCACTAGTTGCCCTATATATATTGATTCACACTTACAGTGTCTATGAACTGTATAGGACTCCAGAACTGAAAGAGATCTTAGACTTCGCTTGTATACTTCGCTTGTCTTTGTTGCATTTTAGAGATCACTTTCCTGGACTTGCACTCTGCCTCCTCTTCTCTGGGTTGTAAGCTACCTGAAGACAGGGACGATATCTTCTATTTCTTTTTGGCTCTCCTAGCACTCCACAGCCTTTAATACAGGGATTCGTACATGGGTACTCACCTGATTCTGGACAAAGTGCGTCCTTGGGCAGGCTTTCCCTTCCATCCACCCAAATGCATAAGATATCCTGTGGTGGAGCTAAGGGTTATCCTCTTCTCCTCTGCCCCTGTCCTTAATACGAGCATCTGAGAAGCAGTGACCCCAGCCCAGCTCCCCTAAGACCCTCCTTCTGCCACTCCCCTGCTCTTCCTCCTTTCAGGCCTTGTTGTCAAGACGTGGAATCACTCCACGTCCTGAGCGACACTCACTCTAGGATCTCGTTGTATTCAATTGTCTCCTCCAGGTTCTGAAGGTTGGGGTTGACACTGCGGATTGCACGCATGTATGCCTTTAGCAGCTGGATGTCTCGCTTCTGTTGTGGGGAAGAAAAACCAGGAATAATGGTTAAGGCAGAAAACAGAAAAAAGACAAAAGTTTATCTGAGAATGAGGGCAACTAAGAGATCCAAAGAACAACCAGTTTGTAAGCTTCAGGAAGACAGGGATAGGACTGTCTCACTCACAGCTGTCTCCTTAGTACTTACAAATGTGCCTTCACAGAGAAGGCATCTGGTAACTATTAGGTGAATGAATGCTATGAAAGGAAGTCAAGGACAGCTCCAATCTGATTCCATGCTAAGCCATAGGCAGAATATCCACTCATCCAGGCTCACAAGTGTAAACACAGGTCTGTGTGTTCACAATTGGTTTTTATTACCCACGGGTAGGCAGTTGTCTGCATATGAGGGCTATATTCTCCCCCGTGTCTCAGGGCCTACCTGCTCTGCCAGCTGGTGTTTGTGTTCAGCTGATGTCTTCTCCAGCTCTGCGATGCGTGTCTGCTGCTGCTGTACCACTGAGCGCAGGTGCTTAATGCAGTTATGGTTTGGCAGCTCATCTTTGGGCATCTCCAGGCTGCAGACCAGGGTGGGGAAAGAGCAGAATAGTGGTGATCAATGGGACATGTATGAAAATGGCCTATTCTATGGCAGAAAACTGCTAAGTAGATTTTGTCCTACCCAAAATTTCTGACATTCATTTCAGGCCTCCCTCTTGTTTATTACCTTCACTTTCTTCTTCCAACCTTCCAGCTTGCCCCTTTGCTGTCTATTTTCCTTAAATTTCTTTCCCCAATCAAGACACAGTGTTTTATCTATTTTTTAAAATTTATTTTATTTAGTATTTTCTTTTTCCTTTTTTTTTTTTTTTTTTTGAGACAGAGTTTTGCTCTTGTTGTCCAGGCTGGAGGGTAATGGTGCAATCTCGGCTCACTAAAACCTCTGCCCCCCGGGTTCAAGTGAGTCTCCTGTTTCAGCCTCCTGAGTAGCTGGGATTACAGGCACGTGCCACCACACCTGGTTTATTCTTTGTATTTTTAGTAGAAACCGGGTTTCCACATGTTAGCCAGGTTGCTCTCAAACTCCTGACCTCAGGTGATCTGCCCGCCTCAGCCTCCCAAAGTGCTGAGATTATAGGTGTAAGCCCTAGTACCGGACCTCTTTTTACTATTTAGCTGGGGGGAACAGAGTCTCATTCACATCTGTAATCACATCAGGTAATCACATCTGGGATTACAGGTGTGACTGGCAGGAGGCCAAGGAGGTTAGGAATACCCCTTGCCAACATGCATTAAGAGACCTCAGCTAGTGGGGAGGGCATCCAGAGACAAGGGCATAAATGAGATGGCCCTTATCCATGTGGGGTAAAAGAAGGGAAGGAATCTCACCCACAGCCCTGTTCACAGGTCACAGGCCGCTTCGGGTTGTGCTCACAGTCACTGAGGTGAGACATGAGGTTGTCAAGACGGACAACAGCACTACAGCCAAACACAGCGTTGTCACAGGCAATCTGCAGCTTTGATAACATGTTCCGCATGATCCGAGGTACTGGGCGCAGATGGGCGACCGTCACAACACTACGGTCCACTGGACACGTCTGTTGCTGAGAAAACCACTGGGTGATGCAGGCGTTGCAGAAAGCATGCTCACAATGAGGTGCCTAGAAGGAAGAACAAGGCAAAAGGGGCACAAGGTAATTAGCAGAAACTAAGAGCCTGGATATGATAACTCTACAAAGCCAATCAAGCCATTGTGCAGCTTCTGCGACAAGAGGTCCCTTGGGTCACAGCAAAGAATAGATCCTCTATGGGCAAGGCATTGTAGGGGAGGCTAAGGCAGGCACACTGCTTGAGCTCAGGAGTTTGAGACTGGCCTGGGCAATATGAGAAAACCCTGTCTCTACAAAAATTACAAAAATTAGCTGGGCATGATGGCACAAACCTATAGTTCCAGATACCCAGGACACTGGATGACTTGAGCATGGGAGGCGGAGGTTGCAGTGAGCCAGGATTGCACTACTGCACTCCAGCCTGAGTGACAGCCAGAACCTGTTTCAAAATGTATATATATATGTTCCCTGTGCTCAAGATTAAAAATGAGTTGTGAAATAAGACAAACAAGTAAAAAGTTATATAACAATAAGAGATATAAATGATCTTCCCAGACAATAGGACAGATGACACAAGGCAGCCAATTATTAATTGCCATCTGGATTGCATAAACAGTAATTGCCAAAAAAGTCCAGAGGAGGGTAAGGTCTTTTCAGGCCAGCTCAATCATAGCAGGTATTTACAGAGAGGACAGAATTTGATATGGGTCTTAAAGGATAATTCAGATTACAGATTTAGAGGAGGGGGACATTTTACTGGCAAAAATTCATGTAAGAAAGCTAAATAAGGCCAGTTGCAGTGGCTCACACCTGTAATCCAGCACTTTGGGAGGCCGAAGCAGGCAGATCACTTGAGGCAAGGAGTTCGAGACCAGCCTGGCCAACATGGCAAAACCCTGTCTCTACTAAAAATACAAAAATTAGCTAGTCGTGGTGGTTATGTGCCTGTAATCCGGGCTACTCGGGAGACTGAGGTGAGAGAATTACTTGAGAGGAGGCAGAGGCTGTAGTGAGCCAAAACTGTACTCCAGCCTGGGCAATAGAGTGAGACACCGTCTCAAAACAAGAAAAAAAGCTACAACAATAACAAAAAAGCCCTCCTGTTGAGAGGTTAAGACACCTCTCTGTGAGGGCTCAAGTTCGTATTTTATGAGGGATGACCTGAGGTGTTGCCCTGAGGCCCAATAGCCACATCTTGTTTCCTAAACAGGGCTGGAGTTGTTTTTGTTTTTCTGTCACCCAGACTGGAGTATAAGGGCATCATCTTGGCTCTCCACATCCTTGACCTCCAAGCCTCAAGTCTAGCCTCATCCACCAAATAGCTGGAAAACACAGGCACATGTCACCACACCTGGCTAATTTTTGTATTTTTTTTGTAGAATTGGGGTTTTTCCATCTTGGCCAGGCTGGTCTCAAGCAATCCACCCACCTCAGCCTCCCAAGCGCTCACAGGTGTTAGCCAATGTGCCCAGCCTGATTTTTATTTTTCAAAGATATACCTGATTCTTTTCAAAGTATTATATACCATATCTCCAAAGAAACCCTTAATTTCTCTACTTTTTTCTATCTCTACTGCCACTAACTCAGTTGAAGCTGCTATCATCTCTCACCTGAATTACTAAATGTTTTCTAACTGTTTTCCCTACTTCTACATTGTCCCTTAATAATGCATTCTGGGCCGGGCGCGGTGGCGCACACCTGTAATCCCAGCACTTTGGGAGGCTGAGGCGGGTGGATATCACGAGACCATCCTGGGTCAACATGGTGAAACCCCGTCTCTACTAAAAATACAAAAAATTAGCTGGGCGTGGTGGTGTGTGCCTGTAATCCCAGCTACTCAGGAGGCTGAGGCAGGACAATTGCCTGAACCCAGGAGGCGGAGGTTGCGGTGAGCTGAGATCGCACCATTGCACTCCAGCCTGGGTAACAAGAGTGAAACTCCGTCTCAAAAAAAAAAAAATCCATTCTACATTTAGCAGCTAGAGTGATGACTTAAAAATGCAAACCACACCAGCCAGGTGTGGTGGCTCACGTCTGTAATCCCAGCACTTTGGGAGGCCCAGGCAGGCAAACTGCCTGAGCTCAGGAGTTCGCGACCAGCCTGCGCAACACAGTGAAACCCTGTCTCTACTAAAATACAAAAAATTAGCCAGGCATGGTGGCATGCGCCTGTAGTCCCAGTTACTTGGGAGGCTGAGGCAGAAGAATTGCTTGAACTTGGGAGGTGGCGGTTGCAGTGAGCTGAGATGGTGCCCCTGCACTCCAACCTGGGTGACAGAGTGAGACTCTGGCTCAAAAAAAAAAAAAAGTTGAGAAATGCTGAGTGTATGATAAAATATATTGTTTGCTAAGAACAGCGGCAAAGAAAACCTAACCCCGGCCTCAATATGTGGAAAACTACTTGGGGCATTCTCAAGCAGCAAGACAATATATGTATATCACATAGGAGTTTTAAAACAATTCTTTAAGTACAGGATATGTGACCCTGCCACCCCACCCCCTCCCTGGCTCCCTCGCGGAGAATACGTTTTAGTTTATCTGTGATCGGTGGTAAGCAGGCACCAGCTGCCTACCTGGTTTCTCTTGGTTCTATGAGAAAACACAGAATACCTGTTTGTTAGTAATTATCACCTGTTCAGAGAGAGAATACATATGTGGGTCAGAGTCTGCTCGAGGCCTTCAGCCCAGAATGCTGTCAGCCCCTGAGGCTCTCAACTTGGAAGGCTGCTGGCCCCTCTGTCAGTCCCACTTTGCTGTTCTATCTGGGTGTCTGCTTCTTAATGCCTTCAGTGCCACTTGGGTGGGGGGGGTCTCTATGGCCAAACTGGACTCAGTAAAAAAAAAAAAAATCAAACCACACCATACCACTCCCCTGGTTAAAACTTTAGAGTATTGGGCCAGGCGCGGGGGCTCACACCTGTAATCCCAGCTACTCAGGAGGCTGAGGCAGAAGAATTGCCTGAACCCAGGAGGCAGAGGTTGCGGTAAGCCAAGATCGCACCATTGCACGCCAGCCTGGGTAACAAGAGGGAAACTCCGTCTCAAAAAAAAAAAAAAAAACTTTAGAGTATCTTCTGAAAGCAGACCCTGAGACAAAGACAAAAAAAAAAAAAGAAAAGAAAAAACTTTACAGTGAGGCTGGGTGCAGTGGCTGATGCCTGTAATCCCAGCACTTTGGGAAGGTGAGGCAGTCAGATCACTTGAGGTCAGGAGTTCGAGACCAGACTGGCAAACATGGTAAAACCCTGTCTCTACTAAAAATACAGAAATTAGCTGGGTATGGTGGCACACACCTGTCATCCCAGCTACTTGGGAGGCTGAGGCACAACCTCTCTGCCTCACTTGAACCTGGGAGGCAGAGAGGTTGCAGTGAGCCAAGATCACACCACTGTACTCCAGCCTGGGCGACAGAGCAAGACTGTCTCAAAACAAAAAACAAAACAAAACAAAAAACTTTACAGTAGTTTCCCATTTTTTTTTTTAGATGGATTTTCACCCTTGTTGCTCAGGCTGGAGTGCAGTGGTGCGATCTTACGTCACTGCAACCTCTGCCTCCTGAGTTCAATCGATTCCCCTACCTCAGCCTCCTAAATAGCTGGGATTACAGGTGCAGACCACCATGCCCAGCTAATTTTCTTTTTTGTATTTTTAGTAGAGATGGGGTTTCACTATGTTAGCCAGGCTGGTCTCAAACTCCTGACCCCACCTGCCTCAGCTTCCCAAAGTGCTAGGATTATGAGTGTGAGCCACCTGCCTGGCCTGTCAACTTTTTCATAACCATCTTAGCTAAACCTTCCACCCCTGCATATGCATACAGAATGTGCTACCTTTTGTGTAAGAAAGAAAAGCAGGTGTGAAAAAACAGATATATTCATATATACACTGGTATACACACATACATATATATATGTAGCCATATGTATTCATATTTGCTTGTATCTGCCTTAAAACACACTGAAAAAAGTGTGTATTAAGGCACACTTAATTAATAAAAATAGTCATCTATGGGGGAATTAGGTGGACAGTAATAATGACAGAAGTGAGAATTCTCACTGTATACCTTTTTATACTATTTCGATTTCTGAAGTATGTTCATTTTTCACTTATTCAAAAAAAAATAAATATACATGACACGGGGAAATCAGCATCCCTAGCAGGAGCTTTCTAACCGTGAAAATGTGTCTGTGAACCTGGCATCATGAGGGTTGCCTGCTCTACTCCTCAGAAGCTAAACCCCAGAGGTAGATGGGTGGCTTCTGACTAGACTGTCACCAACTACGACTCACCTTTCCATAAGTGACTTGGCTCAAATGATAGTGCCAGAAAACAGACAAGACCCTGCCAGGGCAAGGAGGGAGCCTGACACACCCTGTGACCTCTTGACACTACTACTGGATGACGTGCTCCACACTTACCCGATATGCCTCTAATGGCAGCAGGCTGCAAAGGCCTAGAAAGAAGACAGGTCCAGAGCTGGCTGCCACTGGAATGCAGTCTGAATTTTATTCAGTTCAAGCATCTGTACTCCTTTTGGAGTACTGGGAGAAAAAATAAAACTCAAAGGCTCAAGGGGAGCCCCTGGGAGTTAGGTAAGCAGTGAACTAGGGAAGGGCCATGAGACCTCATTGCCTATTGTCCTGGTTTGGAAAATGTGATAATCTCTAGATAGCCAGGAGTGAGAGAGGATTAACTGGTATTTACAGAATGAGGGCAATAAGGATCCTGGAGGATGCTGTCCCATGAATACAACTGCTAAGGATACCTCACTAATTGTACTTGCCTGGTAACTGTGAGCTTCTGCTCATACTTGCCCCAGGATGATACAAGTGACTCTGGTCTGGCAAGGGTGGCAGAGAAATGACCTATTACAGGTAGCAGCTTTCACATCAAAATGCAGAGTGCATGGCTGCATCAAAAGCTGGTCTTTTCAGTAGATCCCAGGAAGAAAATAGGTCAGTACATACAGTTCCCCACTTCCTATTTGTTAGATGGTAGGTAGGTAGAAGAGGCCTGCAGGGAGACTGGCTGATTACCTGAAGCACTATATCATAAAAATGCAGAGAGAACTTATTAGGAGAGTCCAGAAGTTCAATCGTGGACAGGAAGATGGAACCTAGTAAGAGATCCTGCAGCGGAAAGGAAGCTACTGAGCTATTATCACAAGACAGAAACAAGCAGCTGACCATTTTACAGGAGAAAACTTTCAGAGTGACCTCAGAAAAAAATCTGAACCAACGGATCTCTGTGGTATCATCTCTAGATTGATTATGGAAGGCCTTATTCTTGTAGCCACCATTACTCCTCTGACCTAAACCTTTATTGGGTGGGGGTGGAGGGAAGAATACAGTGACTTCCCCATGGGTCCTACAACCCATGAATATTTTTTACTAGTTCCACTGCTACCTCTTGCCCCACCAAACCTGCCATCAGACCAACTCACCTGTACAGGCTCCTCCAAGACTCCACTGCATATAGGACAGATAAGATCTTCATCAACATCCCCCTGGAAACGGGTTACATCATACCCCATGTCTCATCACTGAAACCCAGGTCCTGAAAGGTCAACAGGAAAAAGAGGCCAGTTCAGAAGAAGCCTACAAATATGTGACAAACATAAACTCATTGCCAAGATCCATTATTTATCCAACAAATATTTATTGGGAGTCTACTATGTGGCAGTCATTTGGCTGGGTTGAAGATGACTCAAGAAATTTAATTCTAAGGCCCGGCACAGTGGCTCACGCCTGTAATCCCAGCACTTTGGGAGGGCAAGGTGGGCATATCACCTGAGGTCAGGAGTTCAAGACCAGCCTGGCCAACATGATGAAAACCCATCTCTACTAAAAATAAAAAAATTAGCTGGGCGTGGTAGCACACATCTGTAATCCCAGCTACCTGGAAGGGTGAGGTACAAGAATCACTTGAACCTGGGAGGTAGAGGTTGCAGTGTGCCAAGATTGTGCCACAGCACTCCAGACTGGGTGACAGAGTGAGAATCCATCTTAAAAAAAGAGAGAGAAATTTAATTCCAATGGGGAAAAGACATTATATAAGCACACATTTAAAATATAAAGTGATAAATACTCAGAGTAGACCCAAGAGACATGAATACCTAAACCTGGTTGAAAGCAGAGGGTGGTTTTGACAAGTTTTCCAGGACTGGTTGTCACCAGAAATGTGTCCTGTAGGGCAAGAGTGAGCTAAGGGAGCAGGGCATTAGATAGGTTCAGAGAATTTCAAGTGGTTCAGGAAAAGGCTGACCTTAGGGGTGGGAGGGAGGACCTGTCAAAAGACAAGGCTGGAGAGGCAAGCAAGGGTCAGGCTGTGAAAAGTCTTCTGTGAGGAGTTTGGACTTTATTCTGAAGGCTACGAAAGAGCCACTGAAGGAATTAAAAAGAATGTGATAATAGTTCTATTTTAGAATCACTATATTAACTGGGGAGAAACTGGAGTCTGGAAGAACATCTAAGCAAAAGAGAGATGGTGAGAGTCTGAACTTAGGTGGTGGTGATGGGGATAAAGAATAAAAGGTTCGAAAGAGCAAGGATTCAAACAGCAGCGATCAGGCCGTGCCCCTTCTTTGGACTCCCAAAGGTCAAACCCAAAGAGGTCAGTAAACAATTAGTGAAAGCCCCACTGTGTGCATCCGAGACTGGCCTGGGCAACACGGCAACTGGTGAGCTAACTGGGTCAAAGATGGGCACTTGATAGAAGGGCAGCCAGTCCACAGACCAGGCATCAATCTGTGATGTCCTAGAAAAGATGAGCTGAGTCAATCAGACAGTTTTCAGGAATTTAAGATCAAACTGTCCAATTTTGGAATGCATCTTCAGTTTAATCTGAAGGCTGCATCTCCCCATTAAAAAAAAAACTGCCCAATTTTAAAACGTGAGGTGCAGAGAGGTCTTGATAGGTCTTTAGTGCAAGCTAATGTATAGCACTGAATTAAGTCAAAACCAATTGGGTTCACATTCCCAGTTCTACTACTCATTAGCTGTGTAACTTGGGGCAGGCAACACAGCCTTCCTAAGCTAAAGTTACTTTTTAATAGATAAAATAAGTATAATAGGCCAGGCACGGTGGCTCACACCTGTAATCCCAGCACCATGGAAGGCCAAGGTGAGCAGATCACGAGGTCAAGAGATCAAGACCATCTTGGCCAACATGGTCTTGATCTGTACTAAAAATAGAAAAATTAGTTTGGCATGGTGGTGCACTCCTGTAGTCCCAGCTACTCTATGGGCTGAGGCAGAATTACTTGAACCCAGGAGGCAGAGGTTGCTGGGTGACAGAGCAAAACTCCATCCCCCGAAAAAAAAAAAAAAAATGAAACGTTTGGTGTGTTTAATCTTTTTTTTTTTTTTGAGATGGAGTTTCGCTCTTGTTACCCAGGCTGGAGTGCAATGGCGTGATCTCGGCTCACCACAACCTCCGCCTCCTGGATTCAGGCAATTCTCCTGCCTCAGCCTCCTGAGTAGCTGGGATTACAGGCATGCACCACCATGCCCAGCTAATTTTTTGTATTTTTAGTAGAGACGGGGTTTCACCATGTTGACCAGGATGGTCTCAATCTCTTGACCTCGTGATCCACCCACCTCGGCCTCCCAAAGTGCTGGGATTATAGGCGTGAGCCACCGTGCCCGGCCCTCTTTTTTTTTTTTTTGTTTGAGACACAGTCTCATTCTTTCACTCATGCTGGAGTGCCATGACAGCTCACTGAAGCCTTGTCTTCCTGGTTCAAGCGATCTTCCCATCTCAGACTCCCAAGTAGCTGGGACTACAGGCATGCACCACCACACCTGACTTTTTTTGGTAGTGACAGGTCTCTTGCTACATAGCCCAGGCTGGTGTGGAACTCCTGAGCTCAAGTGATCTGCCCACCTTGGCATCCTAAAGTGCTAGGATTAGAAGTATGAGCCACTGCACCTGGCCCTTTGTGATTATTGTTGAAATTTACTGAACTGAAAAGGGAGAATAGTGGTAAGAGAACAAGAGCAGCCCATAGTGTCTTTGTTATTCTAAGTACCCAGATGTTAAGAGCTGCAGTAGATATTCCTGGTACTGTTCACTAGCAACCACATTCTAAGAATTACACTCCCTTTCCTTCTCTATCCACTTGACTCTGGCAGGAGTTGGCTCACTAGTATTATGAGACCTTACCCTAAGCTACAGCTGACTGAGCCAAGGGTGCACATGTGAACCAAGTGGGACTAATGAATCCTATCCTTGCAAATGTGAGCTTGATACCAAGAAAGTTGAGTTCATCTTTCTTTGGCTGCCATGAACTCAGAAATCAGGTCTAAAGATGGAAATAAAAGACTGAAAGTCACAGTGAGAAAGACACAAATGAGAGCTGGAAAGTGTCTTGTAGTGTTAGAGGTCCTAGTTTATTCCCAAAACTGAGCTGCCTGCCTGTCTTTGGGTTCTGTGAGACAATACAATAGCCTCTTTTGGCCACTTTGAGTTGGGTTTCTGTACCTTACAACCAAAAGAGTCCTGGCTCATACAAAAGCAATGACATAACATTCTAACATCACTTGAGAATTCTGGCAGGGAAGGATGAAGTGAAGAACAATGTTTTGGCTGGGCACGGTAGTTCACACCTGTAATCGCAGCACTTTGGGAGGCCAAGGCAGGCAGATTACTTGAGGTAAAGAGTTTGGGACCAGCTTGGCCAATCATGGCAAAACCCCATCTCTACTAAAAATACAAAAATTAGCTGGGCATGGTGGCGCATGCCTGTAATCCTAGCTACTTAGGAGGCTGAGGTTGCAGTGATCTAAGAATGCACCACTGCACTCCAGCCTGGTGACAGAGTGAAACCCTTTCTCAAACAAACAAACAAAATGATGTTTCTAAGCCTGTAATCCCAGCACTTTTGGAGGCTGAAGTGGGAGGATCACTGGAGGCCAGGAGTTCAAGACTAGCCTGGGCAACATGGTGAAACTCTGTATTTATTTATTTATTTTTTTATATTTAAAATTCTTTAAAAGGCCAGGTACAATGACTCACTCCTGTAATCCCGCATTTTGGGTGGCAGAGGCGGGAGGATTGCTTGAGTCCAGGAGTTCAAGACCTGCCTGGGCAACATAGCAAGATCCTGTGTCCACAGAAAAAATTTAATTAGCTGCAGGGGGAAAAATTAGCTGGTGTAGTTGCATGTGCCTGTAGTGCCAGTTACTGGAAAGGCTTAAGTGGGAGGTTTGCTTGAGCCCAGGAGGTTGAGGGAGTGAGCCATGACTGTGCCACTGCTCTCCAACCTGGGCAACAAAGTGAGACCTTGTCTCAAAAATAAATAAGGTTGGGTGCAGGGGCTCACACCTGTAATCCCAGCACTTTGGGAGGCTGAGGTGGGCGGATCATCTGAGATCAGGAGTTCGAGACCAGCGTGGCCAACACGGTGAAACCCCATCTCTGCTGAAAATACAAAACTTAGCCAGGGATGGTGGTAGGTGCCTGTAATCCCAGCTACTTGGGAGGCTGAGGCAGAAGAATTGCTTGGACCTGGAAGGCGGAGGTTGCAGTGAGCCAAGATTTCCCCACTGCACTCCAGCCTGGGTGACAGAACAATATTCCGTCTCAAAATAAATAAATAAATCTATATATAGTAATATATAAACATTTAATGAGTACCATCTGTCCATCAAGAAGCCTAATAAATCCTAGTTCCTATAAGATAAGTGATGGGGGAGGTAAACATAAGTATGAGAAACACAGAAGAAAGAGTTCTTTTTGGTAGAGACAGGATCTTACCATGTTGGCCAGGCTGGTCTTGAACTCCCGGTTTCAAGTGATCCTCCTGCCTTGGCCTTCTAAAGCACTGGGATTATAAGCGTGAACCACGGCACCCTCCACCAGACAGTGGGTTCTGTATCAGACTGGGATTAGAAAGCCTTCCCAGAATTGGATTTTTTTTTTTTGAGACAGTCTGGCTCTGTCACCCAGGCTGCTGGAATTCAGTGGTATGATGTCGGCTTACTGCAACCTCTGCCTCCCAGGTTCAAGCGATTCTCCTGCCTCAGCCTCCTAAGTAGCTGGGATTACGGACAAACACCATCACATTTGGCTTTTATATTTTTATTAGAGACAGGATTTCACCATGTTGGCCGGGCTAATCTCCCAACTCCTGACCTCAGGTGATACGCCCACCTTGGCTTTCCAAAATGCTAGGATTATAGGAGTGAGCCACCACGAAAGACCGCCAGAACTGATTATTGAGATACGTTTATAACAAAGTTCCTCAACGTCATCACTATATGCATAATGAGCTAGAAAATTCTTTGTCATGGGAGGCTATCTTGTGCACTGTAGAATGTTTGGCAGCATCTCTGGCCTCTACCCACTAGATATCAATAGGTTTCCCCCATTGTGAACACCAAACATGTCTACAGACAAATGGCAAATATCTAGAAGATTAAAATTGCTCCGGTTGAGAATCAGTGATCTAGAAATAGGAGAGTTAGTGTCCTGGAACAGAGCACAGGCCTTCTGGAGCATAAAAAAGCAAAAATCAAAGTAGCAAATCAACTCTGGGCAAAATAGCGAGACCCCCATCTCTAAACAAAAAATTGAAAAATAAGCCAGAAAGTTTTTAGCTAGAAATTAGCTGGGCATGGTGGCACGCACCTGTAGTCCCAGCTACTCGGGATGTTGAAGTGGGAGGATCATTTGAGTCTAGGAGGTCGAGGCTGCAGTGAGTCATGATTGTGCCACTGCATTCCAGCCAAGGTAACAGAGAACTTGTCTCAAAAAAAAAAGAAATTGAAGGGTTTTGTATAGAGTTGTGCTGGAAGATGAGGACAGAAAGAAGGGCAGGAACCAAGCATGAAAGGCCACTAGCTATAGTTAGAATTAACCTGAAAAAGCTGTAGGAGGCTGGGTGTGATGGTTGATGCCTGTAATCCCAGCACTTTGGGAGGCCGAGGCAGGCAGAGCACCTGAGGTCGGGAGTTCAAGACCAGCCTCAAGTCTGACCAACACGGTGAAGCCCCATCACTACTAAAAATATAAAACATGGTTGTGCGCGGTGGCTCACACCTATAATCCCCAACACTTTAGAAGCAGAGGTGGGCGGATAACAAGGTCAGGAGATTGAGACCATCCTGGCCAACATGGTGAAACCCCATCTCTACTAAAATATAAAAAATTAGCCAGGTGTGGTGGTGCACACCTGTAGTCCCAGCTACTCAGGAAGCTAAGGCAGGAGAATCGCTTGAACTAGGCCGTGGAGATTGCGCCAAGATTGCACCGCTGAACTCCAGCAGCTTGGGTGACAGAGTGAGTCTGTCTGAAAAAAAAAATCTGTAGGGAGCACCAGAGGGATTTCCTTTGTTAACATGAATTTCAATGTTTTAACCTTTTATTTTGACAATTTCGGACTCAAAAAGTTGTAAAAATAATACAAATTTCCATATGTACTTCATTCCAGTTTCCCAAATGTTAACTTTTTACCATTTTAATAATTATCTCTATATATACACATAGATGAATAAATTTTTTTAAATTTTCTGAAAAAAATATCTGG
This sequence comes from Callithrix jacchus, assembly GCF_049354715.1. Classification (NCBI taxonomy): domain Eukaryota; kingdom Metazoa; phylum Chordata; class Mammalia; order Primates; family Cebidae; genus Callithrix; species Callithrix jacchus. The sequence goes on along the minus strand of NC_133510.1, from coordinate 63,444,467 downwards.
GAATTGGCCAGGGGTGGTGGCTCACACCTGTAATCCCAGCACTTTGAGAGGCCAAGGCAGGCAGATCACCTGAGGTCAGGAGTTCAAGATGAGCCTGGCTAACATGGCAAAACCCCCTCTCTATTAAAAATACAAAAATTAGCTGGGCGTGGTAGCAGGTGCCTGTAATCCCAGCTACTCAGGAGGTTGAGGCAAGGAGAATTGCCTGAACCCAGGAGGCAGAGGTCGCAGTGAGCCGAGATCACCCCACTGCACTCTAGCCTGGGGGAGTGTAGACTTGATGCTTTTATCTCATAATAGCTTTCTGTGTATTTCCTAAAGAATATTCTCTTACATCACAGTAAACTTACCGAAATCAGGAAATTGACACTGTTATCTATAAACCTTATTCCAATTTTGCCAGTGGGCCCAATAATCTCCTTTAGCAAAAGAACATCTAGGCCAGACAGATGTGGTGGCTCATGCCTGTAATTCTAGCACTTTGGGAGGCCAAGGCAGGAAGATCACTTGAGCCCAAGAAATTAGCCAGGCGTGGTGGTGCACACCTGTAATCCCAGCTACTTAAGAGGCTGAGGCAGAAGGATCACCTAAGCCTGGGATGTCAAGCCACTGCACTCCAGCCTGGGCAACAGAGATCAGTAGCACATGATGTTGACTTGTAGTGATACTAACTTTGATCTTTTGGTTAAGTGCTATTTACCACATTTGTCTACTGCAGGGTTACTGTTTTTTCCTTTTTGTAATTAATAAGACTCTTATGGGGTGCTATAGTTTGGATTTTTTTTTTTTTGAGACGGAGTTTCACTCTTGTTACCCAGGCTGGAGTGCAATGGCACGATCTCGGCTCACTGCAACCTCCGCCTCCTGGGTTCAGGCAATTGTCCTGCCTCAGCCTCCTGAGTAGCTGGGATTACAGGCACACACCACCATGCCCAGCTAATTTTTTGTATTTTTAATAGAGACGGGGTTTCACCACGTTGACCAGGATGGTCTCGATCTCTTGACCTCGTGATCCACCTGCTTCAGCCTCCCAAAGTGCTGGGATTACAGGTGTGAGCCACCGCGCCCGGCCTTAGTTTGGATGTTTATCCCTTCCATACCTTGTGTTGAAACTTGATCCCCAACTTTGGAGGTGAGGCCTAATGGGAGGTATTTGAGTCATGTGTGCAAATCGCTCATGAACAGATTAATGCACTTCCTGAGGAGTTGGGAAATAGTTGAGTTCTCAAGCTCTGTAAGTTCCCACAAGAGCAGGTTGTTAAAGAGAACCTGGTACCTCCCCCTCTCTCTTTTCCCTTTTGCCATGTGATCTCTGCTCCCCTTTGCTTTCCGCTATAAGTGGAAGCAGCCCAAGGCCTTTATCAGAAGCAGACGCTAGCACCATGCTTCTTGCACAGCCTGTAGAACCATGAACTAAATAAACCTCTTTTCTTTATAAATTACCCAGTCTTAGGTATTCCTTTACAGTAACACTAAATAGACTAAGACCTGTGGATATACTTTGAGTGTAGGCACACCTGAAGAAGTTTAAGCAAGAAATTGACATGTTTGGGGTTTTTCTGTTTGTTTTTGAGACAGCAGTCTCAATCTGTAACCCAGGCTGGAGTGCAGTGGCATGATCTCAGCTCACTGCAGCCTCAACGTCCTGGACTCAATGATTCTCCCACCTCAGTCTCCCAAGTAGCTGGGATTACAGCACATGCATGCCACCATGCCCAGCTAATTTTTATATTTTTAGTAGAGATGGGGTTTCACTATGTTGGCCAGGCTGGTCTCAAACTCCTGACCTCAAGTGATTCACCCATCTCGGCCTCCCAAAGTGCTGGGATCACAGACTTGAGCCACCGTGCCTGGCCAACATGCTCAGCTTTTTTTTTTTTTTGAGACAGAGTCTGTGTCAGGAGTGCAATGGCACGATCTCGGCCCACTGCAACCTCTGCCTCACAGGTTCAAGTGATCCTCCTGCCTCAGCTTCCCAAGTAGCTGGGATTATAGGCACATGCCACCACACCCGGCTAATTTTTGCATTTTTTAGTAGAAATGGGGTTTCACCATATTGGACAGGCTAGTCTCGAACTCCTGACCTTGTGATCCATCTGCCTTGGTCTCCCAAAGTGCTGGGATTATAAGCATGAGCCACTGTGCCTGACTAGTCTTCGCTTTATTTTTTTTATCATTTTTCATAAGTGATATATGAATATATTCTCATTTTAAAAGACTGAAACAACATAACTATGAGCCTCTCTTCTCACACTCCTCTTCCTATCAGTTGCTTGGTTTGTATTAATGCTTTCAGTTGCCCTTCTCTGCTATTCATTGACTCATGTATGCGTGAGATAGACAGGGCCCCTGGACTCACACAGTTTACATTCTAGTGGTAAAAACTTTCAACCCACCAATCTAAACCCTGATTATAATGCATTTTACCATTTCCCTCATGACTGGATATTTTCCCCCTGAAACAAATTGTGCTGCATTTAGCACCCTTGTAGCATGCTCTTTTTGAGCAGGGAACAAATCTCTCTCCTAGAACAGATACCTAGAAGTGGAGTTGTTGGACTGAATGGTATGTCTATTATTTGTTTTCCTAGATACTGTCATAGTGCCCTCTGGAAAGGCATTACACTACCACCAGCAGTATGTGAGAATTCTTTTTTTTTTTTTTTTTTTTTTTGAGACGGAGTTTCACTCTTGTTACCCAGGCTGGAGTGCAATGACGCGATCTCGGCTCAACGCAACCTCCGCCTCCTGGGTTCAGGCAATTCTCCTGCCTCAGCCTCCTGAGTAGCTGGGATTACAGGCATGCGCCACCATGCCCTGCTAATTTTTTGTATTTTTAGTAGAGACGGGGTTTCACCATGTTGACCAGGATGGTCTCAATCTCTTGACCTCGTGATCCACCTGCCTTGGCCTCCCAAAGTGCTGGGATTACAGGCTTGAGCCACCGCGCTCAGCCGAGAATTCTTTAACAACGACATTAAAAGAAAAGGAGCCTGCAAAAAAAAAAAAAAAAAGACTGAAAATGATTGGCCAGGCCAGAGATAGAAAAAAATCCTGGAGAGAAGAGGCTCACAAAAAGTCAAGGGAGTCTTAGCTAGCGGGAGGGAAAGGAGGAGTTTTTATTTTGGTTTTGCAAGAGGAAAAAGTTCCAGAGATCTGTTTTAAAACAGTATTAATATACTTAACACTACCAAACTGTACCCTTAAAAATGGTTAAGATGGTACATTTTTATTTTTATTTTTACAACAACAAAAAAATTGTCAAGGGGCCAGGTGCAGTGGCTCACACCTGTAATCCCAGCACTTTTGGAGGCGGATCATGAGGTCAGAGTTCAAGACCAGCCTGGCCAACATAGTGAAACCCTGTCTCTACTAAAAATACAAAAAAATTAGACAGGTGTAGAGGCAGGCGCCTGTAATCCTAGCTACTTGGGAGGCTGAGGCAGGAGAATCGATTGAAACCGGGAGGTGGAGGTTGCAGCGAGTCGAGATTGTGCCACTGCACACCAGCCCAGGCGACAGTGCGAGACTCCATCTCAGAAAAATAAAATGTCAAGGAGTGGAGAACTTACAGGAAGGAAGATAACCGCCAAAAGCTACAAACAGACATATCAGATAAAGAAAAGAAATAATTGCTGGGATGTGGGACGGTGGACACCACAGTAAAGCAGTTCCATGGAGGGCAGTTTTTGTGAAGCACTGAAAGTGAAGCTTGACTTCAGTGGCACAAAGTGAACAGGAGGTAGGATGGAGAGACAGGGACCAAGGACTCAACTCTGTCAAAAACCTGATGTTTTGGTGGGGGAGCACTCTCGAGGAGTTTATTTGGCCAGACTCAGGGTAAGGGTCCTGCACCTAGAAGAAGGTGTTGGGCCGCGTGGTGGTGAAGTGTTGGCTTCTGCTAGAGATGCCAGGACCTTGTGGGGCTGCAGGAAAAATATGGAACACTTCACAAATTTTCATATCATCCTTGCACAGGGGCCCTACTAGTCTCTTTATCATTCCAATTTTAATATATGTGACTCTGAAGCCAGCACTCAAAAGCCTAATTTCAAAGGAAGCGAAACAGAACTAGCTAGTGGGGAAAGGAAGCTGAGGAAGTGGGTTGTGTGGGGGTGTCTTTCCTTACGATGAGAAAGGCTTAAGTGTCTTTATGTACTGAGAGGAAAGCATGGGGGAAGAGGGAAAGATAAAGACAGGAGAGAATCTGGTCACTGTGGTAGCAGTAGGGAGATCTGGAATTATCTTAAACAAAAACAAGACAATTCTAAAGCAGGAAGGAAGGGAAAATGGTAAACAAGAGGTCAGAGATCAACAGAGGTCAGAGGTCCAGAGACAGGTTTTCAAAAAATCATACCAATAAACTTGTAAAAATCAGGCTGGGTGTGGTGGCTGATGCCTATAATCCCAGCACTTTGGGAGGCTGAGGCAGGCAGATCACCTGAGGTCAGGAGTTCGAGACCAGCCTGGCCAACATCATGAAACCTCATCTCTACTAAAATTACAAAAATTAGCCAGAAGTGGTAGCATGCACCTGAAATCCCAGCTACTCAGGAGGCTGAGGCAGGACAATCACTTAAACCTGGGTGGTGGAGGCTGCAGTGAGCCGAGATTGCGCCATTGCACTCCAGCCTGGGCAACAGACTAGGACTCTGTCTCCAAAAAAAAAAAACAAAAAAATAAAAAACCTTGCTGTCCTTAAAATACACCAGGTATGGAAAAATTCCAAGATATTTATACTATTAAGAGAAAAAAGCTAAGATAGGCTGGGCATGGTAACTCATGCCTGTAATCCCAGCACTTTGGGAGCCCAAGGCAGGTGGATCACTGAGGTCTGGAGTTCAAGTCCAGCCTGGCCAACATGGCAAAACCCCTTCTCTACTAAAAACAAAACAAAACAAAACAAAAACAACAACAACAATAAAACATAGCCAGCATGGTGATGTGCACCTTTAATCCCAGCTACTCAGGAGGCTGAGGCAGGAGAATCGCTTGAACCCGGGAGGCAGAGGTTGCAATGAGCTAAGATCATGCCACTGTACTCGAGCCTAGGAGACAGAGCGACACTCCATCTCAAAAAAAAAAAAAAAAAAGAAGCCAGGCATGGTGGCATGTGCTTGTATTCCCAGCTACTGGGGGGCTGAGGCAGGAGGATCACCTGAATCTGGGAGGAGTAGGTTGCAGTAAGCCAAGATCGTGCCACTATACTCCAGCCTGGGCAATAAAGCAAGACTCTGTCAGAAAGAAAGAGAGAGAAAGAGGGAGAGGGGGAGGGAGGGGGAGGGGGAGGGGGAGGGGGAGGGAGGGAGAGAGGGAGAGGGAGAGGGAGAAAGAAAGAAAGAAAGGAAAAGAAAAAAACTAAGATATAGACTAGTATATGTAAAGTACAAAAGGTCACTACCAAGACTATGAAAAACAGTATGTATGAGTGTATACTTACATATGCATGGAACTCTCCAGAAGGATAAATAGAAAACTGCCAACAGTGTTTGCTGCTAAGGAGGAGGTACAAAGAAACAAGGATAGGTGTGAATTTTTAATTTCTCTAATTAACCCTCTGTACCTTTGAAAAAGGTTTTCTGTGTGTGTGTATTCACTATTCAAGTAAGTAAACAAATCTATAATTATACTAGACTGTGACAGAATGATTTAAGATTAAAACAGAAAATAAGAATATTCACTTAGGCTGGGAGTGGTGGCTCATGCCTGTAATCCCAACACTTTGGGAGGCTGAGGTGGGCGAATCACAAGGTCAGGGGTTCAAGACCATCCTGGCTAACATGGTGAAACCTCTTCTCTACTAAAAATACAAAAACTAGATGGGCGTGGTAGCATGTGCCTATAGTACCAGCTACTCAAGAGGCTGAGGCAGGAGAATCGCTTGAACCTGGGAGGGCAGAGGTTGCAGTGAGCGGAGATCATGCCATTGTATTCCAGCCTGGGTGACAGAGCAAGACTCCATGTAAAAAAAAAAATTAGCTGTGCATGGTGGCAGACACCTGTAATCCCAGATACTCGGGAGGCTGAGGCAGGATAATTGCTTGAACCCAGGAGGCAGAGGTTGCAGTGAGCTGAGATCACACCATTACACTCCAGCCTAGGCAACAGAGCAAGACTTTGTCTCAAAAAAAAAAAGAATATTCACTAACTGTTTCATACACTATACAGTCATATATGTCACACAACACATACACATGTAACATGTACTGTGGCAATGTCTGGGAAAAATATGTACTCTTGTCAGAAAAAGTTGATCAAATTAAATCATAACAAAAACCACAAACTGTCCTAAAATATATATATATATATATACCCTTCTACCTAGCAATTTTACTTCCAGGAACTTATGTTAAGGAAATAAACAAGGATGCAAAAAGAATTGTACTAAACTGTTTAAGCACTGTTTGTCATAGCAAAAAAAATCTATCCAGTAGAATTCCTTACATCCATAAAATGCAACATCATGTCACACCAATATGACCTAGATATATTTATTTATTGATTATGTATTTAAATTATTTGTGCTGGGTACATTGGCTCACACCTATAATCTCAGCACTTTGTGGGGCCAAGGCAGGAAGATCACTTGAGGCCAGGAGTTCAAGGGTACAGTGAGCTATGACTGCACTACTACACTCCAGCCTGGGTGACAGACTGAGATCCTGTCTCTAAATAAACTGTTTTAATATATTTGTTATATAGAAATAAAAATTATTTATACTTACAGATGCTATTGTGCTATTTTTTTTTTAAGAGACAGGGTCTCACTCTGTTGCCCAGGCTGGAGTACAGTGGTACAATCACAGCTTACTGCAGCCTTGATTCTACATATATAATTAAATAATAATGAAGCGAGCATTTATTGAGCCTTACTATATGGCAGGCAGTATTTTAAGCATTTTTTGCCTATTAATTCATCTAATCCTTACAACAGCTCCAAGGTTGGGACTATAATTATTCACATTTTACAGATGAGTAACAGAGGTACAAAGGTTAAAAAGCTTTTCCAGAATCATATAGCTAACAAGTGGTAGAGCCAGATTCAAACCCAGACAGACTGGCTGCTAAGCCCAAGCTTTTAACTGCTTGGCTAAATTGCTTTTCAAACTGAAATAAACAAGTTGCAATTACAGTATGTATAGTATGCATCCATTTTTATCAAAATAACTTGGGCCAGGCACTGTGGCTCATGCCTGTAAAACACTTTGGGAGACCAAAGTGGGAGGATCACAAGGTCAAGAGATCGAGACCAGCCTGCCCAACATGGTGAAACCCAATCTCTACTAAAAATACAAAAATAAGCTGGGTGTGATGGCATGCACCTGTAAGTACCATCTACTCGGGAGGCTGAGGCAGGAAAATCGCTTGAACCCAGGAGGCAGAGGTTGCAGTGAGCTGAGATGGCTCCACTGCATTCCAGCCTGGGTGACAGACTGAGACTCCATCTCAACAATAATAATAATAATTATAAATAACTTAACAAAGAAAAATAAACGTAGCGTATACATTTTAAAAATCTAGGGCCGGGGCTGGGTGCAGTGACTCATGCCTGTAATCCCAGCACTTTGGGAGCACAAGGCGAGGAGATCACCTGATGTCAGGAGATCAAGACCAGCCTGGCCAACATGGTGAAACCCCGTCTCTACTAAAAATACAAAAAATTAGCTGGGCGCGGTGGCAGGCACCTGTAATCTCAGCTACTTGGGAGGCTGAGGCAGAAGAATCGCTTGAACCTGGGAGGCAGAGGTTGCAGTGAGCTGATATCACACCATTATACTCCAGCCTGGGTAACAGAGCAAAACTCCATCTCAGAAAAAAAACAAAACAAAAAACTAAGGCCAGGCACGGTGGCTCACACCTGTAATCCCAGCACTTTGGGAGGCTAATACGGGCAGATCACCAAGGTTGAGAGTTCAAGACCAGCCTGACCAACATGGAGAAACCCCATATCTACTGAAAAAAAATACAAAATTAGCCAGACGTGGTGGCTCACGCCTATAATCCCAGCACTTTGGGAGGCTGAGGCGGGTGGATCACGAGGTCAAGAGATCAAGACCATTCTGGTCAACAAAGTGAAACACCGTCTCTACTAAAAATAACAAAAATTAGCTGGGCATGGTGGCACGCGCCTGTAGTCCCAGCTACTCGGGAGGCTGAGGCAGGAGAATTGCTTGAACCCAGGAGGCGGAGGTTGCGGTGAGCCGAGATCGCGCCATTGCACTCCAGTCTGGGTAACAAGAGCGAAATTCCGTCTCAAAAAAAAAAAAAAAAAAAAAGAAAAAAAGAAAAAAATATATATATACAATGAAGCACAGTACAAGCACTAGGTCTATTTTTCTTTCCTCAGCCTCCCAAAGTGCTGGGATTATAGGCGTGAGCCACCGCACCCGGCCTATTGTCTACATTACCTCATAGCAACAAGGAGAAGAGATCAATGGTTTGTTTTTTATTTTTGAGACAGTCTCACTCTGTCATCCAGGCTGGAGTATAAATGCACGATCATGGCTCATTGCAGCCTTCACCTCCTGGATTAAAGCTGTTCTCCTGCCTTAGCCTCCCAAGTAGCTGGGATTACAGTTGCCTACCACTGTGCCCAGCTATTTTTTGTATATATATATTTTTGAGAAGGAGTCTTGCTCTGTTGCCCAGGCTGGAGTGCAATGGTGCGATCTCGGCTCACTGCAACCTCCGCCTTCTGGGTTCAAGCGATTCTCCTGCCTCAGCCTCCCGAGTAGCTGGGACTACAGGCACGCGCCACCATGCCCAGCTAATTCTTGTATTTTTAGTAGAGACGGGGTTTCACCTTTTTGACCAGGATGGTCTCGATCTCTTAACCTCATGATCCACCCGCCTCGGCCTCCCAAAGTGCTGGGATTATAGGCGTTAGCCACCACGCCTGGCCCTCTTTTTTTTTGAGACAGAGTTTCGCTATTGTTACCCAGGCTGGAGTGCTATGGCGCAATCTCGGCTCACCGCAACCTCTGCCTCCTGGGTTCAGGCAGTTCTCCTGCCTCAGCCTGCTGAGTAGCTGGGATTACAGGCACGCACCACCATGCCCAGCTAATTTTTTGTACATTTAGTAGAGACGGGGTTTCACCATGTTGACCAGTATGGGCTCGATCTCTTGACCTCGTGATCCACCCGCCTCGGCCTCCCAAAGTGCTGGGATTACAGGCTTGAGCCACCGCGCCCGGCCCAAGAGATGCGGTCTTGCCATGTTTCCAGGCTGGTTTTGAGCTACTGGGGTCAAGTGATCCTCCCACCTCAGCCTCCCAAAAGTACTGGGATATAGGCATGAGCTACCGTGCCCAGTCGTCTTTTCATTTTAAAGCAATGCTAATAATATTGTCTTCAGGAGAAACACAAATTCTGAAAATTTTTCTTAATGGGATTTCAGGAGATCCCACGTTCTCCAAAATAAACAGCAAAGAACTTGCCTGAGTTGGTGCAGAGATGGCCACAGAGTATAGGAATCAACCCATCAAGTTAGGAGCTGTAAGGTTCCCACCATAAAGTCATGGTTCACAAAACTGCAGAGACGCTAAGCAATGTTATTCCTAAATCTAAACCACTCTTTATCTGCCTGGAGGTTCTCCTGCTTTATCCACCTTTCTATAACTGTACCCTTACAGGGATGTGGACTTAAGAATTAAGGGAAAATAAGTGTGTGGAGGCAGCCCCTAGTCTGGGGAACCTGTGACCAGGGCCAGGTCTCATCCCATACCCTTTTATTTAAAGAAAGAAAGAAAAGAATTAAGGGAACATTTAGATTTGTAATCCGGTTAAGGTATTGTCTATTTGTCATCCATGGGAAGCAAATGTTGACATGGTCATATGCAACCTTGGAAGTCAGCTACAGACTAGGCTGCCTTGCCCTGCCCCCAGGCAGACAATCTAAATCTGTCAGGTTAGGTTTACTTGACTATTCCTTCTAATCTCTGGGACTCTTAACATTGTGGTGGGTTGTCATAGGGAAAGGTTATCATTCCGAGATACCTCACAAGAATTCAGCTGCTCACTGCCCTGGGGCAAAAGCCCTTAGTAAAACTGAAACCACAGGGACCTCAAGAGTCATAGCCAGTGACCACAGCCACTGGAAGCAGTTTCTTGGATATTCTCCTTGGATGGACAGGAAAAGGCCTTGGAAGGTTTTACTCAAACTGGGGAGCTGAAATGAAGTAGCACTGAAGTGTCCCTTGAGGCCTTACAGGACTTCTGTCAACCTCCCTTATCTGACCATCCTAAACCCAAAAGGAAAACTGCATTCCCTGCCTCCTTTTCCATAGTCCAGATCCAAAACAGGTAACTACATTGCTTTACCTCATCTGTGCCACACTGGGATATCTCTCTTTCTTTCCGGTCAGCATTATAATTGACTTAATTTTTATTAAGGAATACAAGAGCCTTATCAGACCCCTTTCTATGCCCCTTTAACTTACTGTTGGGGTTGTTTTCTCTGGTCTCCCACCAGAGAAAGCTAGGAATTCACATTTTTCCTAAAGGACATTTATCCTCACTTATTCAGGATTTCTTGAACCCGTAAGCATAGATGAAACCATGCACATTCATTCATGCACACGTTTAGAGAACCATTACAGAAGTTACTCTAGCCAGGCGCGGCAGCTCATACCTGTAATCCTAGCACTTTGGGACCCTGAGGCAGGCGGATCATGAGGTCAGGATATCAAGACCAGCCTGGCCAACATGGTGAAACCCCACATCTCTACTAAAATACAAAATATTAGCTGGGCATGTTGGCACGTGCCTGTAGTCTCAGCTACTTGGGAGGCTGAGGCAGAAGAATCACTTGAACCTGGGAGATGGAAACCGCAGTGAGCCAAGATTGAGCCACTGCACTCCAGCCTAGTGACAGAGGGAGACTCCATCTCGATAAATAAATAAATAAATAAATAAATAAATAAATAAATAAATTAGATAAATTAATGGGTAATAATGTTATAAAAGGTGACCGGGCTTTCTTTTCTTCTTTTTTTTTTTTTTTTTTTTGAGACAGAGTCTTGCTCTGTCTCAGGCTGGAGTACGATGGTGAGATCTTGGCTCACTGCCATCTCTGCCTCACAGGTTCAAGTAATTATCCTGCCTCAGCCTCCCGAGTAGCTGGGACATCAGGCGTATGCCACCACACCCGGCTAATTTTTGTATTTTTTAGTAGAGACGGGGTTTCACCATGTCGACCAGGATGCTCTCAATCTCTTAACCTCATGATGTGCCCGTCTTGGCCTCCCAAAGTGCTGGGATTACAGGCGTGAGGCACTGCACCCGGCTAAGGTGTCCTGGCGGTAACACTACTGACCTTGCTTCTTCAAGCAGCTCTTCACTTTTTTTTTTGAGATGGAGTCCTGCTCTGTCTCCAGGCTGGAGTGCAGTGGCACGATACTGCAATCTCCAACTGCCTAGTTCAAGCGATTCTCCTGCCTCAGCCTCCCGAGTAGCTGGGATTATGGGCGCCCCCCCCTCCACCATGCCCAGCTAGTTTTTGAATTTTTGGTAGAGACGGGGTTTCACCATGTTGACTAGGATGGTCTCAATCTCCTGACCTCGTGATCCACCCGCCTCAGCCTCCTAAAGTGCTGAGATTACAGGCGTGAGCCACCGCGCCGGCCAGCTCTTGACTTTTAAGTGAAGGGAGTGATCATTTTTACTTAAGCAATGCAACTCTTAGACTGTAATCACTTCCTCTCTTCAGGACTCAAGTTTCCTCACTTGTGAGATGAGAGGTTCTAAAGTTCTAATTCCAGAATGCTGTGGTTCATACCGGATTAAACATATGGGGATTTTAAAGTTAGGTCTTTTAGTTTTAATTTATTTGATTTACAAAAAAATCCAGAAGGCATATAATTCTTCAAGAGTTCATCTAATGTCTAAAAAGAGGTCTGCCAGGCATCAAAGGCCAGCAACGACCTCCCAGTTGGTCACCAGCTCCAAGCACTATTTGTGTGGTTACCCCAAGCTTCATTATCTTAAATACATAATCCCCTTGTCAGTAGAGACATAAAGAAAAAAACACATGGGCCAGGCGTGGTGGCTCACGCCTGTAATCCCAGCACTTTGGGAGGCTGAGGCAGGTGGATCACCTGAGGTTGAGGGTTCAAGACCAACCTGACCAACATGGAGAAACCCCATCACTATTAAAACTACAAAAACTGGCCAGGTGTGGTGGTGCATGCCTGCAATCCCAGCTACTTGGGAGGCTTAGACAGGAGAATCACCTGAACCCAGGAGGCAGAGGTTGCAGTGAGCCAAGATCATGCCATTGCACTCTAGCCTGGGCGCCACAGCAAAACTGTTTCAAAAAAAAAAAAAGAAACACACACATAATCCTTGTCCTCCAACTAAGGTGTAGGGTCGAACCCAATCACTACATAGGATAAAAAACACATAAAAAGAGGTAAATGTATTAAGCAAATTATTAACAAGTTAATAATTAATGTAAGTCATAAATATGCCAAAAAGAACAGACGGTATAGACTAATTACAGAAAGCTTTCTGCAAAAAGGAGTTTTAAAAACTGGGCTTTCAAGGCCAGAAGGAATCCCAAGTGACAAAGAGGGTGAAGCCTGGAATAGGATTCTGAAGCAAAGCTCTTTACCTTCCAAGCGCTGGGGGCAGGTTCCCTGTTCACAAGGCTCCAACCCCCTGATGCCTCCACTCAGAGCCACTGAAGAGATTCTCCCAGTAACCCATCTTGTTGGCTATTCTCCAACTGAGTCTTCCTTCCCAGTAACAAGCTCCATCGCCCAGGGGATCAATGTGATGTCACAATCAGGAGAACTCTAGTAATGGGAACAAGGAAGAGAAAGAAGAGTCAGTAGAACTACCTCCACTTGGCAGGGAGACTGGAAAGACAAATCTGGCAGTTGGCTGGGGAGGATGAGATAATTCCATTAAGCACTACAGTTTTTCAGTGCTAGGCAAGACTACCTTCTAAGGAGGGAGCTCACTGGCCAGAGAAGCGCACACATAGGGTCCAGTAGATCTGGGAGGGGGAAAGAAAAGGACAAGAGGAAGAGTGGAGAAGAACTGTTGGAGATTTAAGATTCTTTTATTCAGTGCACATAACTACAAGTAATAATGATTCCAAATCTGTGGCTACAAAATGCATCAATCCATAATACCTTATGTGTACAGTACAATGCTTTAATGCAGGGGTCCCCAACCCCCCAGGTGGACTAGTACCAGACTGTGGTCTGCTAGGAACCGATCACACAGCAGGAGGTAAGCAGGAAACGAGCAAGCATTAAGGCCTAGGCTCTATCTCCTGTCCTATCAGCAGTGGCATTTGATTCTCATAGGAGCACAAACCTTACTGTGAACTGCCCATGCAAGGGATCTAGGTTGCATACCCGCTATGAGAATCTGATGCCTGATGATCTGAGGTGGAACAGTTTCATCCCGAAACCATCCTCTCGCTCACCATCTGTGGAAAAACTGTCTTCCAAAAAAGGTTGGGGATTGCTGCTTTAATATTAATTTTAAAAAAAAAGAAAAAGAAAAAGAAAAAAAAATTAGTTTCCAAAGTGCTTCCACATAATTATTATTTTTTTCTTTTTTTGAGACGGAGTCTTGCTCTGTCACCTAGGCTGGAGTGCAGTGGCGTGATCTTGGCTCACTGCAGCCTGTGCCTCCTGGGTTCAAGTGACTCTCCTACCTCAGCCTCCTGAGTAGCTGAGATTACAGGCAACCGCCACCATACTCGGCTAATTTTTTTTTTTTTTTTTGAGATGGAGTTTCACTCTTGTTGCCCAGGCTGGAGTGCAGTGGCACAATCTTGGCTCACCATAACCTCCGCCTCCCAGATTCAAGCAATTCTCCTGTCTCAGCCTCCTGAGTAGCTGGGATTACAGGCGCCCGCCACCACACCAGGCTAATTTTGTATTTTTAGTACAGACGGGGTTTCTCCATGTTGGACAGGCTGGTTTCGAACTCCCGACCTCAGGTGATCTGCCCACTTCGGCCTCCCAAAGTGCTGGAATTACAGGAGTAAGCCACCGCATCTGGCCTAATTTTCGCATTTTTAGTAGAGACAGGGTTTCACCATGTTGGCCAGGCTGGTCTCAAACTCTTGACCTCAGGTGATCTGCCCACCTCAGCCTCCCAAAGTTCTGGGTTTACAGGCGTGAGCCACTGCAGCCCACATAAATTATTGTTATTTTTCGAGACAGGGTCTTGCTGTATTGCTCAGGCTGGAGTACAATGGTATGATCAGAGCTCACTGCAGCCTCCCTTCCCAGGCTCCAGGAATCCTCCCACCTCAGTCTCCCAAATAGCTGGGACTACAGGCGCACGCCACCCTGCCTGGCTAATTTTTGTATTTTTGGTAGAAATGGGGTTTTGCCATGTGGCCCAGGCTGGTCTTGAACTCCTGGGCAGGTTCCAGCAATCTTCCCACCTCAGCCTCCCAAACTGCCTGGATTACAGGCACCAGCCACTGCACCCACCCCCAAATGTACAAATTTAAACAAGTCAAGTAACCCTTCTGTAGTTTTGTTTCTTCAACTGTCAAGTAGGGAAAATGATACCTGCCTTATATATTAATATAAGACATTACATATATATATATGTGTGTGTGTGTATGTGTGTGTGTGTTTAGATAGAGCCTTGCTCTTTCACCCAGAAGGGAATGCAGTGATGTGATCTCCTCGGCTCACTGCAACCTCCACCTCCCAGGTTCAAGCTATTCTCCTGCCTCAGCCTCCTGAGTAGCTGGAATCACAGGCCCATGTTACCATGCCAAGCTAATTTTTTTTTTTTTTTTTTTTTGAGCCTGAGTCTCACTCTGTCACCCAGGCTAGAGTGCAGTGGCGTGATCTCAGCTCACTGCAACCTTTACTTCCTGGGTTCAAGCGATTCTTCTGCCTCAGTCTCCCAAGTAGCTGGAACTATAGGTGCACACCACCACACCCGGCTAATTTTTTGAATTTTTAGTAGAGATGAGTTTCACCTTGTTAGGATGGTCTCAATCTCCTAACCTAATTTTTATATTTTTAGTAGAGACAGAGTTTCAACAGGTTGGCTGGGCTGGTCTCAAATTCCTGGCCTTATGTGATCCACCCACCTTGACCTCCCAGAGTCCTGGGATTACAGGTGTGAGCCACTGAGCCCCACCTAATATAAGGTGTGTATGTGTGTATACACATACATACACATACACATACACACACACACACACACACCTTATACATACTGTCCTGTAAATCAAGTGAAATAATAAATATGGAAGGAGGCTGGACACAGTGGCTCACACCTGTAATCCCAATACTTTGGGAGGTTGAGGTGGATGGATCACTTGAGTCCAGGAGTTCGAGACCAGCCTGGGCAACATAGTGAAACCTTGTCTCTACAAAAAATACAAACATTAGTCAGGCATGGTGGCGTAAGCGCTTGTAGTCCCAGCTACTGAGGAGGCTGAAGCAGTAAGATCACCTGAGCCCAGGAGGCAGAGGTTGCAGTGAGCAGAGATTGCACCACTGCACACCAGCCTGGGTGACAGAGTGAGACCCCGTCTCAAAAATAAATAAATAAATACATAAACATGAAAGGATACTGAATACTGTCATCCTCAAGTGAGATATTATTTGTAACAACAGAATGCAAAATAAGGGCGGGTGCAGTGGCTCACACCTGAAATCCTCGCACTTTGGGAGGCCAAGGTGGGTTGATCACCTGAGGTGATGGTTTTTGTTTTTTGGAGATGGAGTCTCACCCTGACGCCCAGGCTGGAGTGCAGTGGCGCAATCTCGGCTCATGGCAACCTCTGCCTCCTGGGTTCAAGCAATTCTCCTGCCTCAGCCTCCTGAGTAGCTGGGACTACAGGTGCATACAGCCACACCTGGCTAATTTTTCATATTTTTAGTAGAGATGGGGTTTCACTGTGTTGCCCAGCTAGTCTCAAACTCCTGAGCTCAGACAACCCACCCGCTTCGGCCTCCCAAATTGCTAGTATTATAGGCATGAGCCACTGCGCCTGGCCGAGGTCAGGGGTTTGAGATCAGCCTGGCCGACATGGTGAAACCCCATCTCTACTAAAAATACAAAAAATTAGCTGGGCATGGTGGCGGGTGCCTGTAATCCCAGCTACTCGGGAGGCTGAGGCAGGAGAATCGCCTGAGCCCAGGAGAAGGAGGTTGCAGTGAGCTGAGATCGTGCCACTATACTCCAGCCTGGGCAAGAGTGAGACTCAATCTCAAAAAACAAAAAAAGGCAAAATAAATAAATTTAAAGTACTGAGAGTCGGAGAGGAAATGCTTAAAAGAAGATTGTTCCTTCTTTTTACTAGAAGGTAGGCCTAGCCACAGGTGGGCTGGACATGCAAGGTAGTAACATTGCATTACTCACATTCCCTACCACGAATCCACCCCATTCTTATTTGGGGCAAAACTATCAGCCAACAACACTCTCAGCCTCTTGCCCTATTGTCAGACTCTAAAACCACTCTTAGAAAGGGCTAACACTATCACGGGCCAGTCCCCAAGAACAGTGGCCTCATTAACAACCCCACTTGTTATTAGGTGAAAGGAAGTTTCTGAATGGGGAGGGAGTCTGTCAATTCCTCAAGAAAAACGCCCTTAACCCTCTTAGCTTTCTGCTCTTCCTCTGGCCCCCTCCTTCCCACTCCCCAATTTCCCAAAGTCCTGGGTTTGGGAAGGCCTTCCAGTGTGTGGTGTGTGAAGCCTATCAGAGGGCCAGGCTGCAAACTAAGCGCAGGGATGTGAAGAATGTGAGATTTCTTCATGGAGGGCTAGGAGGGGGAGAGGAACGGGGAAGGAATGAGAGGACAAGGCTGCCAAAGACAAGACATGGGAGAGGAGCCAAGCTATGGCGCTTCGAGGGCGGGGGTTTAGGTTCCACCGCCCCTGCCCAGGCTAGCCCCCGGAATGCTCCCTTCCTCCCCTTCTGGTCCGTCAATCATTGCCCATTTAAACACTACGTTGTTCCTCTAGGTCCGCAGCTGCCGGTCCTCCAGCTAGCCCCGGCCCCCTCCCGCACTTCTCAAAGCTCCCCTATTCCAATGGACCTTCCCCAACAACCCAATCTCCAGAGCCCCTTTCTCACCTCCCAACTCCTCGCCAGTGCTGCTTCCTTCCCCCATTTTCGTCTTTACCAACATCCCTCCTCCTGAACCCCAGTATTTCAACCCCCTGCCCCAATACCCCTGGGACATCACCTCCTCCCCTCCCACACCCTCTTTTAGGTGGAAGATCGCGCAGGCGCAGTACGCACCGCCCTGGACACTCCGCACCCTGGCCCAGTTGGAGCTCAGGCCGCAGCGGCCACAGGTCTGCCCTGATGCCGGGTCCCAGCCTTTCCCGGGAAGGGAAGGGAAAGGGGAAAGAGGGGAAAGAAGTCTCCGACCACTCGTCGCCGTCTCTGGCGGATCCTTTGCCCCGCCCACCGCTGCTACGCAACCCGGCGGAAGCTCGTCACCAAACCCCGCCTCTTTGTTTAACTCCTTCCCTACGCGGGCAGCCACGAGCGACCTACGAGGAGAGACGAAGGCTAGCCAGGCCTCCGCTCTAGACAGGAAGTCTTTGTGGTCTCTGTCAGGACTATATAGCCATTTGGGAGGAAGAACTCTGTGTTCTTCCCGACAAGAACGGGTGGGTCTGGCCGGCCACGCTTCGCTTTGGAAGGATCACGTGACTTGTGTCCCAGAGCTGACGCGGATTGGTGGGAGATCATTGCGGAGAGGCTGGTCTGCAGCGTGACCGGCTGTGGGTCCAGCCCCTCTCCCTTTTCCAGAGCCCTGGTCGGCATCCCAGAGCCTCGTGACCCCTTGACGCCTGTCATGGGAATGGATATTGCAGTTAACAAGGCGGTTGCGGGGTGGGGAGTGAGGGAATCCGACTGCAAAGCTTAGATCCGGGGTGCTCAATGGGTTGTCTGCCTCTCTCCCAGGCGCACTCTTCCCATATCCACGATGTCTCCTCGATCACTTGAGGAGTTCCCTGAAACACCTAAGAAGGAAGGGAGAGAAAATTTCCCTCTTCCTGAGTTGGAGTTTGATTTCCTTAGCTTACAACACCATGGTGTTGGGGTGTGGGTGGTAGAGAACCTGGGATCCAAGGGAAGTCAATGTGGAGCCTAAAGAGCTCCATGAAAAGATAAGGGATTCATTAGGCAAACCAAGGCATTACAATTACATTATCTCTTAGGCTAATCTGGTATTAAATAGTATGGCATTTATTTTGGACATTGGCTAAGCAATGTTAGTGCACATTGATACACATACCCACACACACCCACATATCTCTATGTAATTTGTTTACACACAACAATACAGAACTAGCTATCTTTTGTGGACAATTTGACAGGTCCCAAAAGGAACTGAAGTTTCAAGCCTTTTTTCTGCCATCCTCTAGAGGGGACTCAGATCAAGTAAGATAAAAGTAGTATGGCCGGGTGCAGTGGCTCACGCTTGTAATCCCAACACTTTGGGAGGCCGAGGTTGGCGTATCGCTTGAAGTCAGAGTTCGATACCAGCCTGGGCAACATGGCAAAACTCCGTCTTTACAAAAAAATATAAAAATTAGCCGAGAGTGGTGGGACGCACTGTAGTCTCAGCTACTAGGGAGGCTGTGGTGGGAGGATCGCTCGAGCAAGGGAGGCAGAGGTTGCAGTGAGTCAAGATTGTACCACTGCACTCCAGCCTCGGCTACACAGCGAGGCTGTTTCCAAAAAAAAGAGGGACTAACAAGTATTTCTCTCTATGCTGCAGGTTCCATTTCTTCCAAGAAAGGTGAGCCTGCCTTTTGTCTCTGGTGTAAGTGCCACTTTTCCCAGAGACCTTGACCAAGCTGGGTAGTGCATTAAAGATGAAAACCCCAAATCAGGAATAAATATAAAAGAGCAAATAAAAAAGGAGGAAACCGTGTGTGCCTACTGTGTGCAAGGCACTGCTTTTTAACTTCCGTTTTCTCATCTGTAAGATGGAATTACATATTTTTGTCTCTTTTTGCCTTTTTCTGGAGAATGGGGTCTCGCTATATTGCCCAGGCAGGTCTGGACTCCTGGGCTCATGCTATCCTCCAGCCTCTATACCTCCCTAAGAGCTGGGATTACAAGCGTGAGCCACCGCGCCTGACGGAATTAAATATGTTTAAATCGTCGAGAAAAGAAGTGAAGCATTGAGCCAGGATTCAAACTTTTGTCCGCCAGATTCCGAAGCCCTTGCTCCTTTTCCCCTGGTATCACTCTTTGGAAAGAAACATCTTAGAGTCTAAGAGCATTCTCCCCAGCCATGTTTCGGAAAATTGGGGCCCTCTGCGCCCACTAGTGGTGAATCTTTCCCCCTGTAGAGCCAACTATCTCCGAGGCTCCTTTAATACCTGAAATTCGCCCCCTTCGCGGCGCACGAGTCTCGGATCCCGATTGGCTGGGCAAGGCAGGCGGCACGACGCAGGGCGCTCCCGGGCGGTGCTGATTGGCCGGAGAAGGCCAGCCTGGGGAAACTTCCGGGAATGTCCGCACCCCGGCGTTCCACCGGGCAGCTTCCGGCGGCAGCAGAGCCTGTGGCTCCCCCTGCGGGCTGCTCAGCGGCGTGCACAGTCCTGACGGCTGGCTGGGTGGGTGGTGGGCTACGGGTGGGGGAGGGGATGGACCGAGTCCCGGGTTGTCGGGATGAGGGTTCGGGAAGGTCTGGCCAGTAAGATTCTACTCCCTGGCTCTGCACCGGGTTCCCTACCCCTGTCAACGTCGGCTCCGCCACTTCAGAGCATGAGACTAAAAGAGCATCCCGGCAAGGGTCCTTCCAGCCCCAAAGCAGCCTGTCCAGAGATCCCCAAATCCTGATCTTGACGTTGGAGGCCTCCGGAGATGTTCTTTTAAAATCTTTTAGAAGGGTTAGAGGGGTTGAGGCTGCCTGACCCCAGCCTAATGTGGTAGGTAGGCCTTGGGAAGTGGAGCATGGGGGCAAAGGATCCAAGCGTTGAGCCTTCATCCCCTATTCCCCATCCAGTGGGGTGCCGAGGCTCGGGCAGCATGACGACGGAGACCTTTGTGAAGGATATCAAGCCCGGGCTCAAGAATCTGAACCTTATCTTCATTGTGCTGGAGACAGGTGTCTATACTGGGGTGGCAGGTTCGCGGGATGGGGGTAGGGGGCAGGAGGGGAAGAACGCTGTTTGCGTTCTTAACTTGGTGTGGGGATGGCAAGGCGAGCCACAAGACACTCCTCACTCCCAGTCTCTCTCTTCGACCTTGGGACAGAAAGCTGCAGTCTGGTATAGGGTAGATAGAAGTCTTGCCAGATCTAGACCTCCTGTGCCACATGTGCCTCTTTCCACACAGGGCCCTCTCCATGGTGCTGGCCTCTGAACTACACCCCCCCGCCCCCCCCACACACACCTTCCATAATTCCAGCCCCTTATGCCTCAGGGATTTGGGCTTTGCCCTGTTTGTACACCTTTCCCCTCATCCCACCAATATCCACGTCTCATTCTTCTGACAACTACCACCCCATTTATTTGATCGTCCTCCCACCTCGATTTATCTGTTCCGTTCAGGCCGAGTGACCAAGACAAAGGACGGGCATGAGGTTCGGACCTGCAAAGTGGCGGACAAAACAGGCAGCATCAATATCTCCGTCTGGGACGATGTCGGCAATCTGATTCAGCCTGGGGACATTATCCGGCTCACCAAAGGGTAAGCCAGGTGATAACTTCTAGCCTTCCAAAGGCAACAACAATCAAGAGTGACCCCACTCTTGTAACAGTCCC
Source organism: Callithrix jacchus (assembly GCF_049354715.1). Lineage (NCBI taxonomy): Eukaryota > Metazoa > Chordata > Mammalia > Primates > Cebidae > Callithrix > Callithrix jacchus. Next base: position 63,423,732 of record NC_133510.1, on the reverse strand, counting down.
TGTAACGCTTCTTTACTCTGAATTTTGCTTTTTTCGCCCCCATAGGTATGCTTCAGTTTTCAAAGGTTGTCTGACACTGTATACTGGCCGTGGGGGTGATCTGCAGAAGATTGGAGAGTAAGTGTGGTCTTGGGGATTGGGATGAAGAAGCACCAGCACAAGGAGGAAAGTTGAGGTTTGCGGTAGCACAGGCTGTGCAGTCCAAGCCCTATTTCTGGATTTTTTTTTTTTTTTTTGAGACACAGTCTCTGACCTCCTGGGGTCAGCTGAACCTTCTACCTCAGCCTCCCAAGTAGCTGAGATTACAGGCATGCTTCACCACACCTTGCTAAATTTTTTGTATTTTTTGTAGAGACGAGGTTTCACCATGTTGCCCAGGCTAGTCTTGAACTCCTGGGCTCAAGTGATCCTCCTGCCTCTGCCTCCCAAAGTGCTAGGATTACAGGTGTGAGTGACCATACCCAACCTATCTGGATTTTTCTGAGGCCTGCAGCAATGGCCCAGAGGATGAATCCAAGGCTTTAGCTGCTTTCTTCCCTTACAGATTCTGTATGGTTTATTCTGAGGTTCCTAACTTCAGTGAACCAAACCCAGAGTACAGCACCCAGCAGGCACCCAACAAGGCGGTGAGTCCTGTGGCTACAATGGTGGGAAAGGAGGGCAGATCAAGACAAGAAGCATGGGAGGGAGCAGGATCTGAATATGTAATCTGTACCTTCAGGTGCAAAATGACAGCAACCCTTCAGCTTCCCAGCCTACCACTGGACCTCCAGCTGCTTCTCCAGGTAAATCTGTTTTCTTCCATCCACTGGTCCTCCTAGCTTCCCCACTCTCCTCAGCCTAGAAAGATGCATTTCCCAGGCCAGTCGCGGTGGCTCACACCTATAATCCCAGCACTTTGGGAGGCCGAGTCGGGTCGATCACGAGGTCAAGCGATCGAGACCATCCTGGTCAACAAGGTGAAACTCTGTCTCTGCTAAAAATACAAAAAATTAGCTGGGCATGGTGGCGTGTGCCTGTAATCCCAGCTACTCAGGAGACTGAGGCAGGAAAATTGCCTGAACCCAGGAGGTGGAGGTTGCAGTGAGCCGAGATCGTGCCATTGCACTCCAGCTGGGGTAACAAGAGTGAAACTCCATCTCAAAAAAAAAACAAAAAACAAAAATTAGCTGGGCATGGTGGCGCGTGCCTGTAATCCCAGCTACCCGGGAGGCTGAGGCAGGAGAATTGCTTGAACCCAGGAGGCGGAGGTTGCGGTGAGCCGAGATCCTGCCATTGCACTCCAGTCTGGGTAACAACAGCGGAACACTGTCTCAAAAAAAAAAAGAAAGAAAGAAAGATGCATTTCCCTCATCCCTTTTCCAAATATCTCTTTTCTCAGTATATCCGCCTTCACTCAATTCTCCCAGCCCCTCTTTTTTTTTTTTTTTTTTTGAGACAAAGTCTCGTGCTTGTCGCTCAGGCTGGAGTGTAATGGCATGATCTTGGCTCACTGCAACCCCTGCCTTGCAGTTTCAAGCGATTCACCTGCCTCAGCCTCCCAAGTAGCTGGGATTACAGACATGCGCCACCACACTTGGGTAATTCTTGTGGTTTTAGTAGAGATGGGGTTTCACCATGTTGGCTAGGCTGGTCTGGAACTCCTGAGCTCAGGCAATCTGCCTGCCTTGGCCTCCCAAAGTGCTGAGATTATAGGCATGAGCCACTGTGCCTGGCTTTTTTTTTTTTTTTTTTTTTTGAGAAGGAGTCTCATTCTGTCACCCAAGCTGGAATACAATGGCATGATCTCAGCTCACTGCAACCTCTGCCTCCTGGGTTCAAGCGATTCTCATGCCTCAGCCTCCCTAATACCTGGGATTACAAGCATGTGCCACCATGCCCGGCTAATTTTCTTTTTTATTATTATTATAATTTTTTTTTTAATGGGGTTTCACCATGTTGGTTAGGCTGGTCTTGAATTCCCAACCTCAGGTGATCTGCCCGCCTTGGCCTCCAAAGTTCCTGGATTACAAGCGTGAGCCACCATGCCTGCCCTAATTTTCTATTTTTAAAAGAGATGGAGTTTCACCATGTTGGCCAGGCTGATCTCGAACTCTTGACCTCAAGTGATCTGCCCACCTTGGCCTCCCAAAGTCCTGGGATTAACAGGCATGAATCACCATGCCCAGTACACCCTTTTTTGATACCTTTTGTAAGTGCCTATAGAGAAAAATTTGGGAACCTTTTTTTTTCTTCTTTTTTCGACAGAGGCTAGCTCTGTCACCCAGGCTGGGGTTCGGTGGTGTGATCTCGGCTCACTGAAACCTCTGCCTCCCAGATTCAAGAGATTCTCCTGCCTCAGCCTCCTGAGTAGCCACAACACCTGGCCAATTTTTTGTATTTTTAGCAGAGATAGGGTTTCACCATGTTAGCCAGGCTGGTCTCAAAACTCCTGACCTCAGGTGATCTACCTGCCTCAGCCTCCCAATGTGCTGGGATTATAGATGTGAGCCACCACAGCTGGCCTGGGAACCTATTTCAATCACGATAGACCTTGGGTACCCTTTTGCCACTGTCACTCAAAGGTGAAAAAGAACAGCTTTTCCACATGTAACAAAGGAATATTAGGGGCAAAGAGACTTAAATATATCTTTTTTTTTTTTTAATACAGAGTTTCACTGTTTTGGAGTTTCACTGTGTTGCCCAGGCTGGAGTGCACTGTCAAGATCTCCCTCACTGCAGCCTCCACCTCCTGGGTTCAAGTGATTCTCTGGCCTTCTGAGTATCTGGGATTATAGGTACATGCCACCACGCCTGGCTTTTTTTTTTTTTTTTTTTTCCACTGAGATGGAGTTTTTGCTTTTGTTGCCCAGGCTAGAGTGCAGTAGCATGATCTTGGCTCACTGCAACCTCCACCTCTCAGGTTCAAGCGATTCTCCTGCTTCAGCCTCCGAGTAGCTGGGATTAGAGGTACCCGCCACCATGCCCAGCTAAATTGTTGTTTTTTTAGTAGACAGCGTTTCACCATGTTGGCCAGGCTGGTCTCGAACTCCTGATCCACCCGCCTCACCTTCCCAAAGTGCTGGGATTATAGGCATGAGCCACCTCACCTGGCCTAGGTTTTATATTTTTAGTAGAGACAGAGTTTCACCATGCTGGCCAGGCTGGTCGGGAACTCCTGACCTCAGGTGATCTTCCCACCTTGGCCTCCCAAAGTGCTGGGATTACAGGCATGAGCCACCACACCTGGCCAAATGTATCTTATTAAAAATATTTTTTTGCTGGGAAGCTGAGACAGGAAAATTGCTTGAACCTAGGAGGCAGATGTTGCAGTGAGCCAAGATTGAGCCACTGTACTCCAGCCTGGGCGACAGAGCAAGAGTCCACCTCAAAAGAAAAAAAAAAGAAAGAAAATCTAAGCCAGATGCAGTGGTGCACACCCATTGTCCTAGCTACTCGAGAGGCTGAAGCAGGATTGCTTGAGCCAGGAGTTTGAGGCTGCATGAGCCATGATCACACCACTGCATTCCAGCCTGGGAGACAAAGTGAGACCTCATCTCTAAAACAGTAAAAATTAAAAAATAAAAATATATATGCAAAAAAAATGTGACTTATTACCTTTGGCAGGTAAGATTATGTATAATAATCTTATCTTTTCACTTACGCGTTTATGTATATATATATATATATATATATATATTTTTTTTTTTTTTCTTTGAGACAAAGTCTTGTTCTGTCATCTAGGCTGGAGTGCAGTGGCATGATCTTGGCTCACTGCAACCTCCACCTCCCGGGTTCAAGTGATTCTTCTGCCCCAGCTTCCTGAGTAGCTGGGATTATAGGCATGCGCCACCACACCCAGCTAATTTTTGTATTTTTAGTAGAGATGGGGTTTCACTATTTGGCCAGGCTGTTCTCAAACTTCTGACCTCATGATCCACCTACCTCAGCCTCCCAAAGTGCTGGGATGAGTCACTGCGCCTGACCACTTATCTATGTTTTCTAAAATGAACAGTATCATTGTGGTACACATATACACACCTTTTTTTTTTTAAAGTGCCTCATATTTTAACACAGATACTTCAGGCCTTTCCCCTTGTCATGCTTCTTCAGTTTTACAATCACTTTTGGTAAAGGGGCATTTTTGTCATAGGTCCTTGAACCTAGAACTAAACATCTAATTAGGTCTAATTCTCAATAAGACAGATAAATACAAGAGAAAATATCATACCAAGGTTCATGTAGCAACTTCCAAAATGATCGTGTGAGTCTTCTCTCTGGAGCTTGGTTCATATTGGCAGCCCACTGTATATTGCATTTGGTCCACTTGGCCTTAAGGTGCAGTTGTGCATGGTGAAGACTGTGCCACTCTTTAGGGCATGGAGGCAGGTCTTTGGATGGAACCCTCTTCTATGTCAACTAATTCCTTTGTTTCTTCTCCAACAACTAGCCTCTGAGAGCCAGAACGGGAATGGACTGAGTGCCCCATCAGGTCCCGGTGGTGGCCCGCATCCCCCTCATACTCCCTCCCACCCGCCCAGCACCCGAATCACTCGAAGCCAGCCCAACCACACACCTGCAGGCCCGCCTGGCCCTTCCAGCAACGCTGTTAGTAACGGCAAAGAAACCCGGAGGAGCAGCAAGAGATAGCATGACATTCTTCCTTCCTGCCACCAACCACATTCCAAGTGTCTGCTGGAGAGCAAGATAGCCTTCTGCTGGCTGGCTGGTGTAGCAGTATTTTAGCCACTGAACTTCAGTGGAGGGGTGGTGAGCAGTGCCCTTATCAACCCTAATCTTGTACTCCCCTATTGTCCAGCTGAACTACCTGTCCCCTGGGAATCAGGACCCTCCACCTGCTTTCTTTCCTCTTTAGAAATGGCAGTTACCAGCCGGGCACGGTGGCTCACGCCTGTAATCTCAACATTTTGGGAGGTTGAGGCAGGCGGATCACCTGAGGTCGGGAGTTCGAGACCAGCCTGACTAACATGAAGAAACCCCATCTCTACTAAAAATGCAAAATTAGCTGGGCGTGGTAGCTCATGCCTATAGTCCCAGCTACTCAGGAGGCTGAGGCAGGAGAACCACTTGAACCCGGGAGGTGGAGGTTGCAGTGAGCTGAGCTTGTGCCATTGCACTCCAGCCTGGGCAACAAGAGTGAAACTACATCTCAAAAAACAAAAAGAAAAGAAAAGAAATGGCAGTTACCATCTATTTCTTCTGTGTGAGACATGGGGGTCTAACTGAAATCTCTCTTTCCTAATAAATGTTACCACTCTACTCTGTATTGAACTCCTTTGCTTTTTGTGGGAAAAGGAAGAAGTTAGCAACTAGGCATTTGGGAAGGTGGGGTGTCTCTAGAAGGGAGATAGGTTACAGATAAGGAGGCCCAGGCAAAGCAGACCTGCCCCTTTAAGGTAGTGTCCCTCCCCCACCTGCTCCCTGCAGGTGACCCTTGCCCGCCCGCTGGCCTGCCTGCCTGCCTGCCTGCGCCCCCAGCTGGAAGCAAGAAGGTTGTGTCCCCCTTCCTCTGGGTGTCTTTCTTGTCTCCTGCTATCAGGTAATGCCAACCTCAACCCCATGGACTGGGCACCCCGATCAGACTTTGCTTGCCTGATTTTAGGTCAGGTCAGACTTCAGAGGGGAGCCCAGATCCCTGTTTCTTCTCCCCTGCAGAGCTTCCCGTTTATTGGTCATTGATCCCTAGAGCTCCGGCTCTTTCTCTCCATGGGGTGAGAAACTGTTGCTAAGAACAGTTTCTTTCCCATGCATGCATCTGGGCTTGGCATTCATCTGCCTCTTCCCCCTCCTCCCCAGGTTAGGGACACCTGAGTCCAACCTTCCCAGGAATATGGGGATGGGGGTTGGAGATGAATTCAGTGCCAGATCTAAGGTAGGTAGGGTGGAAGTATATGCAGGAAAGGGCTAAAATGGTACTGAGTTAAAAGTGGGGTGAATTATTTAAGAGGAAAAAAAGGACCGGGCACGGTGGCTCACACCTGTAATCCCAGCACTTTGGTTGATTGAGACCATCCTGGTCAACATGGTGAAACCCCGTCTCTACTAAAAATAAAAAATTAGCTGGGCATAGTGGCACGTGCCCGTAATCCCAGCTACTCAGGAGGCTGAGGCAGGAGAATTGCCTGAACCCAGGAGGCTGAGGTTGCGGTGAGCCGAGATCGTGCCATTGCACTCCAGCCTGGGTAACAAGAGCGAAACTCTATTTCAAAAAAAAAAAGAGGAAAAAAAACTAGGCCCAGGTTCTCCTTAACCATGTGGCTTTCCCAGGGCAGAGGGTGGCCCCTCCCAACTCAGAGGCCCAGCCGAGACTGACCTTTGACCCCCACCCCAGAGACCAGTCAACCATTAACTCCTCTCTGTTGTGAGCCTTCCCACACTGGCCCCACCCCTGACCCCACCCCAAGGCAGGTGGGCTAGGAGGGGGTAAGTGTCCATCTCAGCCTTCTATGTGACGTGGCCTCTGTTCCACCTGGACACCTGGAGGCTCAGTCTGGATTTCCCCCTCCCTGACTCAGGAACTGCTTAATATCCACATCAAGGCTTAATAGGGGAACTGAGGTGACAGCTCTCACGTTGCTAGTGGGGGTGAGGCCCTGGGGATTGAGGGGGAATAGAGAGGTGGGGCAAAGTTGAGAGGTGGGGTTTAGGGGACAAGGCATGGACAGTCAGCTCTGGATGAAGTATGGGGAGAGCTCCGAGTCAGGGAGGTGCTCTAGGAACCGGCAAGCCAGAGGCTGCTCCTGAAGGAGGCAGTGTGGAGGGAAGAAGAAGGCTGCAGTAGGGGCTGCTGCTGGACTCGGTGTGGGGCAGGTACAAGGAGCTCTGGCTTCCCCATGGCCCCGAGCTGGAGAGCAGAGCAGCAGCTCCAGCCCAATCCTTGTTCTTCTAGGACACTGTCCTCAGGATGCTTCGAGGAGAATAGGAGCCAGAACCAGAGCCCCTGAGCCATTTCCCCTGCAATGATGGGGTCCCCAGTGAGTCATCTGCTGGCCAGCTTCTGTGTGTGGATCGTCTTGGGCTGGGTAGGGGGCTCAGTCCCCAACCTGGGCCCTGCTGAGCAGGAGCAGAGCCACTACCTGGCCCAGCTGTTTGGCCTGTACGGCGAGAATGGGACATTGACTGCACGGGGCTTGGCAAGGCTTCTCCACAGCCTGGGGCTAGGCAGAGTTCAGGGGCTTCGCCTGGGACAGCATGGGCCTCTGACTGGACGGGCTGCACCCCCAACTGCAGACAATTCCACGCACAGGTACTGACTCCTTCCTCTACCCGACAGGGTCAATCCCCCAGCTCTCTCAGTGCTTGCCCCGAGTTGCCTTGTTCTGGCTTCCTTACGAGATCCCTGGAGTTACAAATTCTTCAGAACCCAGCTCCTTGGTATCTCCTCAAGGCCTCTCATGCCTCTATTGCCTTCTCTATTGTTTTGTTTTGTTTTGTTGAGGCAGGGGTCTCACTTTGTCACCCAGCTGGAGTGCAGTGACATTCACGGCTCCCTACAACTTCCACCTCCCAGGCTGAAGCCATCCTCCCACCTCAGCGTCGCAAGTAGCTGGGACCACAGGTGTACACCACCATGCCCGGCTAATTTTTTAAATTTTTTGTAGAGAAAATGTTTTTGACATGTTGCCCAGCCCAGCTAGTCTCAAACTCCTGGGCTCAGGGATCTGCCTGCCTTGGCCTTCCAAAGTGCTGGGACTACAGATGTCCCTGGCCCTCCATTGCCTTCTAATTCTCTCCTCCGAACCTCTAAGCCCTTACATTTCATGCTCTTAGTCCCAATGTTCAGTGTCTCTGGCTGACTTGGCTCCAAATTCATAGCCCTTTCTTTTCTTTTTTTTTTTTTTTTTAGACAGAGTCTCACTCCGTCACCCAGGCTGGAGTGCAATGGCACAATCTCACTCACTGCAAACTCCACCTCCCGGGTTCAAATGATCCTCTTGCCTCAGCCTCCCAAGTAGCTGGGACTAGAGGTACACAACACCACACCCAGCTAATTTTTGTAATTTTAGTAGAGACAGGGTTTGAATTCCTGACCTCAGGTAACGTACCTGCCTTGGCCTCCCAAAGTGCTCGGATTACAGGCGTGAGCCACTGTGCCCAGCCATTCGTAGCCCCTTTCGTTGTCCTCCTTTTGTTTTCTGTCACCCCAGTGGCAGAAAATGGGTAACTCTCAGATCTTCCTAAGAATGACATTCCATGGTTTCTGCTTCCCAAGATCTCTGGCCAGTGGCTAGTTCCCCCTTCTCCCCTAAGCTCCCTGGGAGCCTCTCAAAGTGCGTTGATAGGACACAAGGGAGACTGACGTGCTATCTCATCCATTCCAGGCTGCAGAACCCTGAGCTGAGTGTGGATATCTGGGAAGGGATGCCTCTGGGTCCCTCAGGGTGGCGTGACCTGGAAGAGTCAAAGGCCCCTCACCTACCTCGTGGGCTAGCCCCCTCGGGCCTGGACCTCTTTCACAGGCTTCTGCTGCTGGACCACTCACTGGCTGACCACCTGAATGAGGATGTGAGTCTGATGGTCTCTAGAGGGGGAAGGAGCCATGGGATTAGATAGGCTGAAATATTTAAATAATCAGTAGTTGGGCCAGGAGGGGTGACTCACACCTGTAATTCCAGCACTTTGGGAGGCTGAGGTGAGTGGATCACCTGAGGCCAGGAGATGGAGACCAGCCTAGCCAACATGGTGAAACTCCAACTCTACTAAAAAATACAAAAATTAGCCAGGTGTGGTGGCAGGCACCTATAATCCCAGCTACTCAAGAGGCTGAGATGAGAGAATCCATTAAACCTGGGAGACAGAGATTGCAGTGACCCAAGATTGCACCATTTGCACTGCAGCCTGGGCAAGAAGAGTGAAACTCTGTCTCAAAAAAATAAAAAATAAAAAAGGCCAGGCCCAATGGCTCACACCTATAATCCCAGCACTTTGGGAGGCCGAGGCAGGTGAATCATCTGAGGTCAGGAATTTAAGACCAACCCTGTCTCTACTAAAAACACTTAGCTAGGTGTGGTGGTGCGCGCCTATAATCCCAGCAACTCTGGAGGCTGAGGCAGGAGAATTGCTTGAATCCAGGAGGCAGAGATTGCAGTGAGCCGAGATTGTGCCACTGCACTCCAGCCTGGGCAACAGAGTGAGACTCTGTCTCGAAAAAAAAAAAAAATCCCATTGTGATCTTAGGGGATGTTATTTCAATAGTGAGCTATGTTCCCTTTGGGATCAGAACAGGTGAACCCATATCCAGAGCTCCAGGACTCAGTTTAGGGTCACAGTTGGCAAAGCAGAGACTGTAGAGAAGCAGCCCAGGGTAGAATCTGGATGGTCATCTGGAGAGGAGCCCTGCAGGGAATGGATGGCTGTCTTCATCCAGAAAGACAGAGAACGCAGACAAAGCTGCTCTAACCTGATGGGGGTCCAGTGAGTGCCCCATCGCAGGAAGCATTCAAGCTGAGACAGGATGAACACGGGACAGTGATGTTGACAGGGAGGTTGGATAGCATGTCAGGGTCTTTTTCCTTTTAAGATTCTGGCATGGAGAGCTCTAGTTTTGGAGCTTCCTTTATCAAATCAAAGAAATGATTGAAATGATCAGGGTTTGGCGGGGGAAATGAGGACAATGCTCACTGGCACCCAGTTTGTACTGAATTGAGTATCTGCATTGGACTGAATATCCACTAATAATTAATACACATTGATTATAAGTACCCTTGCTCCAGTCCCCACGGGACCTGCTAGTAGGAGCAAAGGGGACCCTAAGAGAGACCCAGGAGTCTATGCAATGGAAGGACAGGTGTTAAATATCTTTTTTTTTTTTGGCGGAGTCTGACTCTCACCCAGGCTGGAGTGCAATGGTACTATCTCGGCTCACTGCAACCTCCACCTCCTGGGTAAAAGCAATTATCCTGCCTCAGCCTCCCAAGTATTAGGATTATAGGTATTCACTACCATCCCCAGCTAATTTTTGTATTTTTAGTAGAGACAGGGTTTCGCCATGTTGGCCTGGTCTCGAACTCCTGACCTCAGGTGATCAGCCTGCCTTGGCCTTCCAAGTGCTGGGATTACAGGTGTGAGCTACTGCACCTGGCCAGGTGTTAAAGATCTGAGTCATAGTTCCTGGTGATTCTCCAATGTATGACCCTCAACTCCCCTAGTGTCTGAATGGCTCCCAGCTACTGGTCAATTTTGGCCTGAGCCCTGCTGTTCCTCTGACCCCTCGTCAGTTTGCTCTGCTGTGTCCAGCCCTGCTTTATCAGATCGACAGTCGAGTCTGCATAGGAGCTCCAGCCCCTGCACCCCCAGGGGATCTACTAACTGGTCAGCAAGTAGGAGTGGGTGGGGGACATCCTGGAAATGGGGCCCATGCCAAGGAAGGAGGCTCAGTGTGGTCCCACCTTACGTATGGAACCCTCCTCTAGCCCTGGTCTAACTTCAGCCCCTGATTCTCCCCAGCCCTGCTTCAGAGTGCCCTGGCAGTCCTGTTGCTCAGCCTCCCTTCTCCCCTATCCCTGCTGCTGCTGCGGCTCCTGGGACCTCGTCTACTACGGCCCCTGCTGGGCTTCCTGGGGGCCCTGGCCGTGGGCACTCTTTGTGGGGATGCACTCCTACACCTACTGCCACATGTATGTGAAACCCCTTCCTTGTACCCCTGTCCCCAGTGGAAAATGGCCTCCATGGATCTAAGGTGTCCCCAGCTGTAGGACATCCCCTCTCCTTTTCCATCAGCTCCCACATCCTACTCCCAGACCCTGGCTTCAGTCCATGGCTGCCTTCTAGTAGAGCATATGAGCAAAGGCTTGCCACTGCCCATGGGTGAAGGGGATGATGTCAGGTATAGGGGCTTCCAGGGTCTGCCCTGACCTTTTCTCTGTCAGGCACAAGAAGGGTGGCACGCAGGACTTGGCGGTCTACCAGAGGAGGACCTGGGCCCGGGGCTGTCTGTGCTTGGAGGCATCTTCCTGCTCTTTGTGCTGGAGAACATGCTGGGGCTTTTGCGGCGCCGAGGGCTCAGGCCAGTGAGTTATACTCTTCTCTTCCTTCTGCTGAGACCGGAGTCCCAGTCAAGAACTGGCCCAAAAAGCCAGAAGGTGAGGAGCAGTGTGTGCTCCTGGATCTCTGACATTTGCCTGCTGTGCAGGGCCTATCGGCTAACAGGGAGTGGGTAGGGACTCCTTAAGCACAGACCCAAGACTTCTGGCCAAATCTCATCCTCTCCTGAGCTCAAATCAACAAAAAACAGAGGGGAGGTGCCAACCTGGGAAGAAGGTAGAGGCCAAAGAACATCCCAGGTGCCAGAGGTGGAACCAGGTGTTCATCTTCCCAGCTTGTGCCCTGGCTTCCCCTTAGTCCCTGGCTCTGCTGCCTCCTCCACCAGAAGGAATGCCCTCCTATTTCAGGGATGCTGCAGGCGAAAACGAAGGGACTTCGAAACACGAAACCTGGACCCAGAGGATGGCAGTGGGATGGCCCTTCAGCCCCTACAGGCAGCTCGAGGTGACAAGAGGAGAAAATTTGAAGAGTAGGTTCCTAGCTCACAGTCCTTACTTGCAGCCACCAACACTGTCTTGTGCTTCTTACCACAGAGCCAGGGGCTCAGGGCCAGAGGGAGCAGAACCACCAGCACCCACCAGCCCCAGCCCCTCCTGGGCACCAAGGCCACAGTCATGGGCACCAGGGAGGCACCGATATCACGTGGATGGTCCTCCTGGGAGATGGTCTACACAACCTCACTGATGGGTTGGCCATAGGTGTGAGGGGTGGGAATGGAGGGAGGCAGGTCCAAAGGGAGGCAGGGGCTCCTAGTTATCAGCTGGGACTAGGAGAGTGCAATCAGGAGGATGGGGAGAGGATGGGAGGACCACGGAACACAGGAGCCTGCTTCTGAGGAGACTTTTCTTCTGGAATGACAACTTCCAACCCTGCTGGCCCCAGGTGCTGCCTTCTCTGATGGCTTCTCCAGTGGCCTCAGTACCACCTTAGCGGTCTTCTGCCATGAGCTGCCCCACGAATTGGGTAGGAATGGCAGGAGTAGGGTGGGTTGAACGCCAGAGAGGAGATAGCTCTAAGGGGTACAGCTTGGAGACTGGCGGGTGGCATGGGTGAGAGGCAGCCCCAGTTGACTCCCTCCCATCCTGTCCTCTCTCCAACAGGTGACTTTGCCATGCTGCTCCAGTCAGGGCTGTCCTTTCGGCGGCTGCTGCTGCTGAGCCTTGTGTCTGGAGCCCTGGGACTGGGAGGCGCAGCCCTGGGGGTGGGGCTCAGCCGGGGACCTGTCCCCCTCACTCCCTGGGTGTTTGGGGTCACTGCCGGGGTCTTCCTCTATGTGGCCCTTGTGGACATGGTGAGAGATGTCGGGTAGAGCAGAGAAATCAAGGGTAGTGGGGAGCAGGCATGGAGGAGAGGGAGGTAGTCCTTCCGCCTCCACCACCAGCTCCTGGAAGGGCATCAGACCACAAGCCTGCAAGTCTGAGAAACAAGGGACTGAGGCGTTTGGGCGGGGGCTGGCGATGCTTTCTGACACCCTCCTTCTGGTGTTGAGAGGTCAGGGGCAAGGCCAGAATCCTGACATCCTCCCTCCTTTTCTTTTAGCTGCCAGCCCTGCTTCGTCCTCCGGAGCCCCTGCCTACGCTCCATGTGCTCCTGCAGGGGCTGGGGCTGCTGCTGGGGGGCAGCCTCATGCTCGCCATAGCCCTGCTGGAGGAGCAGCTACTGCCTGTGGCTTCTGAGGACTGACTGAGCCAGTGGAAAGGGGTCAGGGTTGCCCTTACTTCCCCCCAACCACAGGAATGGAGGCGGGACACAGGGCCAGTAGGAGCAATAGGATTTTAATAAACAGAACCTATCCCAAAGCCATGACTACGACAGTTGTACTTGCACCAAAACAGCATAGAAAATCAGGGTGTGGTGGGAGGACCCGAAGCCGGTTGGGGGAGGATGTGAATATGAGTAGGGGCCTGGAGGGTGCAGGGTCATTAATCTGTAGGGAGAGCATTGTGCTTTAGCCCAGGGAGGGGAGGGGTGGGGCAAATGCACCGAGGTCCCCACTTTTTCCTGCTGCCCTTAACACCCTGGGGATGTAGGCATCTGGGCACATCTGCCCCTTATTGCTGCCCACCAGCGTTAAACACCCCCGATCCCAACACTAGCACCACAGGTGGTTCCGGGGCAGGGAGGCAGGAATGGGAAAATTGCTTAGAGAAAGATTCCACTAGAATCCAGTGAATTGTGCTCAGTTCTCTTTACTTCCTACAACCGAGTACATGGGTCACAGGGTGGAGGGTGCAACAGGACGTGGAACATGCCCCTCCGTGCCCCCCAACACACACCTGCACACAGGATGGTGGTGTCTGCAGCATCACAGGTCATGCAGGGCATGGGGAAGGGGAGGTTCACACACACATAGATGCCCACAGCGGGTACCAGACAGAGAACACCCCTGAATATACACAGCTGTACACGGGGAACCCCCAGGTCCCCACCCCAACCCTCTCCCCTGTCTTGCTGTCCCCCGCAGGGGAACTATATTGCTTTGAGAGAGCCACCCTGGGGGCTGCTCTGCCAGGCACCCTCCCCTCCCACCCACCCCCATTTTGGCACATCTGCAAGACACACAGCAGCGAGAGTAGGCACCCTCACTCCCAGGCTTCTGCGGCCTGGAGCTGGGGAAGGGGATAGGAGACTTCATCCTCCATCCTCCCCTAACCCTTCCCAAACCCCTGCCAAACCCACTCCAGCCAGAACCCACCCCCACCCCAAACACACATACAAAGCTGAGCTATCCAGGAACACAAGGGGAACAAGGAGATTGTCTGGGGTGGAAGTGGAGGCAGCGGGGGAAGAAGACTGGAAGCAGAGACCTCCCCCCCCGTGGGGGGAAGACTGGCACAACAGCTACTTTAGTGCAATTGGAGAGGGTGCCCAGAGTGAGGGGGGGAGAAGGGAGGGAAGGTGCTCCCCAACTTCCCTGGGGGCAACATCAGGCTTCCAGATTCCCCAGGGAAAGGGCCTAGCAGGAGTGGGCGAGGGCCAAGGTGGATCCTCTGGTTACCCGCCACCCTCTGCCCTCCCAAATGCAGTGACAGTGTCCCCCTCACACCTAAGTGGGCAACAGCAGCCTTGGAGTCAGTACCTTCAAGTAATTCAAAGAGCAGACCCTCCCCACCCCAGCTTCACCCCATCTCTGGGATTTGGTCGCTTCTCTAGGGGTTGGGTTGGGAGGAGGGAGCCCCCAAGGCAGACCCTTCCTTCTCTACCTCCCGCTTCCCAGACCACTGGGTTTGGTCCTCAAAGATTCCTCACCTCCACCCTTGCCCAACCTGGGTCAAGGCTGCGGAAGGTTGGAGCCACCACAATGAGAGGGGAAGGGGCTGCTTTGTTCTTTATCCCTCCTTCTTACAACATAGGGTTCAAACTAGGCGGGATGGGGGCCCATACTGGTTTGCCCCAGGAGTAGGGTTTCTGGGCTAGGGTCTGTAAGGCTATTTTCCTTTGCGGTGGGAAGGGGAGGTAGGGGATGAACACTGGGTATGGGAAGGGGGTGAGAAACAGCTGAGAGGGAAGGAGGAAGGGGCCTCCCCGCTGGAGCAGTCACTGGAGTCACTTAGACAAAAACACTCATGTGCGTAAGATACACAGTGTGCGTACTCAGCCCCACCAGCCTGGCCCTAATCCCACCTCTCAGGACCCCTTCCAAGACCCTGGAGGAGGTTTTGGGGTATAGCTGGAGAACCATTCACTCAGGCCCCATCCACCCCACCCCCAGCATCTTCTCCTTTTCTAGGTCCAGGGAGTAAGAAGGTGCTCGGGTGGGCAGACAGTGGTGGAAACAGTATTGAGTTTTCCTTTGGTTACATATTGAAGGCAAAGGTGAGCTGGACTTACAGTCAAAACGGATAGGGGTGAGGAAGGAGGAGGGGCCATGGCTGGGGTTGAAGAGGGAGGTAGGCCCTCCTCAGCCCCTCCACCCCAAGGAACATGTCTACATGGGGTGGCAGTCCCTCAGTCTCGTCTCTCCCACCCCCCACAGCACCAAACAAAAGGAGAAGCCCCCTCCCCCAGGGGCTGCTCCCCACCCCAACCTGGGCTGTACATTCAGTGGTTTTCAGCAGTCCTATGGCTCAGGGGGCCACGGGGCAGGGGAGGTGGCCCATCAGTCGCAGTGGACAGTGGCAGTGACCCGGGTCTGCTGGTCCATTCTGGGACCCACAGTTTGTGCCGTTCATTTTTCTGAAGGATAGTACAAGACCCTACCAGAGCCACCGCCCAACCAGAAACAGCTCCCCAAAAATCAGAAACTAAAAACTGGCTCTTTCCATCTCACCCTCTGATTCACACATCTGTTTCCCTGTCTCCTATGTCGCCCTCGCTCTGTTTCCTTTGCTGGGACCTGGGGTTGCTCCCAGGGTCCTTGCTTAAAATAGGCCTTTTCACAAAAGTGCTTATTACTTGAAGCAAGTGCTTTAGAGCTACGGTGGGGAGAGGGGGGAGGGGGAGGACAAAGGGAAGGCGCTGTTCCCCCCATCCCCCCTGAAGATTGGGGGGCATTCTGCCTGTTTTACTTCTCCACACCCGTTTAAGTCAAAGAGGTTTAAAAAAAAAATCTTAACATTAAAATAAATATTCAGTGGCCATGAGAATGGTCAAAATGCTTCAAAAAACACTAGGGCTGGGGAGTCCGGGGTGGGGCGTGGAGTTTCCTTTGGCATAAGGAGAGGAGGCTGCTTGTCCCCCAGGCTTCCTCACAGCCACTTACGTAGGGACAGAGGACTCCCCACCACCTCCCAGCACTGCTGACAGTGTGCTGAGGGCAGCAGGGAGCAGTCAGCCCCCAGAAATCTCATCTAGCAAGACAACGGGGCTCCTGACAGATATTCAGATGCTTCCCGCCATCGCCAAATGTCAAGAAAGGAGAACACGACTCACACCCCGCAAGTTCTCTCGGGAGGACCCATCTTCCAGCTCCCCTTGCCCCCCACCACCTAATTCCCAGCACCAAGATGAGAGGGAGGGGGTGGAATGGGAAGATTTCAGGAGAGAGAACTGAAGAGAGGGCAAGCTTTGCAGAGCCAGCAGGGTTGGGGATGGGGGCTGCAGCCCTTAAGAGAGGTCACATTGATTGTCGTATAGGGAAGTACATGGTATGGAGGGAGGTGGGCAAGAGGGGCGTCACAAGGCCCTTTGGCTTTGAAAACAAAAATAAAAACTGAAAGCTGCACAATCCTTCTCACCAATAATGGTCATTTGGAAGCCTTGAAATGGTTTAGGAACTGAGGGTTGGGAGAAGCAAGACACAGAGAGACAGGGGATCAAAAGGGACCATCAAAAGATAAGGACTTGGAAAACACCCCAAGCTTCTGGAAACCAGCATGAGGTATGGTTAAGGGTATCCACTGGGGAGGGAGGGGGTCCCCGGGATGCCCCCCTCCCCTCAGCCCACCCTTGGCAAGGGTGGCAAGACATTCAGGGGACACAACTGAAAGATGGGCAAGACTGTGAGTAAAGCAAACTTGGGAAGGGGAGGGAGGCTGAAGGATCCCCCCAGGGGGAGACCCTGTACTGCGTAAACGAAGCCTGTCCAGTTCTCAGGGGACAATACTGATGGCAGCCAAACTGGGCAAGGATGCACTGTGGGGGCAGAGGGGGCATGACCTCTATTCAAGTTCTGTGTCTTGGCCCCTGGCTGAGGTATTGAGTGTGAGGAAGGGAACACTGGGCTGCAGGAGTGGGTCCAACTGTCCAGGACGCTGCACTAGGAGATGGGTGGACAGAGCACTTAAAGGGACCAGGGCCAAATTCAATGCTACATTTAGAGAGAAAACTGCCCCCTCCTCACTCCAGCCCAGTTTGGCTTTTGGGATGCGACTGTTAGAAATCTTACCAGTGCAGCCCCTGGCTCAATCCCATCTCTCCTCCCTGCTGGGAAGGCAGGGACCAAGCCCCAGTACCTATTCATCTTTCTCTAGGTCAGAGCTTCTTCCTCACCCTGGAGGGGAAGCCTGGGTCCTGAGTAGCCACGGTCCCTTGTTGGCCCTGCCCCTCCTACCATCTTTGGCTTCAGATCAGGAGTGACTGGGGCAGTGGGTACTCTTGGACATAAAGGAAGGTGGAGGTGGAGGCAGACAGGGAGCACAGAGAAACTATGGGATTGGGGGCACAGGAGGAAGAACATGTTCCCTCCCTCCATATACATGCAAACACATGCCTGAAACACAGAGGACATACTAGGGCTGTGGTTTTGAAATGGGCAGGAAGTTAACTTGTGTCTTCCCCTAAAGGATAAAACGCTTACTTAAAAATTCATGACAAGCCTCAAAGTTCAAGGAAAGGAGAGCTAGGGCGGGAATGGCCAAAGGCTCTGCCCTCCCAAAAGAAAATAAAAGAAAGAAGCAAGGTTAAAGTGCGTGGTTAGGGGCCAGGCTAGGAGTGGGAGGGAAGGGGGAAGGGGCAGGCTGTGGGGGCAGAACCAGCCCTTGATTTGCATATGAGGAGCCAGGGGAGAGTGCAGGATTGGGGCCCAGGTACAGTAGTTGCTGCTTCAAGTGTTTTGCATTTGAACTTTAGGGGTGATAGGGTACAAAGTGGGGAAAAAGCTCCAGGCCCCAGTGCTAAATATCCTCCCCCCTCATCCTCTAGCTGCCCCTGAAGGGGGAGGGGGACACCCCCAGAGTGCTCACACAGTACCAGAAATTAAGGCTTCTCACTGCTGCGGGGATGGAGGGACCAGCCGAGCAGGGAGGCAGTGATGGGTATGGAAGAAGAGGGGATCTGCCTGGCAGTAGGGGCAGGGGAGAATGGGGACACAGAGAGGAGTCCCCAGGGAAGAGTGGGGGGAGCTGGCAGCAGAAAGAGGGAACCAAGAGATGGAGTCAAAGAGTAGGGGAGCCAGGCATTTAGCAATCATTTTGGGACACTTGGCAGAAGGGGTCACCCTGGGGGTACCAAGGGCCTGGGGTGCTCCCTGTCAGTCCCAGACCCCTGCCAGGCCAAGATGGTGTGGCAAAGGGGTGAGCAGCTGCTCCCCAGGGCTTTCTTCCCCTCCGCCCCCTCTACCCAGTCGTGTTCTCCTTTAAAGTGCCCTAAATGTTTAGACTTTTTCTAAATAAATAGAATTAGATATCAAGCCACCGGCAGGGAAGGGACACTGGAGGGGGCTACTCAGAGTAGCAGCCGTCTAACCCAATGGCACCGGGCCGCTCCTGGCTGTAGGGGCAGGAGGCCCCATGGGGCAGGGCGCCGCAGCCACCCACCGTCTTGGCGGCTGCAATGCCGCAGTTCTTGAGCAGGCTGAAGCTGAAAGGACTGACGGCGTCCTTGGGTGGGAAAGGCTTCATGGTGGAAAGGATCAAGGCCAGGCAGTCTGCCACATCTTTGTTGGGGGCACAGGCCAGTGCTGGGGTGTGACCTGCAGGGCCAACAGGGAGAACTGAGGCAGAGTCCTGTATCCCAGCCAGCCTCCCCCAGGCCCTGAAGTCTCTTCTCTATGGAGGAAGGCAAGGCAGGCAGATACCCGGCAGGGGCAGAAACCAAGGGTGACAAGGGCCCAGGAAGGCTGACAGGCAGATTCTCTAAGTGCAGGCTAAAGGGTGGGCATGAGAGACAAAGCCTGGGTGTGGAGTCCTCCTGACCCTACAGGCTCCCCTCTGAGACTCCAGAGTATTGGTGTGCTCCCTGCTCTGAAGAGTTCCCTTGGGAAGAAAATCCCATGTAGAGCAAGATTAGGAAGTCACTCCTGAAGAACGTCTCTGACCCAAAACCCAGGAGAGGCAGGGGGCTCTGGACCCCACCCACCTTCTTCATCCACAGCCAGCACTGTGGCCCCACGACTCAGCAGGGCCTGCACCACAGAAGCTAGACCATTCCGGGCAGCAATGTGGAGTGGCCTTGGAAAAAAGGAAAAAGAAGGAGCTTGATGCTAAGTTGCCCTTCCACCTCCAGACAGCATGGCAAGGGTGCTGAATGAATACTATGGGCTCCAGAGAGCCCCTTAACAATGGCTACTCTTTTGTCACCCACCAGCCTCCCCCAGCCGGGAGCCCCCTTCCCCAGGTACTCACATCTGCAGCGCACTGTTGGTAGCATTGATAAGGCCAAGGTCTTGGGTTTCTGCCAGGATCATGAGGGCACATTTCTCATGGCCCTGAGAGAGGGGAACAGAGAGTAGAGACTTGTGAAGTAGAAGTGTGGCAGGCTGCAGGGCAGGAATTGGGAAGAGTGACAGGAGGACAAACAGCTGCCCCACCAGTTGGATAAGCTGGACAATCCTTACTTCTGGCCCAGTCCCCTCTGCAACCGAGACCTACCCCGCTTCATCAAGCTCTGCCCCTTACGAAGGCAGACCCCTAATCGCTTCAGGCAGTACCTTGCTACAAGCCAAGTGGAGGGCCGTGTTCTTGTTCTCATCCAACACAGTAAGGTCTGCCTTCCCTCGGTACAGCAGAAATTCTACGAGAGAAATGTGACAGAGGAACTGATGCCTCCCTCCAGAGCAGCAGCCATTCTGGCTCTCTACTCTCCTATCTGCAAATACTTTGCATCCTGTCCTCAGACGGCGAGACATCCAAAGACAACCTTCCTGCTTTCTGAACCCCAGCTCCAGCTAGCTGACCCATCCTGCAAATTTGCCAGGGGAGCTCCTCCCTTCCACACGTGGCCCCTACACACCCACAGCAGCGGTCTGCCCGTTCTCAGCCGCCGTCATGAGCGCAGTGCGGCCAGTGTGGTCAGTGGCGTTCACCTCGGCTTGGTGCTGCAGCAGCATCCGGAGCCCAGAGACATTGTCCGCGAAGGCAGCGGCGTGAAGGGGGGTCCTGTGAGGCGGGGATCAGGGTAGATTAAAATAGGGATGAGTCTACTGCTGGAGCAGAAAGAGGAAGCCAGAGGCAACTGGCCTTCTCCCCCAGTCTTCCATCACTCACCGTCCTTTGGCATCTCGGCTGTTCACAATCTTGGCACCCAGAGCTCCCAGCAGCATCTCTGTGGTGCTGTCCTGGTTATTAATCCTAGAGGAAGAGGGAGGAGGGTCATCAGGAAGGACAAGGGAAGTGGACTACCTGTCCTAAGCTCAGGTCACGGGGCCCTCAAGGGAAGGGCTGATGCAGCAGAAGGTACTTACACTGCACAGTGCAAAGGAGTGAAGGGATTTCCTTCCAGGTATGAAAACGGGCTGTGTTCAAGTAACAACTCCAGACAATCTTCATGTCCTGGGCATGAGGAAGAAATAGTGATGGAGAAAAACAGCAGTGGTCCCTGTCTGTCCTGTGTCTTGACACTCCATTCCACTTCCAGATTCAGATCAACCCAGGTCCCTCCCACAATCCACCCATCCTCTTCTACACACACTCCAACACACACTCCCGTGCCTCTAGAGGCCCCAGGCTAATACCAGTGTAGGAGGCCCAGTGCATGGGCGAGTATCCGCTGTAATCCACCCCAGCATCCAGGGGGTCTGTGGAAAGGGCGGCCTGCAGCAGGGTCCGCAGTACTGCAGTGTGGCCACAGGCTGAGGCCAGGTGAATGGGCGTGCGGCCCTTGAAGTCTCGGCACAGGACAAACGCGTCATGGTCCAGCAGGGCAGCCAGGCAATCCTCACAGCCAGTCACTGCCTGTGAGTAACATGGAAAGTGAGGGGGATGAAAAGCTCCTCCTTTTCAACTGGCCTGTTGCTGGGGTCTGGCTCAGCGGTAAGAACCACTTCTAGGGCTCCAATCCTTGTCTTTATAACAATGATGATGATGATTATTTTTTCGAGATACAGTCTCGCTCTGTCATCCAGGCTGGAGTGCAATGGTGTGATCTTGGCACCATCTCTACCTCCGAGGTTCCAGTGATTCTCCTGCCTCAGTCTCCTGAGTAGCTGGGATTTAGGCATGTACCACCATGCCCAGCTAATTTTTGTATTTTTAGTAGAGACAGAGTTTCACCATGTTGGCCAGGCTAGTCTCAAACTCCTTACCTTAGGTGATCTACCCACCTTGGCCTTCCAAAGTGTTGGAATTATATAGACATGAGCCACCATGCCCGGCCCTTTACAACAATGATTCTAAGTGTTAGGGACCCACATCTTCCTCCTTAACTCTCTCTATGCCAACAACAATCAGGATGCTGAGAGTTAATACTGGAGCTCTGGAGTGAAAGACTACATGGAGAGAAGAAGGAGACTAAGGGATCAAAAAATCTTATGGGAGGAGGAGGCAGCTTAGGACAGCTGGTCATGTAAGAGGATCTAGGTGGTCGCGACATTATGTGATGGGATGGGGCCAGCAGGGTATCCCAGGCAGAGTCTTACAAAGCACAGATATTAGCCAGGAGCAGTGGCTCACGCCTATAGTCCCAACATGTTGGGAGGCTGAGGCGAGTGGATCACGAAGTCAGGATGTTGAGAGATCATGGCTAACACGGTGAAACCTCATCTCTACTAAAAATACAAAAATTAGTCAGGCACGGTGGCACACGCCTGTAGTCCCAGATGCTTGAGAGGCTGAGGCAGGAGAATTACTTGAACCCAGGAGGTGGAGGTTGTAGTGAGCAGATATCATACCATTGTACTCCAGCCTGGGTGACAGAGCGAGACTCCATCTGGAAAATAATAAAGACAAACAAACAAACAAAAAACAGGTCAGGTGCAGTGGCTCACGCCTGTAATCCCAGCACTTTGGGAGGCCAAGGCAGGCGGATCACCTGAGGTTGGGAGTTCGAGAACAGCCCAACCAACATGGAAATATAAAAATTAGTTGGGCTAATTTTTGTATTTCTACCAATTTTTGTATTTGTAGAAATATAAGGCTGGGCGCGGTGGCTCATGCCAGCACTATGGGAGTCTGAGGCAGGCAGACCACAAGGTCAAGAGATTGACACCATCCTGGCCAACATGGTGAAACCCCGTCTTCACTAAAAATATAAAAATGAGCTGGGTATGGTGGCACGCGCCTGTAGTCCCGGCTACTCGGGAGGATGAGGTAAGAGAATTGTTTGAACCCGGGAGGCAGAGGTTGCAGTGAGCCGAGATCGCGCCACTGTACTCCAGCCCGGCGCCTGGAGACGAAGCAAAACTCTATGTCTCAAAAAAAAAAGAAAAAAAAATTCTACTAAAAATACAAAAATTAGCCAGGCATGGTGGTACATGCCTGTAATCCCAGATACTCAGGAGGCTGGGGCAGGAGAATTGCTTGAACCCAGGAGATGGAGGTTGCAGTGAGCCGAGTTCACACCATTGCACTCCAGCCTGGGCAACAAGAGTGAAACTCCATCTCAAAAACAAAACAAACAAACAAAAAGCACAAATATCATGGAAATCAGCTGGGGATGTCAGGGACTCATCCTGGAGCAAGCACAAGCCTCAATAAGACCTTGGACAGAGCTGGGCATGGTGGCTTATGCCTGTAATCCCAGTACTTTGGGAGGTTTAAGGTGGAGAAATCACTTGAGCCCAGGAGTTCAAGACCAGCTTGAGCAAGATGGCAAGACCCCATATCTACAAAAAATACAAAAATTAGCTGGGCATGGTGGCATGTGCCTATAGTTCCAGCTGCTCAGGAGGCTGAGGTAGGAGGATCACCTGAGCCCAGGAGGTCGAGGCTACAGTGAGCTGTGATAGTGTCACTGTACTCCAACCTGGGCAATGGGAGTAAGACCCTATCTCCAAAAAAAAAAAAAGACTGGGCACAAAAATCCTGGCTCGCCTCCTAGACAATAGCACACCCACAGCACATCCTGTGCTTCCACACTGAGGCCCACATACAAATGATCCCCCCGGGAAGCTCACTCACCCCTCGGTGGAGGGCGGTGCGGCCCCGGAGGTCAGCAGCATCAGCTGTGGATCCTTTCTCTAGCAGCAGATGT
This sequence comes from Callithrix jacchus, assembly GCF_049354715.1. Classification (NCBI taxonomy): domain Eukaryota; kingdom Metazoa; phylum Chordata; class Mammalia; order Primates; family Cebidae; genus Callithrix; species Callithrix jacchus. The sequence goes on along the minus strand of NC_133510.1, from coordinate 63,400,902 downwards.
ACACAGTCCACATGGCCATTCATGATGGCCAGCATCAGTGGGGTCCTACAGAGGGAGAGGAGAAGGAGTGAGGGTCCCATAAGGACTGGAAAACCTGCACCCCACCCTGGCCCACACTCACTGTCCATAGGCATCCATGACATCTGTGATGTCAGCTCGTTCCCCACTGTCGATCAGCAAGTGCAGGGAGTCAGTGTGGCCAGAGGCAGCTAGGGGAAAGGGACCCCATGTCAGGGCAGGGCCAGGAGGAGGAAGGGAGGCCAGGTCAAGCCTAAAGGACTTGGGGTCAATGTTACGGGAAGACCTGGGGCAGGGAAAAATCTTTGAGGATAGGAAGCTATGAATCAGGGCTTGAAGTCTCCATTCTCCTCACACTACTCCACTTCCAGCCCCATCCCCATCCAGGAGGGATCTGGCATGGCAAGGGTAGCGCAACAGCCTGAAGTGGGCACTAACCAGCAGCGTGCAGGGGCGTCCACTTGCGCTTGCGCTCCTTGATGAGGGCAGAGGCGCCGTGGGCTGTAAGCACCTCCACACACTCAGTAGAGCCTCGCTCCGTGGCCAGGAAGAGTGCGGTCCGGCCCTTGTGGTCCCTTACGTCCAGATTCACCAGCGTTTCCGCCAGGGTCTTCAAGGCTTCACAGTGACCGTTGTAGGCCTGGCAGGGTGCAGGCAACCAGCACATAGCTCGGGACATTCCCTGCTCCTCCTTGCCCCTTCTTTGCTCTTGGGACCCATGGAAAGCTCAAGGCCTTAGTTGTCAACAAGCTCCTTGGGCCCCTCGAGGCTTCTGACCCTGAGCTGTGCTTATCCCCTCTCCCATAAGAAGACAGAAGCAAGGACAACTTCACAAGTACTGGCAGCTTTGCTTGGGCCTGTGAGCAGGTAGGACAAGGAAGGCAAGAGAAAAAGATGTGGGACTCACAGCTAAGTGCAAAGGGCTGACGGGAATGGTGCTCTCCACATCCTCCAGGCAGTTAAAGGACATTTCTAAGAGCTGCAATGGACAGGAAAGTAGGTGCTGACTGCAACTCCCAAGATAGTGCCCCAGCCCCCAGCTCGCAGAAATCCCCACTAAGCCTCTGGATCTAAAGACCACATTTGATTAAACCACCACCCTTGGTTTCAGAATCCACAAACCCTCTATGCCCTGTCCCAGCCTCCCCTCCTGCAGGCTGGGCCCCAACACATACCAGTTCGAGGTTCTGTCTGTTGCCATAGGCGGCTGCATAGTGCACAGCTGTGTAGCCCTGCTTGTCCCGCAGGGAGGGGTCTGCACCATTATCCAGTAAGAACTCCAGACAGCTAGGGAGCCGGGGGTAGACTGTGAGGCAAGGACAGGCCTAGCCCAGGAGGGCACAGTTCTGGGAGGGCCAGAGGAGAGGACCAAGGGAACACCTCCAGGCCTACCTGGCTACCATGCGTCCTCAGCTCTAGGTAGGTTCGTTATATTGTACCCATTCTTCAGTCCCAGCTCCAGACCCACTTTACCTTCTCAAGGTCTGCCCTGATCCCCTCTGGCTTCAATGCCCTCTTTTATCCTCTGAATGCTCTCCTAGAGAACCTAGAGCATGATGTTCAGTTATCAACCTTCTGCTGACCGACATGCTTTCCCCAACCTCCAGGCATGCCGAGCCCTGCCCTAGGATGCATTTTCCTCCCAGCCCATCTGAACAAGTCCTGCTCATCTCAAACTCAGTCCCAGCATCTCTCCTCTGTAGCCTTTCCCAGCCTTCCCTGTGGAAGGTGCCTTTTCCTCCGTACTCTCTTGGCAGCCTTCTCATACCTTAGTGGTAGTTGTAGTAGTAGTAATAACAATAATAATAAAGTATTTAGCACTTACTGTCAAGCACTTCATTCTAAGTACTTCATTTATATAAAATAATTTAATCCTCATAAAGATCCTATAAAGTAGATACTAGTTGGCCAGGCTGGTCTCAATCTCCTGACTTCGTGATCTACCTGCTTCAGCCTCCCAAAGTGCTGGGATTACAGGCATGAGCCACCGCTCCTGGCCTAAAGTAGATACTATTTTTATCCCTACTGTGAGTGATGAAATTGAGGTACAGAGAAGTTAAGTAACCTGCTGAAGGTAACACCTGAGTCTCTTTGAATCTAGTGTCCTTTTTTTTTTGAGACGGAGTTTCACTCGTTACCCAGGCTGGAGTGCAATGGCGCGATCTCGGCTCACCTCAACCTCTGCCTCCTGGGTTCAAGCAATTCTCCTGCCTCAGCCTCCTGAGTAGCTGGGACTACAGGTGCACACCACCATGCCCAGCTAATTTTTGTATTTTTAGTAGAGATGGGGTTTCACCATGTTGACCAGGATGGTCTCAATCTCTTGACCTCGTGATCCACCCGACTCGGCCTCCCAAAGTGCTGGGATTATAGGCGTGAGCCACTGCGCCCGGCCTCTAGTGTCCTTTTTTAAAAAAAAAAAAAAATCTTTTTTTTTTTGAGACAGAGTCTCACTCTGTCTCCAGGGCTGGAGTGCAGTGGAGCAATCTCGGCTCACTGCTACCTCCGCCTCCCGGGTTCAAGCGATTCTCCTGCCTCAGCTGCCGAGTAGCTGGGATTACCAGCGCCCGCCACTATGCCCAGCTAATTTTTTGTATATTTAGTAGAGATGGGGTTTCCATGTTGGCCAAGCTGGTCTCAAACTCCTGACCTCATGATTTGCCCACCTCGGCCTCCCAAAATGCTAGGATTATAGGCGTGAGTCACTGCGCCCGGCCTAAAAAAGTAAATCTTAAAAAAAAAAATTATTTACTAATTTATTTAAAATAGAGATGGTGGCCTGGCACGGTGGCTCATGCCTGTAATCCCAGCCCTTTGGGAGGCCTAGGTAGCCCAATCACTTGAGGTCAGGAGTTCACGACCAGCCTGGCCAACATGGCGAAACTCTGTCTCTACTAAAAATACAAAAATTAGGCTGGGTATGGTGGCTCACGCCTGCAATCCTAGCATTTTGGGAGGCCAAGGCAGGAGGATTGCCTGAGCTCAGGAGTTTGAGACCAGCCTGGGCAACAATGGTGAAACCCTGTCTATACTAAAATACAAAAAATTAGCTGGGCGTGGCAGATGCACCTATAGTTCCAGCTACTTGGGAAGCTGAGGCAGGAGAATTGCTTGAACCCAGGAGGTAGAGGTTGCAATGAGCTGAAATCATGTCACTGCATTCCAGCCTGGGTGACAGAGCAAGATTCCTCCATCTCAAATAAAATAAGGATGGGTCCTCATTATGTTTTGGCCAGGCCAGTCTCATATTCCTGGGCTCAAGCAATCCTCTTACCTCAATGTGGGGATTACAGGCATGAGTCACTGTGCCTAGCTAATTATTATTATTATTTCAGAAATTGGGTCTCACTATTCTGTCCTGGTTGGGGTGCAGTGGCTACTCATAGGCATGATCATAGTGCACTACAGCCTCAAACTCCTGGGTTTGCACAATCCTCCTCTCTTACCTGCACCTGCCTCCCAAGTAGCTGGCAATAAAGGCATGTGCCACCATGCCCAGCAAAAAATAAACTTTTTGTTTTAGAATATTACTAGATTTATAGAAAAATTGTGGGTTGGGTATGGTGACTCACATCTGTAAGCCCAGCACTCTGGGAGTCTGAGGCAGGATGACTGCTTGAGCCCAGGAGTTCAAGACCAGTGTGGGAAATAGAGAGATCCCCGTCTCTATAAAATAAATAAATTTTAAAAAAAGAAAAAGAAAAATTGTGAAGAAAGTACAGGGAGTTCTCACATACTGTACACCTAGTTTCCCCTGTCATTAATACCTCATATTAGTATGTGTAAGCATCCTTTTATTTATTTTTCCCAATAGATTCTTAGCTTTCAAAAGACAGAAATTTGGGACAATTCATCTTTTAATTTTAATTTTTATTTTTGGAGATGGAGTCTTACTCTGCTGCCCAGGTTGGAGTACAGTGGGGTGATCTTGGCTCACTACAACCTCCACCTCCCTAATTCAAGTGATTCTCCAGCCTCAGCCACCTGAGTAGCTGGGATTACAGGCACCTGCCACCACGCCCAGTGAATTTTTGTATTTTTAGTAGACATGAGTTTCACTACATTGGCCAGGCTGGTCTCGAACTCCTGACCTCATATGATCTGCCTGCCTCAGCCTCCCAAAGTGCTGGGATTATAGGCGTAAGCCACCAGGACAGGCCTATTTTTAATTTCAATTATATTATTTTGAGACAAAGTCTCGTTCTGTTACCCAGGCTAGAATACAGTGGTGTGATCTCGACTCACTGCAACCTCTACCTCCTGGGTTCAAGTGACTCCTGCTTCTGCCTCCCAAGTAGCTGGGATTACAGTCACACACCACCATACCTGGTTAATTTTTTGTATTTTTAGTAGAGACAGGGTTCCACCATGTTGGTCAGGCTGGTCTTGAACTCCTGACCTCAGGTGATCTGCCCACCTCAGCCTCCCAAAGTGTTGGGATTACAGGCTTGAACCACCATGCCGGGCGTCAACTTTTTTTTGAGATAGAGTCTCACTCTGTTGCCCAGGCTGAAGTGCAGTGATGGGATCTCAGCTCACCACATCTGCCTCCTGAGCTCAAGCAATTCTCCTGCCTCAGCTTCCCGAGCAGCTGGGATTACAGGTGCCCCCTACCATGCCTGGCTAATTTTTGTATTTTTAGTAGAGACGGGGTTTTACCATGTTGGCCAGGCTGGTCTCAAACTCCTGACCTCATGATCTGCCCGCCTAGGCCTCCCAAAGTGCTGGGATTACAGGCGTGAGCCACTGCGCCTGGCCCAGCCTCATCTTTTATCCTTAGTATCTAGCACAGTATTTGGAACTTAATAAGTAAATATTCAATTAATGCTTGTGGAATAAACAAATGATTTTTTACATTTAGCTTCTCTGATCCTCTCAAGAAGACCATCATTTCTTTAGAGAAGGAACTATGTCTCATACTTTTGGGGGTTTTTTTCCCTGAAACTCCTGAGTTTCAATCTCATACTTTTGTCTTTGCCCACTCTGGACTAAACCCAAAGAGCTCAAGACACACTGCTGGCTGACCAGTAGGACAGCAGCAATGTCGGGTGGAGGTTCGGAGTAAGTAGGAGGACAGTGGGGCCAGAGCTTACATGGGTGGGAAAGCACGTCCCAGGGGCCCTCTCTGCTACTCACAAGAAGGCCTCCTTCCTGCGGGACTCCTTCAGTGGCTCGTCCTCTTCAGCATCATGGCTGGAAGGTGTGTGGGGTTCCGCTCTAGGGAAGAGAGAGAGAAAGTTAGGGCAGGGCTCAGGGAGGTAAATGAGGTTGAGAAGGTCCAGACCGGGAGCCTCACCTCCTATAAGTGTCAGAAGCAGCAGCATAGTGGAGGGGAGAGCAGCCTTTACAGTCGGCCTCGTTGACATCTGCCCCAGCAGTCACCAGTGTTACTGCACACTGGTAGCTACCGTTAGCAGCTGCATAGTGCAGTGGGGTCCTGGGGAAGAAGTGAAGGAGGGTAGGGAAGAGAACCAGAGACAGATCCAAATGCAATCTGATGTGCAGCCAAATGCTGCTTTGTAACATTCTCCTTACTTAACTCTCCAGTTTCCACCCCTTCCTCCCTCTACCATTTTCTTCATCAGGTATTCCCTACTTATACCTCTGCACATTAGCGTACCTGCCAAATTTGTCTCTCCTCCTTAAGTCAGCTCCACTGCTCAACAGCAAATTAAGACATTCAACATTCCTAAAAGAAAGACGTGTTAACAGAGTTACAGCCTCAAAGGGAAGCCACAGGCCCAGGGTGGGGCTAAGGAAGGATGGAACTAGCAAGCCCTTTCTGCTGTGACTGTTCTATTGTGAGATGGAGAATAGATCTAGGCAGGCATGAATGAGGGGCTCAGACCTTTGTCCAGCTCCCTGCTTAAGGCATGGGAGAGAGAAAAAGAACTCACCCTCCAGAAGCAGCAGCATGAAGACAGGTACGGCCAAGGTTATCAGGTGTATTGATGTCAAACCCAGCTGAAAGGACATGCTCGTTGCTGAGTGAAGACACAATGCTGTACAGCTGACCTGGAGGCACAGACCAGCCATAAGTCACATCTGAGTGTTCAGCAGGGAGGGAAAGGCCTCTGCTCTCCTATACACCTGGCAATCCCCAGCCCATCAGTACATACCTGAGGACAGAAGCTTACGACAACAGTCAGAGAATCCAAAGAGAACAGCTAAGTGCAGGGGGAACATGTCATGGATGCCACGCCTAGAGAGAAGTTGAGGGACTCAGTCCTTGGGTCAAGGAGGGACCAGGTAAAACCTCTTCTGTTACCCATCGACACCCTATAGTCAGGGGAGGAGGTTCTCCAAGGTGCCCTCTGGGAAACTTCTCTATGCCTCCATGGCTGACGTGAGCAGTCTGTGCAGATCTGGGCAGCCCAGAAGTGGAGTCGGGGTCTTGACTCACCGAGCGGTATCTGCGCCATTGGTCATGAGGGTGCTGATGAGCAGCTCGTGTCCGTAGCGAGCAGCCACATGCAGTGGCGTGTTCCCAAATTTATCGGCACAATCAATCTCACTGCCTGTGAGGGGATGCACACACAGCTCAGGTGGACCTCAGGGATAAGACCACTCTCACAAACTAGCCACCATATGAGTGCCTACTATGCATCAGGTGCCAGGCCCAGCATTCTACATGTTTTATCCTGTTTCTAAGCCTTAGGAGACTGTGGCCATTTTCACGGGTCCCTTGGTCAGAGTTCCAAGGGCCTATCCTACTGGAAGAGAGTAGGAGAAGGAAGCTAGGGAGCCTTTAGAAATGAGTTCCTTGGGGGAAGAGGGGAAGACAGCACAAAGTTTCCCAGGTCCATACCATTCTGGATGAGGATCTGGGAGCGTGTGAAACGGCCATGGATTGCAGCCATGTGCAGAGGACTTTTCCCTTCTTTGCTCTGTGGAAACATGGTGGGGGGTTTTGTTTTTGTTTTTCCAGTGCAAAGCACAGAGAATGCCCTATCCCCAAGGATGTATCTCTAAGGACAAAAGGGTCATATGGCACCTTCTTAGCCCACTCTCTTCTGAGTTCCTGGCAAGGTCTGATCACCCCAGGAAGCAAGTAATCAGATAATTCCCCAAGAAAGCTATCCAGATACAGTCAGGACCCCAAGAGCCAGGTTTCGCTCCCCACTGGTCTAAGCTTTATCTCTTCAGGCACCTGATAGTTGACATCAGCCCCGTTATTAACCAACAGCTCCAAGCAGAGCGCGCCATTGGTGGAGACTGCAGCCACATGCAGTGGCGTGAAGCCCTTGTCGTTCGGCTGGTTGACATTGGCTCCGGCATTCACCAGCTCAATAGCCACAGCATCCTGGCCCAGGTAGCAGGCGATGTGCAAAGCTGTGTTTCCAAAAGCGTTGGGCTCATCAATCTGGATATTCAAGGGTGAGAGTAAGGCGGTATCAGTTTAAACAAAGAAGAAGCCAGCCCATGTAGCCTGTAGATCCCAGAAATCCAACGACTGCCTCAGTTCCCCATGGGTTTCTGACCCAAGGTACTAAGGTACTGAGGGTACTATGGCTAAGGTAAGCATTATTCACACCCTCTCTACCACTCCTTCCAAGCTCCCAAAAACCACACCAACAACCCAATACCTCATATCACCATAACAGACCCTACAATCTCCTACTACCTGCCCAGAGTCCCCAATCCCAGTGCTGAGCACCCTGACCTCTGCTCCCATCCGAAGCAGGTATTTCACCACTTCAATCTGGCCACTGGCAGCAGCTGTATGGAGCAGCCCATAGCCCTTGCGGTCCTTGCAGCCGAGGTCTGCTCCCCGTGCCACCAGCAGTTTTAGGACCTCCAAGTGCCCTGTGCAAAGAGAAGACATTCTCAAGGAAGTAGATGGTAAACTCTGAGGCTCTGTGTGCCTCTCTCCAAAGGCTGCAACCCCGTAACCCTGCCCTAGAAATCCTAAATGTCAAATAATATTTATTTATTTCATATAACAAGAACCTAGTTTTAGCTGAACTAAATGTCAAATTTCTGATTTTCACGTGTGTTCTCTCTCACCTAGGAAAGCTGCCCAGTGCAGAGGCTGCCGCTCCTTTTTGTCACAGACATTCAGGCTGGCTCCCTTGTTGAGAAGCAGGTTCACCGTCTGTATCAGGATATGAAAGACACCTATTCAGAGCCAGAATCATGCCCTCAACCTACCTAAGAGCAGAGACCTCATCTTCTGAAAAGGCTGAGGCAGCCTAATGCCTTTTACCATGAGCAAAACTATCTGGAGGACTTGAGGGAACAGCAGCAGCAGACACTAAGGAGGAGATACTAGAGAGATTTGGAACTTTGAGGGAAACAAGGGAGTCTCTTCAAGTGATTTGGTGGTTCTTAAACTCTTGTTAAGTCTTTGCAAATGTGCTGAAAGACATGGACTCTCTTCAGAAAGGCGTGTATGCAAATATTTTCCACACAAAATCCAGGTTTTATCAACTTCCTGAACTCCAAGTTAAGAATTTTAATCTAGTCTAACCATTCATTTAGTGTGTGAGCTCAAGTGTTTATATTACCATCCGGGCTGCTTCTCCTGCAGGCATGAGGACCCAGAAACAGGGAAAGTAAGTAGGAAGGTAAGAAAAGGGAAGGTAAGGTGGGAACAGTCCTCACCTCAAGATGCCCACTATGCACTGCATGGTGCAGAGCACTGCGTCCACTCCTGTCAGCCACGTTGAGGCTGCTCAACAGGGGTGCCAGAGCCTCAGCACACTTGGTGGCCCGGTTGGCAGCAGCCACATGTAGCGGTGTCTGCCACAGCTTGTCCCGGGCATTCACATCTGCTGAATGTGCCAGCAGCAGCCCCAGCACCTTCTGTTGAGGGGCAGGGGACAAAAGAGAGAGTGGGAGCAGGAGGCAAAACAACAGGAAATAGAAGGAGGAATAGGTCAGCATAGCATATATGGCCCTGTTTTCCCCAGCACAGAGTCTCTTCTCATTTTTCCAACATACCTAGACTCTCAATACCTACTTCCCATCTTCTGGATCTTCTTAGAGCTTAAACTTTTCCTTACCTTGCTAAGGAAACAGGGACCCTTTGCTCTTCAAGCCACCTGACTTGTTAACCTAGACCCTGAAAATCTTCACTCACACTGAAACATGTTCTTTTTTTGCAAAATAAAATTCTTCACTCACACATACATCCATTCCCAAACAAATCCACAAATGCAGAGCCACATATCCCAACCCCCCCACTACTTCTAGGAAAACTAAATGCTCTTGATACGTCTTACCCTGAACATGTAGCCTCCTCATAGGCACTAAAATTATTTTCAGTATCTCAGTAAGCAAACAGATACCGGTTCCTTTGCAAAACCCAGGGTAAAATGCCCCTCCTAACCACTACCCATCTCATTCTCACTGGCCTCGGCCCCTCCCCCTAGTGGCTGGAGCCAGGGAAGTGATGAACTGAGGAGGAGGTCCCCCTTTCCCTCTCTTCAGGGCTGATGGGAATAGGATTAAGGACCCAACTGATGAAATATGTTTGGCCCCTGTGCTGTCGCTGTCAGCTTTCAAGTTGCTTGAGGGCCAAGGATGCAACAGATTATTATACCCATCCCCCATCACAAGGAAAGAAATCTCAGTGCCCAGAGGGGGATCAGACTCAAGGTGGCCCCCCAGGGAGGGATGAGTCACTCAGGCCTGGCAGCAGGGCCCCCGCAGTCTGCCAGCCCAGTGTTAAGCTCTCCCTGAGTCACATCAGCTGGCAGCACTCAGCCCCCTTACCAGCCAGTTCCAGGGGTAGGAGGGAGGGGCCAAGATTTGATCTCCTCCCTACCTGGGGTAGAACAGCTTGTAGGGCTGAGGACTGAGGCTCCTTAACCCTTAACCTCCACCTCTAAGCAACTCATCCTTTTTGAAAGGGTGAAAGAAGGTGGGGGTGCATACCTCATTTCGGGAGGCAGCAGCACGATGAAGAGGGGTCAGCCACAGTGTGTCCTTAGCGTTGACATTAGCACCTGTGGGGATATAATTTCCTGTATTGATGGAAGAGGTGGAGGGGGTGGGAAGAAAGCCAGTAATCAGGCCAGAAAATCTGAATGGAGCTGGAGTCTCGCCTGGACTGAGCAAGGAAGACCAATCCTTGAACATCAAAAAAGACTCCTCCCCTTCCTTCCCTCCCTATGTGCCACACCTTCCAGCTCCCCACTTTCACCTGACATCAGTAGCAACTGGAGGATGGGGACATCGCCTACGTAGGCAGCAGCATGCAATGGAGTTCGCCTCTCTTGGTCCTGGGAAGGCAGAAAAGAGGGACTGTGGGCGGGGGATGTGGGGCTATCAAGGACCCCAGCCCAAGCCTCAGAGCTCCAGGCCCTTCCCCACAACCTCTTCCCATAGTTTCTGCAGCATCTTAAGTCCCGGTACTGGGAGTCAAAGGCAAGCACCTAGGGAGGGTGGAGTCAGGGCCAATGGGCTGAGAAGCCGGCTCCTTTTTCCAGGAGGGGTGGGGGCGCTGCAGACTCCGGTGGTTCAGAAGAGAACAACGTTCCTGGGCATCCCCAGCCCAAGTGATCTGGGCTCCAAGCCTGACCTGCTCTCCATCCCCAAATGCAGAGTAGGCTTTCACTCCAGGATGGAAAGAACTGCGGCCTCTTCTGAGCAGAGGAGACACGGAGCCGCCCCACCGGTGGGGAGGGGTCCAGAACACGGGAGCCAGGATTCCGATCTCGCCATCCTCCCTGCTCCCAACTCACCAGCACATTGATGTTCTCCTTCTGCGAGAGTAGGGAACGCACTTCCTCCACATCTCGGCTAAAGATGGCCTGGACCAGGGGCGGCTGCAGGGAGAACCGGCATTCAGGGAGCGGGCTAGAGCCGGAGCGGAACCGGGGTGGGGGTGGGGGAACACCCAGGTTTGTGGGGGGGCGTCCGTGGAGGGGCTCCGTTCTGGGGATTCTGCCTGCAGCGGGCTCCCGCGGTGCCTCCGCCGGTTGCCAGGTCCCCAAGGACACCGGCTCGGTAGAGGGGAGCGCGGCATGGGGCGGGGCGGGAGCTGCGGGAGCCCCGGGCTCGGGCCCAACCTAGGCCGCACATCCCCGGGCTCGCGTGGCGGCGACGCCGAGCCTTGGAAGGAGGAAGCGAGGAAGGGCAGGAGGGCTGACCTGGTCCGTGATGCTGAGGATCCCCATGGCCCGGCCCGGGCTCCGTCCGCATCGAGCTCCCGGCGGCGGCGGCGGCGGCGGCTCCACCGGGGACACGGAGCGGCCCAGGCGGCGGCTGCGGCGGCGGCTGCGGGGAGAGCGCGGCCCCGCCTACCGGGGGGCGGGCGAGCGGGAGGCCGCAGCGCTCCCTGGCGGCGGTTCTGGGCCCGGCGCTCCCCGCGCAAACTGACCCCGACCGCAGCACTCTCCGCCCCACCCTGGCGGCCCCAGCAGCCCCCGCACCCCCTAACTCGCGCGTCCGCTCCCCGGCTTCCGCAACCGGCCGCGCAGTGCTCTCCGCTCCAGTCTGGCGGCCCAAGAGGTTACCCCACAAGACCCTAGCGGAAACCTGGGCCTTGGTCCCGCGATGCTTTCCAAGCTGAGGACCGAACGGCTGGCCAGATCTCACCCAGCCCACGTTGCTCCCGGCCGAGCTAACTCCTCCCGTCAGCTATTCCACACCCCGAAATCCCCCACAGACTAGGGGGAACTGGCAGGTGGGGAACTGAGAATTAGGTATGGCAATAGCCCCAGAGGGAGGGAAGACGTGTATCTCCACTGGCGGAGGGGTGAGTTCGGTAGAAAAGAAATAGCAAAGTGCTCAAACTGCAGAGAAACCCCAAGGAGGATTCTACTGCAGAAAACACCCACAAAGAGGCCATGACAACTGGCAGCTGGAAGAGACGGCCGAGATCAACAGAAGGAGCATTTTCCAACTCCTTAATGACTCCATTGCAAGGTTAAAGTGGAAAACACTCAACAATTTCTCCTTAGAACAGCATGCGGTGTTTCCCCTCCTCCAATGGAGATGCCGGAGAGCCGTCAGTTAGAGAAGAAATGAATGGAGGTCATCCCGGCCCAGAAACAGAAAAAAAAAAAGGAAGACGAAAAGTGGAGATTGAAAAATTGGTACAATTTATAAAAGGTGATCCAGAGTCCTGCTCAGAGTTTTACAACTCAATACATTGAAAGGAACATGTAATGGAAGAAGTATAGCATGCTGGCATCCTGTCAAGTCTTTATATATAAAAGGCCTCCCTTGCTGGGAGAGGAAAAAATAAAAATACATTTTATTTTATTTTATTTTATTTTGAGACGGAGTTTTACTCTTGTCACCCAGGCTGGAGTGCAGTGACACAATCTTGTCTCACTGCAACCTCTTCCTCCCGGGTTCAAGTGATTATCCTGTCTCAGCCTCCCGAGTAGCTGGGATTACAGGCATGCACCACCACGCCCAGCTCATTTTGTATTTTTAGTAGAGACAGCAGGGTTTCTCCATGTTGCTCAGGCTGGTCTCGAAATCCTGATCTCAGGTGATGTGCCTGCTTCAGCCTCTCAAAATACTGGGATTACAGTACTTACAGGTGTAAAACACACGCCGGGCCTAAATTTTTTTTAGTTTTTACAGTGTTGAAAATAAAAGTTGGCCAGGCACAGTGGCTCATGCCTGTAATTTCAGCACTTTGGGAGGCCCAGGCAGGCAGATCACAGGGTCAGGAATTCAAGACCAGCCTGGCCAACATAGTGAAACCCCATCTCTACTAAAAATACAGAAAAACTAGCTGGGCATGGTGGCACGTGCCTATCGTCCCAGCTACTCAGGGGCTGAGGTGGGAGAATCGCTTGAAGCTGGGAGATGGAGGTTGCAGTGAGGTGAGATAGCACCACAGCACTCCAGCTTGAGTGAGATTTTGTCTCAAAAAAAGAAGAAAGAAAAGACAAGTTAAAATATTGCCCAGTATGGTGGCTCAAGCCTCTAATCCCAGAACTTTGGGAAGCTGAGGTGCATGGATCACCTGAGGTCGGGAGTTCGAGACCAGCCTGACCAACATGGAGAAACCCCACCTCTATTAAAAATACAAAATTAGCCGGGCATGGTGGCGCATGCCTGTAGTCTCAGCTACTCGGGAGGCTGAGGCAGGAGAATCACTTGAACCCCGGAGGCGGAGGTTGCGGTCAGCTGAAATCGTGCCATTGCACTCCAGCCAGGGAAACAAGAACAAAACTTTCTCAAAAAAAAAAAAAAAAAAAAAAAAAAGTTAAAATATTGCTTAGGAGCAATCACTCTGTGATTCTGTGCACACACAAAAATTAATAAATGAAAATTTTTTTTTTGAGTCGGAGTTTCGCTCTTGTTACTCAGGCTGGAGTGCAATGGCGCAATCTCAGCTCACCGCAACCTCCGCCTCCTGGGTTCAGGCAATTCTCCTGCCTCAGTGTCCTGAGTAGCTGGGATGACAGGCATGCACCACCGTGCCCAGCTAATTTTTTGTATTTGTAGTAAAGACGGGATTTCACCATGTTGACCAGGATGATCTCGATCTCTTGACCTCGTGATCCACCCGCCTCGGCCTCCCAAAGTGCTGGGATTACAGGCTTGAGCCACCGCGCCCGGCCTGAGACAGGGTCTTGCTCTGTCGCCTACACTGGAGTCTGTAGCCTAGACAGGAGTGCAGTGGCATGATCTTGGCTCACTGCAACCTCAGTCCCCTAAATAGCTGGGACCACAGGCGCATACCACCATGCCTGGCTATTTTTTTGTTTTTATTCTTGTCTTTGTTTTTTTCTGAGATGGAGTCTCACTCTGTTGCCTAGGCTGGAGTGCAGTGGTGTGATCTCGGCTCACTGAAGCCTCAGCCTCCTGGACTCAGGTGATCCTGCCTCAGATGCAAGAGTAGCTGTGATTACAGGCGGGTGCCAACATGCCAGGCTAATTTTTGTAAAGACAGGGTTTCACCATGTTGCCCAGGCTGGTCTCAAACTTCTGGGCTCAGGACATCTGCCCATCTTGGGCTTCCAAAATGCTGGTATTACAGGCGTGACCACAGAGTGGATTTTAAACTCCTTATGAGCCAGAGTTAGAGTCTTCTCTAACATAGACAATAAATTGTTTTTTTTTTCTTTTTCTTTTTTGGTTATGTTAACTTTATTTAATAGTCTGGCAATCTCAAAAATCTTTTTCTTCATCAGATATTTGCAAAATTTTTGGCCTTTGAACTTGAACCTGGAGCTTTATTCCATCTATATAATATAATTTTCCTGTTGTAGTGCATTCTGAAGTTCTTCTGAAGAAAACTGAACCCAACCCAAACCTTTGTGAAAACCAGTCTTCTTGTCAAAAGGTACAATACGCTTTCTTATATGGCCAAACTGTGCAAAGTGTTCTCTCAGCTGACTCGACGCCACAGTCCAAGGAATTTTTCTCACAAAAGCAACCGGCCGACTGATATTTCTACGCAGTGCCACAGCACCACTGGCTGCTAAGGCCACCATCTTTAGACTCAAATTGTTTTATTTATTTATTTTTATTTTTTGAGATGGAGTTTCGCTGTTGTTACCCAGACTGGAGTGCAATGGAACAATCTCAGCTCACCGCAACCTCCGCCTTCTGGGTTCAAGCAATTCTCCTGCCTCAGCCTCCTGAGTAGCTGGGATTACAGGCACACGCCACCATGCCCAGCTAATTTTTGTATTTTTAGTAGAGATGGGGTTTCACCACGTTGACCAGGATGGTCTCGATCTCTTGACCTTGTAATCCACCTGCCTCAGCCTCCCAAAGTGCTGGGATTATAGGCGTGAGCCACTGCGCCCGGCTGTTTTAATTTTTTTTATGAAAAAAATGATTTTGAGCTTTCTGAAGGCAAAGGTATACATTAAATAGTTTTTTTTTTTTTTAGCTCCAGCATATCAGTATTCAGAAACAGGCATTTAATATTTGGTGATTGATGATGATAATGATGATGATGAAGCAGAAACCAATGGTAACAAAGGATCAAATGGATATGGGTGTTGAAACTTGGCTATTGGGTATGATGGGCCTTCCAGGGAAGGCTAAGCTAGGATATGGCCCAGAGGATAAGGAGGAGGGGCATACACGGTCTCCATTGCCCAAAATAACTCTTGGTAACCTGAGGAATTGGAGTCAGGGGTTGAGCTGGGGTCACGTGCCTGGGTTTGGCTAGAGGATGGAGGTGAACAAGAGAGGTTGCCAGCCTGGTTCTCTGGGCAACTGGAGGGAGGAGGAAGGGCTAGAAGAGTTATTTTTAATATTATTTAGAGCACCAAAAGAGGATTTCCCAGTAGGGAAAAAAAGGATTTGATGTAGGTAACACTGATACTTTCAGGGCTCAGGGAGACACGCAGGGTGTGGGAGAAGGAGACCAGAAGTGGTGATAAAAGCCTCCTAACTGGACAGTCCTTCTGGATTGAACAACTGCATTCATATTTGGGTAACTTTAGTCAGATGCCTGCTTATTTTTAAGCCTCAGTTTTCCTTCTAACAAATGTGAGGACTAAATGTGAGGATTCACCCTATGTACAGCCCTGTACTAACTGGTTGGGAGGTCAAAAATGAGAAGTAATGATGTCAGCCAGGTGCAGTGGCTCACGCCTATAATCCTAGTACTTTGGGAAGCCAAGGCAGGCGGATTGCCGGAACTCGGAAGTTCTCAACCAGCCTGGGCAACATGGTGAAACCCTGTCTCTACTAAAATACAAAAAAATTAGCTGGGTGTGGAAGCATGCACCTGTAGTCCCAGCTACTCGGGAGGCTGAGGCAGGAGAATTGCTTGAACCCAGGAGGTGGAGGTTGCAGTGAGCTGACATTGTGGCACTGCAGTCCAGCCTGGGCAATAGAGTGAGACTCTGTTTCCAAAAAAAAAGAGGTAATGGTGTCTCTTTATGAGGAGATTATAACTTAGTAGATGAACATACATATACATGTGAAACAACTACAGAACAGAGGATATATGCTAGATTACATGGCACTATGTGTTTGTTCAGAGTAATGTTCAAGGAAGGGTTCAGTCGGGGGGTCTTCCTGGAGGAGGTGTGTTTTGAGTCAGTACTTGAAGGAAGTTGTTGAGGTTGAATGGTGGAGACATGGGAAGGAAATCAGTTGTTTCCAGTACAGGGAATAGACTAGGAAAGGTTTAAATGGCAGTACTTAGTTAAACTAATTAGTAGGGGGACAGCAAGTAAATTGGCTTGGCAGGCCTACTGGACCTTGGGGATTCTGAAACAGTCAACTCCGTTAAGGCAGAGTGATAATGAGGTCACAGTTCAGTTATACATCCCAGTTAATTTCTGTCTTTTAACCAACTAGATCCTTACTCCTCATTCAAAGCAGCTGTTTCACATGTATAAGCCCTTAGTCAGAGGGAGGGTGGGGCTGGACAAGAGAGTGGGATTGGAAAGAGTAAATCTGTCCTTTTAGGTCATGTGCCCATCTGAAGGTGGCTCCAGATTACCACTTGTGAACTGGGAGGAGATTCTGTACTACAGTAGTAAAGAGGAGGCCTGGGGGATGTGGACATTTTAACAGGCTCTCTCTGGAGTGCTGAGGGGAAAAGAAGAGATGTTAGGAGACAAAGTAAGTGAGATCATCCTCCAACTTGGGGTTTCCTGGAAGAGGATAAAATGAAAGGGCTCGGTGGCTCACACCTGTAATCCCAACACTTTCGGAGGCTGAGGTGGGCAGACAATCTGAGGTTGGGAGTTCGAGACCAGCCTAACCAACATGGAGAAATCCTGTCTCTACTAAAAATACAAAAAATTAGCTAGGTGTGGTGATGCACACCTGTAATCCCAGTTACTCAGGAGGCTGAGGTAGGAGAATCACTTGAACCCAGGAAGCAGAGCTTGTGGTGAGCCGAGATCACGCCATTGCACTCCAGCCTGGGCAACAAGAGTGAAACTCTGTCTTTAAAAAAAAAAAAAAGGGGGGTAAAGATGATGTAACATACATTCATAGTCCAGTCCATGGTGGCTCACACCTGTAATCCCAGAACTTTGGAAGGTCAAGGTGTGCATATTGTTTGAGTTCAGGAGTTCGAAACTAGCCTGGGCAAGATGGTGAAACTCTGTCTCTACGAAAAATGTGGTAGTGTGCCCTTGTGGTCCCAGCTATTTGGGAGGCTGATATGAGAGGATCACTTGAGTCTGGGAGGCAGAGGTTGCAGCGAGCCGAGATCACACCACTGCACTCCAATCTGGGTGACAGAGTGAGACCCCCATCTTAAAAATTAAATAAATAGGCTGGGCGCGGTGGCTCAACCCTGTAATCCCAGCACTTTGGGAGGCCGAGGCAGGTGGATCATGAAGTCAAGAGATCGAGACCATCCTGGTCAACATGGTGAAACCCCGTCTCTACTAAAAATACAAAAAATTAGCTGGGCATAGTGGCGTGTGCCTGTAATCCCAGCTACTCAGGAGGCTGAGGCAGGAGAATTGCCTGAACCCAGGAGGCGGAGGTTGCAGTGAGCCGAGATTGCGCCATTGCACTCCAGCCTGGGTAACGAGTGAAACTTCATCTCAAAAAATAAAATTAAATTAAAAAATTAAATAAATAAATAATAAAACATATTCATTTGGTGCATAATTATTTTGAATTGGTAGTACCAACTGCCATGAAGTCAAAACAGTTTATTAAAAATGGGTTTTGGTGATCACCCAATGTCTCTTGCTTACATGAAATCCAGAGAAGATGGGCTCAGACGTTTTTTTTTTGAGACAGAGTCTCCATCTGTCACCCAGGCTGGAGTACAGTGGCATGATATCCACTCACTACAACCTCTGCCTCCTGGGTTCAAGTGATTCTTGTGCCCCAACCTCCTGAGTAGCTGGGACTACAGGTGTGCACCACCACAACTGGCTAATTTTTTTTTTTTTTTGGTATGTTTTGTAGAGACAGGGTTTCGCTACTTTGGCCAGGCTGGTCTTGAACTCTGACCTCAGGTTATCCACCTGCCTCGGGCTCCCAAAGTGCTGGGATTGCAGGTGTGAGCCACCATACCCAACAGATGGGCTCAAACATTAAATCAGTCCATATCCAATGGAAGTTCCCAAATTAATGCCAAACTCAAGGAGTAGGGGTATTGAAGGATTTATAGTGCTTCCAGGATCACCCTGTTCCTAGGTCAGAGGTTTCTTCCACACTAATTAGACCAGCATTGCAACAGAGTCTTTTTGTTTGTTTGTTTTGAGACAGGGTCTCACTCTCATCACCAAGGCTGGGAGTGCAGTGGTGTAATCATGGCTCACTGCAGTCTCAACCTCCTGGGCTCAGGTGATCCAACTCAGACTTCCAAGTAGTTGGGATTACAGGCATGTGCCACCATGCCTGGCTAATTTTTTTGTAGAGACAAAGTTTTGCCATATAGTTTGAGACAGGCTGGTCTCAAACTATCAGGCTCAGGTGATCTACTCACTGTCGCCTCCCAAAGTGCTGGGATTACAGGTATGAGACACCACGACTGGCTGCAACAAAGTCTTTATTTAATTTACCCCCTGCCCCTCCCCACAACCACCACACACAGCACTTCTCAGGCAAAGCGTTCCTGAAAGTGGAAAGTCAGGGAAATAGTGGGGCTCAAGAAGGACAGGCTCCCATGAGGGGTGGGGGGCTTACTGCAGGGCTCAGTGGCTGCTCTGTGCCCTGTGGAACCACCGGCTGGTTCTCCAGGTCCAGCCCAGCCCCATGACATTGCCCACCCAGCAGAACCCTGACCCACTCACCTGCCGGGGCATACCCCTTGGGCATGATGGGATTGGTGAATCCTCCAGCCACGATGCCCTCAGGGGAGGCATTCCTGAAAGCATTCCTAAATCTTGACTGAAGATTTAGAAAGCAAGCAGAGGAAATGCTTGTACTGTAATAGCATGAACTTGAAATTCTACAGCAGGCACCATCATTCACTTGCACACACCTAATTCTAGTCTCTCTAGTCTCTCTCTCTTTTTTTTTCCTTTTTGGAGAGACAAGATGTCACTATGTCACTATGTTGCCCAGCCTGGTCTTGAAATCCTGGCCTCAAGTGCTCCTCCCACTTCGGCCTCCCACAATGCTGGGATTACAGGCATGAGCCACTGCATGTAGCCCAATCTCTTTCTAACTGCTTTCTTTCTTCCTCTCCTTTTTTTCTTTTGTTTACCTCACTTTTATCAAGAGCATTTTCTTTCTTTTTATTTTTTGAGACCAAGTCTCACTCTTATTGCCTAGGCTGGAGTGTAATGGTGCCATCTTGGCACACTACAACCTCTGCCTCCTGGGTTCAAGCAATTCTCCTGCCTCAGCCTCCCGAGTAGCTGGGACTACAGGTGCACACCACCATGCCCAGCTAATTTTTGTATTTTTAGTAGAGACGGGGTTTCACCTTGTTGACCAGGATGGTCTCAATCTCTTGACCTCGTGATCCACCCGCCTCGGCCTCCCAAAGTGCTGGGATTATATGCGTGAGCCACCGCGCCCAGCCAATTTTTGTATTTTTAGTGGAGATGGGGTTTCTCCATGTTGGTCAGGTTGGTCTCGAACTCTCAACCTCTGGTGATGCGCCTGCCTTGGCCTCCCAAAGTGCTTGGATTACAAGCATGAGACACTACACCCAGCCAAGAGCATTTTTTTTTTCTCCTTGAATCATTAAAAGTAGCGTAGTGATATTTAATTGCCTGGGTTTCTGTCCATGAGGTCTCACTCTTCATCAAGTGCATACTTTTCAGACAAAGATGATTCTCTCTCATAAGAATGTCTGATTCTTCCTACGTTGACTTTTTTCTATAAATATTAAAGGTAAAAACTATGCAGTTGTAACCCAGAGCTTGGAATGTTAATTTCCTTTCCCAAAAATGTAGAACACAGCACTAAGCACTTGTGGAAGCTACACAGATGAACAGTGCTTCTAACTATAATCAAGGCTGAATATGATAAAGGTTCTTGTGATGGTTAATATTGAGTGTCAACTTGATTAAATTGAAGGATGCAAAGTGTTGTTCCTCGGTGTCTGTGAGGGTGTTGCTAAAGGAGATTAAAATTTAAGTCAGTGGACAGGAAGAAGTCGACCCACTCTCAATCTGAGTGGGCACCATCCAATCCGCTGCCAGCGATGCTAGAGAGAGCAAGCAGGGTTGGGTGCCGTGGCTCACACCTATAATCCCAGCACTTTGGGAGGCCGAAGCAGGCGGATCACCTGAGGTCAGGAGTTCAAGACTGGGCTGGCCAATATGGTGAAACGCTGTCTCTACTAAAAATACAAAAATTAGCCAGGCATGATGGCGTGCGCCCATAGTGCCTGTAGTCTCAGTTACTCAGGAGCCTGAGGCAGGAGAATTGCTTGAATCCGGGAGGTGGAGGTTGCAGTGAGCTAATATTGTGCCACTGCACTCCAGCCTGGGTGACAGAGTGACACTCTGTCTCAAAAATAAAGAAAATAAATATGACTTCCCAACGCTGCATACAAAGAAAAGAAATAAAATACATAAACAGAAAAAGCGGGCAGAAGAAGGTGGAAGAAGCTGCCTTGCTGAGTCTTCCAGCCTTCATCTTTCTCTCGTGCTGGATGCTTCCTGCTCTTGAACATCAGACTCCAAGTTCTTCAGCTTTTGGAATCCTGGACTTAACACCAGTGGATTGCCAGGGGCTCCCGGGCCTTTGGCCACAGACTGAAGGCTACACAGTCGGCTCCTCTACTTTTGGGGTTTTGGGACTTGGACTGATCCAACACTGGCTTCCTTGCTCTTCAACTTGCAGACGGCCTGATGTAGGACTTTACCTTGTGATCCTGTGAGGCAATTCTCCTTAATAAACTCGCTTTCGTATATACATTTATCCTATTCGTTCTGCCACTCTAGAGAACCCTAATACAGGCTCTAAAAGGAGCGTTCAGAGGATCTGCAGATATGCGCTGTAGACACGCCCACGAAGTCGCCTCTGTACCTATGTATCGGGTCCTGTGACCACAGGCGACCTCAGTCCCCCGAACCATCTTTGCAGCTTCTCAAACGCACACCCAGGGCCCTTTCTCTCCAGAGGTGTGAAACTACATCTCCCGACAGGCGGCGTTGTCCCCTTCCTTCCTCCCTCTCCCAGGCCCGAGCCATGGCAACAGCGTGACGTGGGGGTACAGAGAGCTGCGGGATCAGCGGTCCTGGCTTCAATTATAGTCTACCCGGCAGCCTGGACAGGAGCAAGGCGAGAGGTGCTGCAGCCTCCCGCCGCCCCTGGGCTGGGGGGCCCCGAACCAGCCCGGCGGGTGCCTACTACCGCTCCTTCTTTGGAGTGAGGAGGACGCAGCCAGTGTCAGAAAGGCACAGGCAGGGTCGCGCGCATGGCCTGGGCGGGCGCGCGGCGGGTCCCGGCTGGGACGCGCGCGGCGGCCGAGCGCTGCCGCTGCCGGCTCTCGCTCCGCTCGGGCGCGCGCCCGGCCCCGCCCCCAGGCCCTTCGCCGCCACCAATGAGGTGAGAGGGAGGCGCGGGCGTCACGCCTGAGGGTAGGGGGTTGCTCCAGACCCAGGGGTTCCGCGGTGGAGGGGTGCTGTATACTGGGATGCAGGCACGGCGGAGACCGACAGCAGTCATGCCCTGGGAGCTAGTGTAGAGCTTTGGAGAATGCTTTTGCAAATTGTACGAGAAGGGAAGTCCTCGGGGTGAGTGTCCAGTCTCCTCTTGGCATTCACGGGCGCCCTAGCATAATGAACCCAGGGGGGCCCCGGGGTCGGTGATGCTTCCTGAGAGCCTTAGCTTGCAGCGGTAGCATAGGCCCAGTCAAAGGCAACTGGCGCTTCCCACACATCCCGTTTTTCTCATTCTCCGCCCCTAGTCCTGTCCTCAGCTGCCCTCGACCTTTTGCACTCGTGACTCCATAGTCAGGGAGGGCCTAGCGGGCTACAGCAGGTGCTGGGTGTGGGGGAAGCTTGTCTGAACGACCTTCGTTTGAGATGCACTCTTCTTCCCCTTCACCTGGAAATGATAGAGGATTACGAAGAACTATAAGGTTGCTTCCTCTTTCTTTTGGCCTTAGGTTTCTGACCTCCTGCAGCCTCCTCTTGCCTCGGGCTGCTCAGATCTTGACGGCAGAGGCTGGCTTACCTTCCAGCCGTTCCTTCATGGGATTTGCTGCCCCCTTCACCAACAAGCGAAAGGCTTACTCGGAGCGTAGAATTATTGGGTAAGCATCCTCTGCCCTGCATCCTTCCACTTCTCCTTTCTCTCCAAATAACCATGTCCAGGCAACAATGTCAGGGTATCATTGGTGGGCAAGATTTATCCCTAGCCATCCTCCTCCTCAGGCTACAATGAGGATCAGGCTACAGCACCGATCCTCAAACCTCCCCTGCCAGCTTCCTGACCTTAATTTTTCCCTTCTTGGCTGCTGTGCATGGTGCATTAAGTGAAATGAGACTAGGGTTGGACTATACCTTAAGACAACAGGGTGTAGCTGGGTGCAGTGGCTCACGCCTGTAATCCCAGCACTTTGGGAGGCTGATACGGGCCGACCACTTGAGGTCAGAAGTTTGAGACTAGCCAACATGATGAAACCTTGTGTCTACTTAAAAAGTACAAAAATAGCCTGGTGTGGTGGCAGGCACCTGTAATCCCAGCTACTTGGGAGGCTGAGGCAGGAGAATCGCTTGAACCCGGGAGGCACAGGTTGCAGTGAGCTGAGATTGCACCACTGCACTCCAGCCTGGGTGACAGAGCAAAACTGTCTCAAAAAACAAAACAAATAAGACAACGGGGTGTATTTTTTTGGTTGCCGTTAAAAATTTTTTTTACGGTGGCTCAAGGCTGTAATCCCAGCACTTTGGGAGGCCGAGGCGGGTGGATCACGAGGTCAAGAGATCGAGACCATCTGGTCAACATGGTGAAACCCCGTCTCTACTAAAAATACAAAAAATTAACTGGGCATGGTGACGTGTGCCTGTAGTCCCAGCTACTCAGGAGGCTGAGGCAGGAGAATTGCCTGAACCCAGGAGGCAGAGGTTGCGGTGAGCCGAGATCGCGCCATTGCACTCCAGCCTGGGTAACAAGAGTGAAACTCCGTCTCAAAAAAAAAAAAAATTTTTTTATGGGTACATAGTATGTGTAAATATTTGAAGCGTCATCTTTTTAATATATTTTGAGCATAATAGCTAACTTATCAAGCACTTGCTACATGCTAGCAGCTTGACTTAAATGTTTTACATAGATTTTTCTCATTTAGTCCTCACAACAAACCTATAAATCAGGTGAGAAAATGAAGACACAGGTAATTTACCTAAGGCCACATTGTTAGAAAATTTTTAGAGCTGGGCTCTGATCCTTGTGTGATCACCAGTAAAATTGTCAGCCTCGGCGGGGCGCGGTGGCTCACGCCTATAATCCCAGCACTTTGGGAGGCCGAGGCGGGTGGATCACGAGGTCAAGAGATCGAGACCATCCTGGTCAACAAGGTGAAACCCCGTCTCTACTAAAAATACAAAAAAAAATTAGCTGGGCATGGTGGCGCGTGCCTGCCGTCCCAGCTACTCAGGAGGCTGAGGCAGGAGAATTGCTTGAACCCAGAAGGCGGAGTTTGCGGTGAGCCAAGATCGTGCCATTGCACTCCAGTCTGGGTAAAAACAGCGAAACTCTGTCAAAAAAAAAATTGATGGCCTCTCTTTTCTCCCTAGATGTTCCCTCTTAAAATAAAAATAATTCAAAAATATTCTGTAAACTGCAAAACATAAGGTAACAATATCATAAGGATTTGCACCTTTGCTTTTGGGAAGTTATTCATCCAGGCTTATTTGGGATCTCTAGTTCCTGAAGGGGTATGGTTAGTGGGCAAAGGTATGAATTAGGGGCCTATAGCAAGGAGGAACCTGACCCAGCTGGCAGTTCCTTGGCTGTGATTCCTCTTCTCCTAGGTATTCAATGCAGGAGATGTATGAGGTGGTGTCCAATGTCCAGGAGTATCGCGAGTTTGTGCCCTGGTGTAAGAAGTCTCTGGTGGTATCCAGCCGTAAGGGTCACTTGAAAGCCCAACTGGAGGTTGGCTTTCCACCTGTCATGGAACGTTACACCTCTGCAGTTTCCATGGTCAAACCTCACATGGTCAAGGTGAGGCCTGTATGGGAGGGATTGATAAGATTTTTTCTCTTTAGCACACTTATTTATTTATATTTTTTAAGACAGGGTTTCACCATGTTGGTCAGGCTGGTCTTGAACTCCCGACCTCAGGTGATCCGCCCGCCTTGGCCTCCAAAGTGCTTGGATTACAGGCGTGAGCCACGACGCCCAGCCCTTTTTTTTTTTTTTTTTTTTAAGATGGGGTTTCACCATGTTGGTCAGGCTGGTCTTGAACTCCCGACCTCAGGTGATCCGCCTGCCTTGGCCTCCAAAGTGCTTAGATTACAGACCTGAGCCACTACGCCCGGCCAGCACTTTTATATTGAAGTGCTATTTTGGCCTTTGTAATGACTCTATCTCTATGTGTCAAGTAATTCCTTAATACCAGAAATATAGAAAATGGTTTTCAATTCCTTTCTATTGTATCCTATACTTAGTAATGTCATTTAACTTCCTGATTACCCTATTTTAGGCTGTTTGTACTGATGGCAAGCTCTTCAACCACTTAGAGACCATTTGGCGATTCAGCCCTGGTATTCCTGCCTATCCCCGAACCTGCACTGTGGACTTCTCGGTGAGTCAGGAGGCTGTGTAGCAGAGGACTAGGACTGGGTATGGGGAAGGGCTGGGGTGCTGTGACAGGGTTATTTATTTTTCTGAGATGGAGTCTTGCCCTGCTGCCCAGGCTGGGAGTGCAATGGTGCGATCTCTGCTCATTGCAACATCTACCTCCTGGGTTCAAGTGATTCTCCTGCCTCAGCCTCCCAAGAAGCTAAGATTTCAGGTGCCCACCACCATGCCCAACTAATTTTCTATTTTTAGTAGAGACAAGTTTTCACCATTTTGGCCAGGCTGCTCTCAAACTCCTGACCTCAGGTGATCCATCTGCCTTGGCCTCCCAAAGAGCTGGGATTACACGCCCAGCCAGTTATTCTTTAAGTATAGATAGCACTTAGTATTCCCCAAGTCACAGTTTCCACAGGTCTGAGCTTGTATCAGACTTGTAATCTGGGCTCAGTGTCAAGTAAGGGCCCTTAAGTGGATTCAAGGAACTGCAGGGAGTAGGGGGAGGAAAGGCACTGAGGAACGGTATCCTCGAATTTGGCCAGGGACTATCCAACATGGTCTGAAGAAGTTTCTGACTGTCTCTTACCCATTCCCAGATTTCCTTTGAATTTCGCTCTCTGCTGCACTCCCAGCTGGCCACCATGTTTTTCGATGAGGTTGTCAAACAGAATGTTGCTGCCTTTGAGCGTCGGGCAGCCACCAAGTTTGGTCCAGAAACAGCCATCCCCCGTGAACTAATGTTCCATGAAGTGCACCAGACTTGAGGCAAGGGATTGTTCCCTAGCCTCCCTTTTATCCCTCTTCCCTATCCAATTCTCTTATTTATTTGGTTTGGCTCCTGCTCCAGTTTGAGAGGAGTCTGTGTTCGTAATACTGTTTCTCCTCTCAATTCCCTAGAAATTGAGTTCTATGCAGGCTGGAAATGTAGGGGGAAACAGAAGGCAAAGGATGTGGAAATGAGATGTGCCTAGGAAACGGTCAGGCCCACTGTGGGAGCACCATGTGCCTGCAGACTTTTCACTACGAATTAGAATAAGGACTATGTGGTTGTCTCTGGGCCTTATCACACACATCTTAGTGTCTGACCAGGGGAAGATAGTTTAACTTTTCTAAGCATTGAATAAATTGAGCTTTTCTTCTGGCATAGAGGTACTGAGTGGTAACTTTTACCTTGCCTGAGATTCCTCAGGATAAAAGGCAACCTGCCTCCAGCCTGAAATACATAAAGCCTCATTTTAAGACTGTAAGTCCATGCTTCCTGGCTACTAGACAGCAAGGGGCTTTCTTACCATCAGTGCCGAGGAGAAAAGTACTAAACAGGGTTGTCTTTGTACTCTTGAGTTGTACCTTATTCTTCCACTTGGCCTGAATTTTTATAAAATTTCAATAAATTGTGACAGTGTGAAATTTGGCTTTATTATATTGTTTCTTGGGATAATAATGCAGATATAGTAGAGTAAAAGAAAGTTATGACTTCTTTCCCTGGGGGAGTGAAGGTGTAAGAAGGCCTCTTGGACATAGTGTCCCTGCTAACTATAGTAGCACATTCTACAAGCCAGGACCTAGTATCCACCCTCTTGCCTATTTATAGACTTTTTCAGAAGGTCAGTTGCAGCAGGGATATCAGAACAGAATCATCTGGTCTCGGACCTCCCGTATATGTGATGCCCTCAGGACCACCTCTTATTTTTGAGACCTCCTTCAGGGAAGCTGAAAAGAGCAGGCACTCCAAGAAGTACCAGAGCCCTCTAGTGGCTTAGGTCCTGAGGTAGCCATACTAGCCCATTTGTCCTTGATACAGTTTGTTTCTTTCACTCAGTGGGCTAGACCAGTTCTTGGATTAGTCACATGAGAACTGACAGTCTCAGCGATAGCCCTTGTTATATGTTACCTTACAACAAAATTAGCAAGGTTAGGGGCTAAACATCAAGGACTTCCTAACCTTGAGGAAGAATGGAAGTGTCCTTTGGAAATCTCTCAGGGAGCCTTTCCTCTGGTTAAGGTAAAAGAAAGCCAAACCTACCTAAAGATAAATGGATGTAGAAGACTACTTATAATCCACTAAGTTCAGGATCTTGGTAGCCAGATTCTTTACCTCATAATAAAGATTCTTCCAGGCCTTATTTAATAGCAGGCTCAAGCATTGTTAATAAAAACATTTATTTTGCATTTTACACAGAACAACCTGAAGTCTGCACCATGACTTGACAGTTACCCAGGGGTTTACAGTGTGTCCAACGCAAGTGCGGTTCTGGGACTGGGGATCCACACAAACACAGGCAGGAGTCTGGAGAGAAGATGGGGGCACAGCAGGAGTGTATCTCAATCCTTTCTCAAAGAAAAGGCAGTAGAACATTCTGAGTTGCTGAAAACCTGTGCAAATGGGGCTTCTAAAACAAACGTTGTACATGAGCTCTCAGGGAAGAGGGAGGAAAAGGATGCTGATAAATAAGGAGGCATCTTCTTGAGGTGGGGGATGAAGAGGGAGGCTTACTATTTTAATGCCCTCAGCCCCAGTACCTGATAATCAGAGACCATGTTCAATCTTAAATCAATTCTCTGTTCAAAAAGAGGTGCTAATAACCCAGGGACCAGACTCTGAAAACAACATGCTGGTTATTCCTGAGTCCCTGCTCTATGCCTCACAGCATATTAAAAGATGGGGGTCTGGAAACTGGGGAGGCCAGAGGGTAGTGGCTTGTGTTCTGTGGAAGTAAAAAACTTAGTTCACATTAAGCACGGATAAAACCCAATGACTGGGACCACAGATCTGTTGAGAGGTCTCTAGTACGGACCAAGAGGGGAGGTCCAGAACATCCTCAGCTTGAGGTGCAATAGGTGTAAAATCTGGGAGGAGGTGAGTATTAAAGTAATGGGAAACAGAACACTCCCAGACCTTAATTTTAATTGGATAGTTTTAAAAAAAGAAGTCAAACATTGGGTGCCAGTCACAACAAATGCCATGCCTTTTATGGTCACTTGGTCACATAAAAAAATTGCCAAAGCATGTCCAGCTAACCAGTAGGTCTTGCTAGGAGGTGTTTGTGTGCATGGGAGAAGGCCAAGGGGCTTGGTACAGCTGACTATCCACCATGATTCCTATGGAAACAGAAGGGGCAGAGTCCTGGTTTGCTGGCTTATTCAGGGCTTGGCAGAGAAGAAGCAAAAGCTCCAAAGTGACTGTAGATTCTCTGTAACTGGCTTTGACCCATGGAAAGAGGATCCAGATTCTCACTCTAGAGATAGTGGTGGGGCCAAACCTAACTCATACTACATGCATTAGTCCTGGCCATCCTCCAGGACCACCCCTATGATGGGCAACTCATACCAGGCAGGGAAGAGGGCTGATTAGGGAAGAAGGGATAATTTTTTATCTTTTAAAGTCTTAATTTATATTTTAACCTCAAACATATTATCAGTGCCTCAGATATAATTTAATCTTAAGTCTTTAAAGGCCCCCTGAAACAAAAGTATACTCTTTATTTATTTAGGCTTCCTCACTTTCTAGTAGTCACTTTCTCCTGGTCTCCAGTTTTACCCTGACTTAGAGTCCACAAACTTCATCAGACCCTCTGTGCTCATGGACTTGGGCCTTTCTAGAGGGAAGCCTAAGGCTCGGCTCCAGATGAGCTGTGCCAGTACACCCAATGCGCGTGATACCCCAAACAGGACCGTGTAGTAATTCATCTCCGTCATTCCATAGTACTGTAAGGTAAAAGAGAAAAAGGTTTTGTTTAAGACAGAGGCAGTGACATGTACAAGTCCTGGGTGATAGAAACCTTAAAAGCTCAATTATCCCTTTTTCTCCAAGGACTTACCC